>NC_048896.1:61968743-62010264 GCF_011077185.1 Oxyura jamaicensis
GAGAAAGAGAAAGAGAAAGAGAAAGAGAAAGAGAAAGAGAAAGAGAAGAAGGAGAAAAAGAAGGAGAAGAAGGAGAAAGAAGAACTTCTGGGGTTATGTCCCTTCTCTGGTCTCCTCATGAATTCAGCAGTCCAAAACTGTCCTAGTACTTGAGGAAGAGCAGGGGAACAAGGCACCACAGAGGGCAGTATAGCCACTGCAATTGGAGTGGCAGAGACTAGGAGCCCAGCTCTCTGGAGACACCTGAAAGTAAACAGCTCAGGAAAAGATGGTTATAAACCCAGCGGCTTCTCTCAAAGTAGATCATGCTTCTTCTTGCTCGACTTTACTCCTGTAGTGATACGTGATCAGGATTGTCTCTTGTTCCTCTTAGCTTCCCCATCTTACTTGGCTGACATGAGGGTAAAAAGTTTTGGTGGAGATCTGCTAGGGGCTCTGTTGGTGCTACTAGGTAAGAGTCTCCTTAGATCTTAACAAGTACTGTCACAGAGAATCTGCCTATAGAGTATGGCTGCACTGCCAAGTCCTCCATCTGCAATGGCTCTGATTCGAGCTCAGACTCACATTTTTTGAAAAATCACTCCCAGAACGCCATAATCCAAATAATCATTTTTGCATGTTCATAAGAGAATATTAAAAAATGTTCTATATGTTGAGGCTTGATCATTTCTAGAAAATGGTTGTAAAAATAGTGCTTTATTGATTCTAAATGATTTCCAGATCAAAATTGTTCAATTTTCAAATTAAAGCCTCAATCTGCAAGCGTTTATAAGTAGCAGCCTTCTTCATGTCAATAGCTTTATTGAATTCATGTTGCGAATTGAGAAAATGAAACCAAGTCCCCTCAGCTTTGCATACTCAAGCTGGGACTCAAATTGTGTTCTGTCTTGCATTATACAAATTACAGAACTGGATTTTCATTAGCACCAGGGCTAATCAAAGACATTTGATCCAAACTGTTTTGACAGAAAATTGGCTACTTGACAAAATTAATATTTTCATGAGAATGATTTCCAAAAAAAAAAAAAAAAAAAAAATAAAAAAAAAATTTTCTCTAAAAAGACGTTCTCTTCTTTCTTGTTCCCTCCCACAGTTTTAGACACACATATACATATATACCAGGGATTCAGAGATGCCACCACAAATTCCTAGTGCTCTTTGTGTTGAGGTTCCTGTGCCACACCACCTCTTCTGCATTGATCTGATCTTTCAAATTAGAGGGCAGATGAGGATGCTTCACAGGAAACAGCATCCAGGCAGAAATCCAGGGATTAAAAAAAAAAAAAAAAAAAAAAAAAAGTAACAAACTCCTGTTCTTCATTTTCCATTAAATACTGCTACAGCTTTCTGATTCCATTTTATTGGTAATTGAAAGTATTTGGGTCTCTGAGAAGTTAAATATTTCTTTGAAATATGTTCCTCTGTTTCAGATTAGATATCATGCAATGTTTTCTTGTAATTGGTAAATCATATGAAAAAGAACTTACTGGAGCATAGCTATTGCCCTGGAAAATAGAAATTAAAAAAATACTTTTAAATAGTGCCAAGCTGTTTGATCCCTTACATAGAAGACTGAAAACACAGAGAAAAAATAATAATTCTGGGTTTACAATCAAGAGTAACATTTGAAAATGTCCTTTCAGCTAATGTTGAACACGTATTTAAAAAAAATCCCTTATTATCATTTACTGTCATAAGTATCCTTTGGATTTGAATGGAAATAAAAAATGAGATCAATACTAACAGTAAAATGCAAGACCAATACATTTCTGAAAGTATACTTGTGTGTTTTTGAGTAAAAATCATTATATCTGGCAGAAAATACAATGGTGATCATACAAAAACTTGACCTCATTGTTTAAAAACTGAAAAGAAAAATAAACAGCTAAAATTGGGAAGCTCTTTGTATATGTAATGAAATCAGACTTTTCATTAGTGATATGTTCAATTTTACATTAACATATATTTCAGACAACTTCCTTTACAGCTCCTCCAGTCAATGTGAGGGTCTCAAGAACCAGAGCTTGCTTCGACCATTACGTTAACTGGCAGGAGGAGATGCCCTGATGAGGGAGACTGAGGTTTCCAGCCATCACTGCTTTTTCTTCTGCAATGGATGTGATTCAAGGCATAACACATTTGAATAAAAACATTGTCCTTCATTACCGTTTCCCTTTGCTGTTACCTCTGCCAAGTGACAGGAGAGATAAGTTTTCACACAAAAGAGGAAAATGAATACACTTTCAGCACAGACGTGCATTTCAAATTGGCAGGATGCTTTCCCAAATGCACACGACGTTATTCCTCAAACAGAGGTATTCAACAAACCGTGAGGTGTTTGCATTTGATTATACTGTTGAAGGTTGAAATATAAAATATGAGCCAGGATTTCAAGACATGGTAGCTGTGGCCTGGCTGAAAATGTGCTCCTCAGCTTCTCTTTGGGCTGGAAACAATCCAGTTGTTACAGCATGAAGCTTAGTGCTGGCTAATTTACCCAATTTCTCTGAATAGTAAAAAGATCTGTAAAAATCAGAAGCCTTTATACAAATAATGTTATTACTATTGCAATATGGAGGGTATCAAAAATACAGAAATCAAATTGGATGCTGGCATTCCACTATTCATGCAGATAAAACATAAATTTAAGGACAGAAACTAAACTCAAATGTTGGCTAGGATTATTTCTGTACATTTCTGCACATTTTGGTCCTTTCCTTACATTTTCTGTAGAAAAAGTACTAAAAAGAAAAGACTACAACAATAACAAAAAAACATACCAAGCTCTTTGAGCTTCCTGGATGAAAGGCACCGTATGGTTAATAAGTGCTAGGCATGTGATATATTCTTAATACTCCTTTAAGAGTTCTCTGCTTAGAACTCTTTGCTGCTTTTATCAGGAGAGAATCCAAAAGCTCCCACTAAGGTCAAAGCTAAGAATACACACTGCTCATTGGTGAAGGTAATGTTATCTACACATCCTTGATTTTTATAACTGGCACTGTGATATTAAATTTAACATGAGCATTATTTCAGAGCCACCTGCAAAATAGGTGGATAGAAAGGGGCAAGGAGTTATGATGGTAAATCCTGGCTCATTTCCCTCTCCTTGGTAACAGTCTGAGAGCAGAGATTATAGGAATGAGAGGAAAAGTGGAGGATTCAGCTGATAATTCTCTTATTTGCATAATGAGTCTCAAGTCCAATATCACACAGTGTGGTCTCAGCTCTCACTCATCCTTTACCTACTCTTTATTTCTTCAGTTCCTGAAGCTAACTCCCTTATTAATGTGGAAGCATGCAATTTAGAAAAGTACAGTTTAATTTGCTTCTTTCCTTCTTCACAGCTTCAACATTCAAGCATGAAACAAAGATCTACCAACCTAAGAACTTATTATTCTGCATTAAATGACTTTTATTGCATGGCTTTAACGCTGAAGGTTTGTTCTTCTGCTGAAGGATATTAATGATTAAGACCAAAGAGGCACTTTGAGGGTTCACACTGTCTCAGGCTGCAGCAGGCAACACACAAAGTGAGGGACATACTACACATGTAGGCTATTAAAACACTGCATTTCCTACCACTTGTGGTAAACCTGCATGCAAGAGAGAAGAAAGGACAATTGTCCTTTGGTGGGTGGATACAACGAAAAGAGTCCAACGCTATCAATCATACTGTAACTGTTGTGAGGATGCTTTCTAATGTGTTTAAGCTCCAGAGGTTCCCTTCTGCAAGGACTACTGCCCACATGGAGAATGTCCCAACATGGACCTCATGGGGTCCATGTCTATGACGGAGGAGCCTTGGGGGTTGGAGGAGCAAGGGCAGATGAGCAGCAAAGAGATTGTGGCAAAATTGGACAAGATCAGTGACCTGGTTACTTGAGGGGTCAGTGGAAGGAAAGGTTGGAGAACCAGCTCTGAAGGAAACCTTTCTGCTGGACCACTGCCTGCCTTCTGTCCCAGCTGGGATGGGACCTACCTCCCTGAGTGATACAGCTTGAAAACAGCATTGTGGAAGGTATGGTACCTCATGCCAGAGATTTTGTGTGCTGAAGTTCTGGTCATTCATCTGCTGAAAGTGAGGTTCCTTTGGGAACCACCCTAAAACTGAATCATCTTAAAAATAACAAATTCTCAATGCAAGAAAGAAAACAAACCAAACTTTTGTGAAAGATCTGGGACAAAACAGACTCCAAAAACCTACCTATGTATTTATTTTATGATCTACATAATCTTTCATCCTGACTCTATGCCAGGTTGAGTCCCAAGCCTGCACTTTTCTTTCTTCCCCATTGTGGTTTCTGTGGTGCAGCTGTGGGATGCTGGAGCTGGACAAAGGAGCAGAGGCTGAGGATATTGATACAGACCCGAATTTAGCTTCTATTCTGATGCAGCATTTCTTTCCTCAATAAAATAAATAAACAAATAAATAAATAAAATAATAATAAAAAGTATGCAAATAATACTAAATAATAGAGAATAAAAATAATAAAAAATATTTGCTCTTATCCTACAGTTCTTTTATCCAGCTTTTCTGAAAGGACCTTCATATTCCGTCATTTTCAAAAGGTAGATATGCTTGTGTTGCCTTTTATTTTATTACCCAAGGGACTGTAGTGTAAAATGCAATTTTCCTACTTGGATTCCAACCATACCTGCCATGCATAATAAAAAACATGCATTCATTTCAAAAAAATAAATCATTTTCCTTTTGGAGGCATATTGTTATAGATGGCTGAATCTGCAGTGTTTCTGATTAGCCTAAAATGAAAAGGAAAGGGAAAGAAAGAAAAATTTTCTCCCTCTGGATGTCTGCTCGCAGTGTTACACCAGCTTCTGGGAAGGAGGATTGCCTGCTTCTTTATATAGGGTATTGCTTGTTAGCCATGTGTATCACGCAATTAAGCGTGAGACAATCGCTCCAATGTCTGCAGGCCCAGGAGGAACGTACACACGCAGATGCGTTCTGCTCTGCTAATGTGCTGGCCAGCCACATCCTGCAGCTGCTCGCAGCCTTCCCCCCTCCTTGCTGGCTGATTCCAAGGGCTGGCACTGCTCGGTGGGCTCAGCAGGGACAAAGCCACAAACCCAGTGCTGGAGCCCCTTTCCGAGCAGGGAGACAACAGGGATGCCGGTCTCATTTGCTGTCATTTGCTGACCACCTTGCGATCAACCTACGAGCCCCTCTGAATTGATCTGATGGCACGAATATGCACTCCTCACAGGAGCATTTGTTGTCTATGCCTTAATTTCCATGCAGGTCAATGGGATCTGGGCTTGCCCAGCACCTTGGAAGACTAGGTACTGATTACCAAGCAGCCAGTGGAGCAGCAAAAAGCACTGAACACAGGAAAGCCAGCTGTGATGCCATCCAGAAAATTAAGAAGCTGTCATGATAGCTCACAGGAAATCATTAGCCACCATGTTTTATAACATAATGGTAACATATACAGCTCCCTGCAGTTCGTGCTTGCTTCTCCACTAAATATAACACAGGTTCATAACAGGTAAGGCAAATATTCCAGCACCTCTGAAATCTTCATTAACAATGGGTACTCTGTAGCTTCTCTGTCCTTGGCTTGCCTATCGCTGGGTGTACAACCAGCATGAGAGCCTACAAAATCAGTAGTGTCTGTACGAAGATATTCATGACTAAAGGCCAAGAAAAGATCCAGTATACATCTGCAATATCTGCTTAAGGCTGCCATTCCCTCTCCCAGGTCTTAATCCAAACCTCACTGAAGTCAAGCAAATGAGAGCTTTCGCTTTCCCTGGGATTCAGATATGTCCCTAAGCCATCTGACTGCATAAAGCCCCTACTATTGCAAAGGTTCCAAGGAAGGGCTCACATTACATATCATATCTGCTAGGTTTTCATATGGCCTGGCTGCTTTGGGGATAACATATCAGCAAATGCTCATTTTGAATACTCTCGCTATTCTTCCTCTGTGTCAGAGTTGTAATATGAAGTGAGGTTAGCTGTGTCTGTTTAACTAGAGTCAAAATAGAACTACAGCATGTAACAAACATAAATTTGCAGAAGGTGGGAGTTGTGTGTGATTTGGCAAGAAAAATAACTCCTGGGACTCCTACTGTCTTATCAAGTGATCTTAACGTTATAGTGGCACTGCTAATTTTGGATACTATGCTTCTTTTGACTGAATAAATAGCTCAGTAAATAAGCACAGAATTTCATTAGTCATTCATTCAGATCTACAGTTTGATGCAGTATATAAATTAAGATGTAAATTTTCTTCCATCCTGTAGGGGAAGAAAACATTTGAGCAAAATTTTTTCAAGTATTCCACTAAAATTCTCCCAAAATTATTCCATCAGAATCCAGACTTCTGGATACACTTACACCTAATGCCCACAAATAAAACTCCGACATAAGCTGTACAAAATGATTAACCTCATGTAAATAAATAAATAAATAAATAAAACCAAAACCAAACCAAACAAACAAAAACACCAAGAAAACTTGACTGTCATTGTCTTTTCCTCTTGACATCTGTTCCTTCTGTTCCTGATTGCCTTTGTTAGAACATCTACAGGATTACAAGTGCATTTTGCAGCCATCCTACCAGTGATAAGATTTGTATTTACAGTAAAGAAAGCAGTAGCAGACCTCACAGGGGTGACCTTCATTCACAGCTACTGCCCACAGAGGCTTTTTTGAATTTGATATGTTACCTACCACCTCATCTGCAGAGCTCTAGGAAGGAAGAGCATCGACTAAGCTGTAGCTCATTTATCCCCACGTTCTCTCATCCTTCAAAGGAAGGTTCCACAAAGCAGAGGGAATGAGGGAACCCTTTCACCAACTCCTCCTTCAAGTTTCTCAGTCTTTCTCCACTTCCACCATCAGCTTAATGCTAAAACTTAGACATCTAATGGAAGAATATTTAGTTAGGTTACTTGGCACTTGAATTAGCAGGGTTACCTTCACAGTACCAAATCAGACATTTCCAGGGTGATCTATTAAAATTCTTATGAGAACACAGGCAGAAGCACTAATAGTGTGTACATCATTAACTTCAAGCTGATAAAATATTAACTGCTTAATTCCTGCCATAAACACTAGATATGTCCTCCAGCACTATGTTAATGTTTGAAGATTACACATCAGGAACTGACAGTAGTTTAAGTTTGGTTAAATTTTTTCAGCATCTGTGAAGTTGGGAGTACTTACTGGACATATATAAAGAAGCAAACCAGTCAAACAAAATGGAAGGTTTCAGAAATTGTATTAGTTTATATTTTCCTTGGTTATTAGAATGTATGGCTTTTTAGCTCAAACATTTTCAGGCCCTCCAATCTATCAAGTTTCAGAGAGTCTAAGGAAGGGGAACAATGCAAGAAGGCATGGGCTGGAGTGCCTGGGAAGAATTTTGACAACAAAAGTTGGGGTGTGGTAAGGAAGGTGTGCAATCCCATAGAGTTTTCCGTATTTTTTGTTATGGTTTAACTCTAAGAAATGTTCCCTTATGGCCCACTGGATGGCTCTGTGATCATTTAGTCACAGAGCAAGACTGGATGGAGCCAGTGTAAATATTGTAAATCAGGAATATTTTTGCTTTTGTCAGTAGAACTGCAGAGGTGTCAACTTTATGTGTAGGACCAGAATTATCCTCTTGAGCACCCTTTTAGAGTCCTTGTACTCATCTATTGGTAAAAGTCAGTGGCACTTCCCCAGACAGTTCAAAGTGTTGAAGGGTCAAGACTTATTTTATTTTATTTTATTTGGGATTTTATTCTCTTAAACAGATCAGGAGAGGAGAAAGAAGATAGGGAGTACAGCTCTTTCAAACTTTGTCATCTGGAAACAGAAGGAGCTAAAGGCATGAGATTTTAGGTCCACATCACTTGGAGGTACAAAACGTCTACCTATTATCTTTTGGCAACTGTTACTGCAGAGTTAAAACTTACACAGCAACTTCCAGGTACAGTGAGAACAAAAAGAAATTGGTGACATTCTCCCCAGCTGTTGACAATTGGACATTAATTAGAATCCCGAGGCTTAGAGAACTTGGCTTTGTTGAAATCATCCAAGGAGGGAGAGGTATAAGACATTTAATCATGACAACATGAGAGTTTCTTGTGACAACTTCACCAAAGAGTCTTAAAAGAAAGGAAACTATTCATAATTTATGAATATTTTATAAAAGTCACATAGATCTCAAAAAAAATCATCATTTTCCATATTCAATGCTATGATCTTTTTAACCACAGAACAAAAAGCAGTATCTTGGCTAAGCTTAATGCATAAAACTTTTGAGCCAGATTCTGTGGCACCTGTTAGCTGTCCTTTTTCTACAGGATAGTTCTGTAATATATCCTTATACTGGGAGAAATCTATTTTACGTTTATAACCTAGGATATCCTGAGGAAAATAATAATAATAATCTTAATTCTTTATAAATCTTTGAATTGTTTACTAGAATATATGATCCATCCTTTCAATATTTATTGGAATTTGTGATCTGGGACAAATACATTAGCTCTTTAATTCCCTTTCTGAGAATAAAGATACTGCTTGATGAGGAAAATTCTGCCTGCCTGAAGATGTATTCATACAGGCATGCACCTTGTGTGCCACCAGGTCCCAAAACAGTAGTGGCTGAACTGAGGTGGGGAATTAAACTGGAGCACTTTGGGGAAATGTGTTCATTACTTTTTCCTCTTCATGCACAGCATGGGAATGATGGGTGAGGTAACATGCGCCACAGCCTGCACAGGCTAAGTAAAGCAAAGCTAACATTTACCTCACGGATATCCTCAAATCAACAACGGCACATTTATCAGGGGACATCCAGAAAAAAAAGCTTTATTAATCACTCAACCAAGCCTCTATCCACTCTGCCTGGATTTCCTAGACAGTCTTAAAAGGAAGGGCAAACAGGGAAAACAGTAAATCCCGCAGTGGAGGGCCAGCAGTAAGGGAGTACTTTGCCATTAACCTCTCTGAGCACTGTGCCAGGGCAGCGTTCCTCCCTTGGCTGCATTCCCAGAGGATAACTCATGCTGGGAGGACTCAGGAGGCATCAGCTCTGACTCCTGGCTCCAGCCACTCACAGGGGGAGGCACTGGGCACCCACCCACCTGTGGCACCCATCAGGTCCCCAGCCAGATACTGGGGGCCAGGACACCAAGGAAGTCCCCACATCTGGGTTAATCACCAAATGCAGCTGTGCTGGCCAGCTCTTTGGTGTGCGTGGGAGACACGGTGCCCCCCAGGCTGCTCTGACTTCAGGGGAGCTCCCTGCCCACCCAGGGAAATGGAGACCTCTGGAAGGGGGCAGAAAATTGCCTCCAAGTCTGCACAGCAAAACACAGGTGAATTCTCCAGTGTTGTGGTTGTCAAATAGCATAAATTAAAATCTGCATATACATACGTATATTTGCAAATATACTATCCATATATCTAGAACTATGACCATAGATCTGTATTCTACCTCTGTATCCAACCCATCCACATCTGTATACACGTACCTCTTGGGTTTAGGCTTAAAGAGATTTAATTGCACCTAAAGGACAAGGTAGGTACCTTGTTGCTTTTCAGATGCTGACACCCAGTTTCTTACATCAGGAATTTCACCAAGTAACTACTTCTATTCCCAATGTCAAATTTAGTTCGTGTTTGCCTGTATTCAGTAAGGCTCTGATGGGCAATTGTACTTGCCCCACCAAGTAATATACACAGTTCAGTTCAAGCATGTAATTAATGGCTGCTGCTTAAAAGCTGTATTTCATTTGATTTATAGCACATGACATTCTTTTTCGGCCCCGCTTGTTAATTGGCCCTATTAGCAGCCCTTTCTTCCTTCATCTCTTTCTTTAGCTATGTACAAGGGCTTCCTGATTTTGGGGGGGGGCAAAAGGATGAAGTGAAGGCCTTGCAAAATTAGCTGCAGGTTAATTGTCTGCTTGTCTTGATTAGCAGGGTCACAGTTCTGCTGGCAGCCTCAGTTGCTGCTGTGCCGCCAGGGTGGCGTTCATTTCAGTGCAGGGCTGTGGCACATCACTGCTGGGGGTGATGCAGGGGAGAGGCAAAGAGCCTGGGGCTCAGGAGCAGAAGGTGCTGGTGGATTATCCCTCACTGGCTCTGATCTTCCCTGCTGCAGCACCCCTGGCATCTCCCCTGAGTGGTAGATACATCCTAGCTGCTTGCAGGGCCAAACAGCCTGAAAAATACCCACTAGCTGCAGCAAAGATCAAGCTGGAATGGAAAAGCAGAAATAAATATTTGGGAGAGCCCTTCCTCTGCACTCCTGAGTCAGAGCTTTCCCTCCTCTTCTCTGGCAGGTGTCAACCACCAGCCTTCTGCAAGCCCCAGGCCCCTTTCCTCCTCAGGAAGCGACAAAAACAGTGCTTGGGAGGAAAATGGGTCTTCTGCCAGGTGAAACTCTAGAGCCTGCCTCTGAATAGACTCACCCTGCTTGCAAGTGGCTGGGAAATGCTCGGAGGCTGCCTAATTGTCACAGATAGATCAGAAAACCTCTTTGAAAACCATGTCAGCCCCATTAAATTATTTTGCTTCACACTCCAGTGCCTTTAACACAACAGCGCCTGCAAGGTGCTCTCCGTGCCCGCGGCTGCCTGGGAGAGGAGCAGCTTATTTGAAGGTTGAAGGGGAGCTAAAAGCAAAGATTCATTGCGATTTCCTAGGAAAGCAAAATGAAATGAAACAAGAACTAAAAACAATTGCCTTAGTAATCAGCCTCATGATTAAGGAAACGGACCAGAGAGAGACCAGAAGATGCAACATAAATCTTCAGGTTGGGCTCTCCACACATAGCTCGATGATGTCTGGCTGCTCACCGCCTTGTAAACGTGGCACAATTAGGGTGATAGAAAATGTTGTGGTGCCACCTGGGCCAATCTAAAAATGCCTGGTTCCTCAGCAGATGGAATCAACGCCTCTGTGACCTGGTGATGGGAAATCAGGACCTTTTGAAATACTTGCCCAGAGCCAGCACAGAGCCTCATTTTGCAGAGTTCATTGAGAGCCCAGGCAGCATGAAGAAACCTTAGAAACTGTAGAGAAATAACATCTGAAAAGCCTTTCCTAGGCCACATCCATCGCTGCTTTGCCAAGAGAAATGATGTTGATCAGTTTGCCAAAGTGTACCAACGCGTAACCGCTGGCTGGATACACCAGGATGGTGTTGGCCTTTCGGGGATGTAGCCTGATGTCTGTACAGCTCAGCAGAGAGATATCTTCTTGGTTTTCACTGGTATTTTTTTATAGGCAAGCAAGTACTGAAGTTTAAATACATATATATATTTAAAATTAAATAAATAAATAACTTGCTAATGCAATCCATCTTAAATGATCAATTATACTGTTCAATTCCCCTTTTTTGCCATTAATTCCTCCTCATATTGCTTCTTCCTCTTTTAAAGTAATTTTTTTAATAAACATTTTAAATAAAATCGTGCTGGTGTTTCTGGTATGGATATTGGCCTGGATATATTGATATACTGGGTTCTATTTTCATTTTCTCCAGAGCTCTCCTGAGCAGCATGCCATGCGTGTAGTTCATCCCAGAGGTAGACTGACAACAAAGTGGATTTTTCATGGAAGTAAATAATGTTCTTGAATTTTTTCAGGGTTGTAAAGCGTCACGCATGGTCATGTATTAGAGATACAAGCAATAAAGGAAGTAGCACTCAGCCCCCCCAAACTTGTAAAATAATATTACCTATGATCAACATTAATTTTACCAGCAGTTATGTTTTCCAAATTCTGTTCTCCATCTTCTAATAGCATTCTCAAATTATATGGCACACAATACTCAAATTGCTACTTACAGGAACAATAAAATGTAATACCCTAACATCAAAATCTAGCAATTACTCCTGTTGCTACAACACAATATGAAAAAAAAAAAAAAAAAAAAAAAAAAAAGGCAGGTATGTGTTTATGGTTGTCTCTGTACAAATCAATATATCTGCTGATTTATTTTTTTATTTTTTTTTTTCACAACAGAAATGGAATAAAGCTCCATCCCTATGTGATAAAATTGACTCAAATGCCACAGACACCTATTCTCCTCTATGAGCACTGCTTTCCTCTTGAAAATTGTCATAAACGAGGTATGATTTTTAACAACAAAAAAAAACACAACCAACCAACCAAAAAAAAAAAAAAAAAAAAAAAACACCAAGGAAGAAGATTAGATAGGATCATTGGAAAAGGATGATTTTTCATTAGTATTTTATATTTTCTTTAACCTAATTGTATTTTCAATTTCTCTATCACAATTTAACATCACAGATTTCCATAATTAGCATATTACAAGATTCTTCTCTTTTTATATGTGATTTTTCAAAAAAGCTTTTATCTTAACACAGGCAAAATAAGACTTTTGGCTGTTACCTGTAGCTAATGTTTATGATTTATGTTGATGTCACATAACTATTATACATTATAATAATTAGTTATTAAACTTATTACTTTTAGTTCCTAGTGCAGGGAGACCATAAATGTTACTGTAATTTTAAATCAAAAATAATGGTGCACTTTAAAGAGTGACCTCCCTTACTGGTGAGCTCGTTTATTGTCTTGTCCACTGAAAGTGAAGAGTAAAAAAGCAAAGGGGAAAGACTTCCATCTGTAATAGCAATGAAATAAGTGCAGGAAGAGGGCTGATGGATGGAGAGGAGGGAGAGTATGATTTTGTGGATCTAGTGAGAGCAGCAGTCTATTTTGCTCAGGAAAAGTCTTTTTATAGCCAAAATTTTGCTTCACTATTTAGAAACATTATTTATTTATTTTGGGAATATAGCTAATCAAAGTGGGAGGAGGCAGGGTTAGAAGCTTTGCAGAAGGAGAAAGGCTGGTGTTGGTGGTGTCCTGGATTGGCCGGTGTCCTGGATGTACTTAGGAGATGTTGCTTTGGGTGGGTTTACTCAGGACATACCAGCTGAGAATAAAACAAGTTTTAATACCTGCCTGAAAACCCTGCTCTGTTCCTGGAGTAGCCCTGCGGAAGAGGTTTTTAATCTTATACTAATTCTAAACTGACTCAGGTTTAAAAATAAATGCATTTGTGCTCAGAAATGGAAAAAGCAAATATTGAGAAAGACCGGATGATAGCTGGAAAATACACATCCCCCTCTTCCATCTGTTGTCGTGGACACCCTCTGGAGAGCACCCGCGGCTGAGCTTCGTGACAAATGTGGGGCAGCCACACAGAGGTTGCCTTTTGGGATGCAGCCTCGTCCTGCCCCTTCAATAGATGTGTGGCCGCCACAGAAAGCAGCACGTGGCTGTAATTCAATAGGAACTTGGCAGGGCCTCCTTGCTCGCTGCTCCTGGCAAAAGATGAGAATACTCCCAGGCATTTCTGGATTTTCTGTGCCACTTGGGTCTGCAAAGTTTACGGCCAGCCTCGAGAAATTCTTGGCAGCTGCAGAGGGCAGGTCCTGAGATGAGAGATGTGCAAGTGTCCAAAAGCAACTGTGTCTGAGCCCTTGCCTTGCCAGGGACTGTACTGTCAGCACGTGTGTGTGTGTGTGTGTGTGTGTATGAGAGGCTGGGGAGAGAAAAAAAAAGAAAGAAAAAAAAATCCAGTCTGTACCATCACTTCTCAGGCATGATTTAGTTGGTGGTATGTGAAAATCACTGGATTTCTGCTTTGCAGAGAAAATTGTCGTTGGTGCCAGCTTATCACATACCTCTGTGGGAAGTTCACATCAGATGTAGGAGTGGTATGAATAAAAAAGGCTACTGGCTATTTTCACATCTTTCCCCACCCCTCCGCCCCTCCTCTGTGCATTTTTCTGCAGTTTTAGATTCCAGCTGCCTCTAGATCTTTTATATGAGTTGTGTCTTATTTGGGGTTGATTTATCCAGAAGATGCCTTCACATTCCCAAAGGTCTGAACTCCATTGACTGCAATTTCTGCTGTGCGGGTTGGTTGTTAACATGGCTTTAGAAAATACACAAAAATATCTGCAGCTTGGCAAGAAACAAAGGAGATGAAAAACAACTGTATGAGAGGAAGAAAGGCCAAAGTGCTGGACAATATTCTGAAAAGCAGGGTTTTGTTAATAAATACATTGTTTTCCAAGAGTGTCAGACCTTGGGATATGCACACTGTGGGAAATCTTTCTTCTAATACCAAGGAACCTATCAAAAGCACTGTGATGCTTTGCCACGTGGACTGAAAACATCCACCCCAGGATCATTTCAGGGCCAAATCCTTTCCCTGTAAGTCAATAAGCACACAGAACTTGTAAGGATATTTTGCTAGGCTGAGAGCAGCTCTTGGATGGGCTTGCAAGAATGCTGGTCACATTGTTATCCAAGTGTTCAGAGGAGCATTTATTATATGCCCGTTTTATGGGAAATTCACTTAAACAAGATGATAAAATGCTGCAGGAAAAGATTTCTTGCAGTCAAACAAACAAACAAAAAACACATGACATAGCAGAGGACTGAATTCACTTTTATCTGAGCTTAAAAGAATCATTGCTTCAACTGGAGCAAGTGATAATAGATTAAATGCAAAATTCGCTATACCAAACACTTCTTTCCTACACCTCTTCTGAATTTCTTTCTATAGTGTGCTGATGGCTATCAAGAGCTTCACACAGATATGTAAAGTGGGATGCTTTCTCCCTTTCTAGCAGGCTTTGGAGTTATCTCGCACACACCCATCACTCCTGCTGGAATGACATCAGTAGTGCAAATACAGGCTTGCAGCATCACGGGACCAAAGAGGTGATAGAGGAGTGCTGATTACCCGGGAGAAACTTTCTGTTATAAACAAAGCAAAACAAAGTCACTGGTGCTATAGCATTTAATGCTTGAGATGTGGTGCTGGTCGGGAAGCAAAAAAAGAGGTTTCTGACTACAATCCCAGCTCTACATTTCCCAGTTGTCACAGCCTCAATAGCAAAGCCTTTAATGATTCATAGGTACCACGATTAAAAACGATTCGCTGTGTGTCAGCACCTATGCAGGCAGTCTCTCCTTGCACAATGGGATATTCTTTCTACACTGTCAAGAAAGTGCCAAAGAGCTAAAGCAATTGGGCTCCATAAATCCTAGTGTAATAAAGACAGTTTCAAACTGGCAACTGAATCTCCCAAGTGACAGCTCTGTGGTCATTATAATGGGGCTGTTGTGGAATATTCCCTGTTTTAAAGAAGCTCCCTGTGACTACCTATGCTGAGAAGAGATGCATTTACTATTTGCACTACGAAAATAGCCTGGCTCCATCCTCTTTGCACCCTCCCTTCAGGTACTTATATGCACTGATAACTGGTAGCCTTACTCCCACCTCTGAAGGGGCAATGGAGCTAAGAGCAGCCCAAGCTGCTGTAGTAGGTGCTTCCAGGGCAGACATCAAAAGCAAAATGTAATTGCAGTGCACGACAATGGTTGCTCAACTGTTTCTAATATACAAGACATTCCTTTTTACAGGAGAATAAATGCAGCAGACAGTACAAGCAGGTTTGGAAAGACATTGAAAAATATAGCCTTGAGACTTTTAGGGAAAGATTCATGGGGTTTCAACAGCATAGAGAGATAATGCAAACAGCCCAGAGGTCTGAGTTATGGCCAAAATTAAATGAACATGATGTTGCTTGTCTAGCTCCATGGGGAGAGTTGTCCACATGGGAGAACCAGCCTGACCCCATCCAAAATGGTCAGAGCTGGCATGAGCAGGGGATGTTCCCGGCGCCCCGGGCAGGGCAGCAGTCAGCACAGATGGACATGGTGGACATGCCGTCTTCAACATGTGTGTTGGGCATGATGGACTGGGGGTTGAGCTGTGTTTTCTGTCCACATCTTCCCTTTTGTAGCATAATTGTGGTCACTTCTGCCTGTGGATGCTGTCAGTCAATGTAATAGCGAGGGCTGTGGGGATGGCAGCAGGTCCACCCCCTATCACTGGATCACACTGTGTGGATCTGAGCTCATACAACATCCAGGAAAGAAAGACATTTTTTCCCCTCACATCCACTCCATCCCTTTTTTTTCAAAGGATGAGGTTTTGATTTTGATTTACTGTAGAGTTGAACAGGGCAGTCAGTAATAGATGGGAAAAGAAATTGCAGCAGTAGTTCTTTAATAGTTTGTGAGGTATGGATGACCTCTTTCTTACTTTTCTCTCTCAAATAATGATACTATGCTGCAACTTTATTTTTTATTTCGTATTCAAATTTTCTACTGACTGTTGTAGTATTTCATAACATTTCCTCAGAAATACTTTTTATCAGCGTGCTTTCTGCAAACTTGCACATGTAATCCCTGTTGACTGGAAAACAAAAGCAAATATCATTAAACCCACATTGATTTTTCAGTCTCTCTCTCTCCCATCTCAGACAAGATATCAACAAGTACAGAGTGTTCTTATCTCCTCTATATTGAGAGGTTTTTTAAGTAAAATATATCCTAAATATGTGCTAGGTCCAAAACTGTCAAAGAAGAGACAGTCTAGGTGGATTGCAATTACAGATATGTTTGCTGGAGGAGAGGAAACACTTCTTTTTGAGAATGGGGGATGTGCCACCTGATGCTCTGGGGACCGGTTTGTGTGGCAGAGGTGGTGGTGTCTGTGCCACCCACACACCGCTGTCCTCAGCTGGGAAAACCACACTGGACACCTGCACCACATGCCAGTGATGTCTTCCCCTGTCCTAAGCTGGGGATGTCTCACCCAGGCAGCCCACACTGTCCCCAGCCCTTGCAGCACTGAGCACCCGCAGATCACACCGACCTACTCTTAGAGCCTTTGGTCTTGGCATCAAGGTCTCTGCGGAGCCTCTGCAGTCAGGGACAGGGCAGCTCACATTGGTTTTTCGCAGATCTCTGTCCAAAGAAATATGTGGGCTGGTTGGATACAGGAATTAATCATTAATACATAAAAAATCAGTAAAACATAGAAATATCTTCAATTTTTTACATATAAAGCTATCTGCACTATACCTTGAAAACCTGTCAAGCAGGAAACACCAAACCCATCACATTTGAATGAGCAACATTAAGAGACCAAACCAGCTCCCCTGCTCTCTGTTAGTAAGAAGTGTGTGAATACTTTATTTTCTGCTTCTAAACCACCCACCCATCACAATTTCTTTTACATCTAAAAACCAATAATCACATAATTCCTTACAGCTTGTTCCCACATTACAGACATAATGGTCCAGAACCATACAGCAGAGTAATAATTTAATTTCAGCACTCAGCTTCTGCACACGAGCAATGCAGAGAGCAGCGATAACTGCATTGCAGTTCAGGACTGTGCACCATCCCACACGTGGAACAGCAGCTCAGGTACTTATGGTGTCGCCTGGCTATTGCAATCTGCTTGTGCCATGAAGTAACATGTCTGGAGATCACTGAAAACATTCAGCAGTGGATGAGCACGACTGCGGGACAGTATTATTAACTGCAGTGCAGTTTCAGCTGAAACTGTGTTTATTAAGCTGTAGCGTAGCCGAGAGCAGGATGGAGCAGAGCAGAGAGCAGCTCCTCATGCCACAGCCGTATCTCTGATACCGACAGGGGTTGGTCAGAGCAGATAACATGCTTGGAGCAAACACCCTACCATAAGATGTATTTGCAGTGTTGTGCAGGGAGAACAAAAGGGTGGAAATGTTTTGTCTGGGCTCCAGAGCTGGCCCTTCCTCCTCACCCTCCCAAGCATGCAGTTCAGAGCCTGGGGGTGATGATCTACACCTGGCCAGAGGCAGTCACCTCTGTGAATGTATCTCACACACTGCCAGCTTCAAGCCAAGTGCATACAATGTGCTCGGGCTTACACAGCAGTAAGGATTGTGACCAAGTGAAAGCCACATTTTGAGGTTTGCAAAAAACCTGCAAGTAAAAGGGTCAAATTTAAAGAAAGGTTAATTTGTAACTTCTGCACAATTCTGCTGTTTTCCACTGTCCATGGCACACGGCTGGCTGACTTCACCCCCCTGAAGCAAATGCATGGTGGATATCAAAGGTCTGACAGGGAACGTCCAAACACTTCGGAACAAAAGTGCTTGGTCCTGGGGAGAAGCAAATGTCATGGAAAAAGTATCCTATGTAGTTGCATGAGACTTGAGGCAGCAATAATTCAGGATGAATGCAGGTGCAGGTAATATTACACAGCATAGAGGTAGGAGTCGGTGTTCTTAAAGTGCTCTGGTGTCAGCACTGTAGATTTCAGGCATTTCTAGGAAAGTTATTCCAAAGGGAATGTGCAGTGAATAACAGAGACTGCTGTCATTGAGCTTAGAGAAAAATAGGCACAGAGAGAAACCTAAGTGTTTCAGTGTCAGAGTAGTGGGTTCCATCTAGAAACCAGGTTGGAGGGACCATATGTGAACAAAGGGCCAGAAAAGGCATGCCGAGTTACACAAAAGACAAGCAAATTCTGTTTTCTACCAGAAAGGTGGGTAAATAAGGGAAGGAAAGCAAAAAAAAAAAAAAAAAAAAAAAAAAAAAAAAAAAAACCACAAACTGATGGAGTAAGATCCTGATCAGACCTCAAGAGTACAAGAAAAAGGCAAAACCTTATTGTGATTGCATAGTTTTACATACCAAGCCTCTAGTCCATAGTTTATTTAAAATTCAAAGACTCATATGTGATAAAAAAGAGCAACACTAAATGATACGTGTGTGTGTGCATGTGTGTAAAAACACATATGCATGCAAAGACACTTTACTTACAGATACTGCTTTACTGGGGAATGCTCCTTTAAGAACCGTCTGTTGCCTGAACTCTGCGTGTGCTCTGGCTGAGATCTCATCAGTGGCAATAAATCCATCTCATACAGATCTAATCTTGTCACTGAAGAGAGGATTATGCTAACTGATGACACTCAGGCTAGCATCTAGTTCCAAGCGGTCAGCTAGTTTGTTTTATCCATTAAATCTGTGGCTCACTAGAAAAACAGTTTTCAAGTGCACATTTTCCATGCAGCAGAGATAATTCAACATCTTTTGTTCTGAAGTATTCCAGAACATTTCACAGACTGTTTAAGCTATGTGCATTAAATTTTGTTGTTACGTTGCTGCAAATCCACAGTTACTCTATTGATTTCAGTAAAACTAGATGTCTGGAGCATGTATACATCTCTGTAGCTTTTATGTTTCTCACTTGAGAGTAACATGGGATTTTTTTACACATAGTTTCTTTAAGGGAATTCAAAGCATGTCATAAATCTTTCTCATAAATGTGGATATATGGAGAACAAACTCCAAAGCCAATTGGTGCATGTGCCAGCTTTTATCCTGATTTTTTTTTTCTGAGATATATGCACAGAGGTTTTATTAGTAAAATGTTACAGGAACAATTCAGCCCAGCTACTTGAGGAATTTACAAAGATCACATAAAATGTATTTTGTTTCCTTCAAACATGTAAGACCCGATCCAACGCCAGCTATGTCAGACTTTCCACTGACCGTACTGCTACAGAAGCTGCATGAGATGTTGGCATTTGCAGTAAAACTGGCTCAGGAAACTACTCCTCTATATTCAGGTTGCTTTTTGCCTTCTATTTGTTCCCATCCTCACGTTTCAGCTCACGACCCCATCAGTTACAGGCAGCAACTTGTGGCTCAGGAGCAATTACCTCAGAAGGGGTTTGGCTACTGATGCTGGCACAAGGGGGCCAAGGCTGGAGTTTCAGGCTCATGAAGCAATTACTAAACCCTCTGGAAAATGCAGCTAGGAAAGGTCCTATCTGAGCAGCCCTCATCTGGCAGCAGCTAAGTCCAAAGAAAGGCATGGGTGAACCCAAAGCAGGCAGCAGAAGAGGGAGTTTCTCGGAAGGGAATTGCCTCCTGCGGTGGATGCTGTCCTGTGACACAAGAGACATTGGTACAGGGAAGGAGCCTGGTAGTCGCAGTCTCCTGACCGAGCACACCAGATGCGCAGCTGCCAGGAGCCTATTAAATATTGAAGAGGAAGCATTCACCAGGCAGTGGAAACACAACATATTGATTGACTCATTTTGTTGCTCCTAGGAGAAGGGCTTTGTGATATGACTTGCGAAAACAATATGCTTTTCCCTCTTGATTACTGCAAAGGAAAGTCACAGAAGGAGAATCTAGTGCGAGAGCGGAGCCATGAAAGCCAACCATCGGCTTTGATCCAGTGTGTTGTGGTTTTACTCAGGTGGGCAGCTGAGCTCCACCATAACTGCTCTCCCACTCCCCCTTCTCAAAGGGGTTGTAAGGACAGGGAGATCACTCAACAATTTTTGTCACAGGCAAAGCATAGTGACTCAACATAGGGAGGTTAATGTAATTTATTACCAATTACTCACAGGCTAGAGAAGTGAGAAACAAAAAATAAACCCAAAACACCTTCTTGCCCAACGACCCTCTTCCACCTCCTCACCTCAAGCGGTGAAAGGGAATGGGGGAATAGGGGCTGTGGTCAGTCCCTGATGCTTTGCCTGTGCCGTTCCTTCCCGGCCCCTCTCTGCCCCTGTTCCCCGTGGGGTCCCTCCCACAGGATGCCGTCCTTCCCGAACTGAGCCTGTGGGGGTTGCCCACAGGCAGCAGCTCTTCAAGAACTGCTCCCACACGGCTCCCTACCATGGGGTCCATCCCCCAGGAGCAAACTGCTCCAGCACAGGTCCCCCACGGGTGGCAGCTCCCCCCAAACCCCCTGCTCCTGCGGGGGCTCTCCATGGGCCGCAGCCTCCTCCAGGCCACATCCACCTGCTCCACCAGGGGCTCCTCCACGGGCTGCAGCGTGGAGATCTGCTCCGTGTGGGACCCATGGGCTGCAGGGGGACAGCCTGCTCCACCAGGGGCCTCTCCACAGGCCGCAGGGGAACTGCTGCTGCCTGCCTGGAGCACCTCCTGCCCTCCTGCTGCACTGGCCTTGGGTCTGCAGGCCTAGATCGTACTCCTCACTCTCCCAGCTGCTGTTGTACAGCAGGTTTGTTTTAATTTTTTCCCTTTCTTAAATCTGCTCTCCCAGAGGCACAAACAACACTTTTTGGCTTGGCTCTGGCCAGCAGCAGGTCCCTTTGGAGCCAGCTGAAAGTGGCCCTTATCTAACATGGGGCAGCTTCTGGAATATTCTCACAGAGGCCACCCCTGCAGCCTCCAGCTACCAAAACCTTGCTACATAAACCCAATCCAAAGTGATGTCCCAAGCTTCTTACAGATTGCTTTTGGCGGCTCCACGGGTATTGAGTGCTCCCTGCATAAAAAAAAAAAAAAAAAAAGCTTTGACATTCATTTGGGGGCTGTAAATGGCCTGCTGTTAATATCATAACTTCTGCATGGCAGACATAAGCACTGTATACCTTTTTCTTTTTTCCCTCCTTAGGATACTGTAGAGACCAAGGATTGTTCACAATAGGAAACTGGGTCCCTTGATTACAGTTCATGCCCTTGGGTGTCTAAGCAACTGTTTGCTGCAATTGGACCTTGACCTTCAGGAAGGTTCACAACCCGATGTGGGAGAAACATTTTATTCCAAACCATTCAGTTCAATCAAGGAGCTTTTCATTTGGCTAGAAATAACAGCTTTTATCGCCAGCTGGTCAGTAAATGAATTATCACAAAAATATAATTACAGTATGCCAGTAACAGGTTGAAGCCATTATCAAATTTTACCACTTCAGAATAGTAATTTTTATGCAGGTGCAATAAATAATAAGCACTGTTTTACTGAACATCTTTTGGTTTTAGCAGTAATGGAGTAATTTATTTTTTAACCTACACCTGAATTTAACCAAAACCACACTGTACCTTGTACTCTTTCCATTGGATGACATACATTTTCCTAAAAAAACATACTGTAGGTTTGCATTCTTACATTAGGCTATAAGCTAAATCTTGGCAGTCAGCCTCAGTTAAAAAGTTGTTTCTAATCTTCTGTTCTTAAGCCTTTAAAAATGAATAGGTTGAATCATTCTTTAATTTAAAATTTGCATCATTTTCTAACATTTCCTTGAATATTAAGAGAGAAGCTACTTCATACTATACTGGGAGAACCCTCTTTTCAAAGAGATAAAAGATGGGCCTAAAGGCCAACTGTAGCGTTATCTTCTACACTTTTTGGATGGTTCCTCCAGACTATAGGACATTTAATGCCTGGGAGGTATTCATACAGCCAACATCTGCCCCTTTCGTGTTCTGTATGATTGCATGGTCTCTTCTGTTTTCCTCTCATCTCTTCATTCTGTTCATTAAACATAAATAGTTTTCCTTTTTTTAATTGCCAGATTCATTGTCTGAATTCTCTTTTTGGTCAGCCTTGGAACATACTTTTTATATTTATTTCAATGCATAGTGTGTAGTAGTTACAATGACGTTTGAGGATTTGGAAATGGGTATAAAAATAGCAGTAGTGCTCACTGGAGCAATAGTAGCTCTCGCCACTGCGAATCTAACCTCCAGTTCTTGAAACCAAGTTGAGAAAGACTTTCTTGTCTTTTTTTTTTTTTTTTAGGAATATTAATACTTTTTTCTTCAGAATTATTGTTAAATATTATTTGGAAAACAGTTATTCACATGTATTGCATATGTTTGATTTTTGTTTTCATTTTTTTTCATAAATTACACATCTACCAAACTTCAATTTTATAAAATGTTTCCTTTATTTTTCTATACAAATGCTCTCATGTTCAGAGTAGTTTGCTACTATTATTATGTACCTAAATGATAGACTTTTCCTTTTGTGCGCAAGCCTTTTTGCACTACCTTGCATCCTTCAAGTGAAAATCAATGTTGTGCATGTGGTTTCTCTCTCTTTTTTTTTTTTTTTTTTTTTTTTTTTTAATCAAAAAGTAAAGAAATGCAGTGGCCTCCATCCTTGCCATAGACCGCTGAATGTATAGGACAAATCTTCCTGTTTTTCTTAAATGCCCTTTTGTTTTTTATCTGAATGGCTCTCAACATTTTAATGCTTTTTCATTTTTTTTCCAAGTTATACCATTGAAAGGAAAAAAACAAAACAAACAAACAAAAAACACCCTTCCTTATTTACATCTGCCAAAAATATTTCCAAACTGATATAAATAAATATCCTCTGGGTTAGTGAAGTTAGTTTACTTCTGATAATCACTTTCATTTTGGAGAAAGTCAGGCCAGGTTAACCTAGTCAGGATCAGCAGGCAAGAGGAAAGAAAAGCTCACATTTTTATTGTAGCAAAATATTCCTCACTTATTACCTAGAAGTCACTTAAGATTTCTCAACATCTTTCCCATGACCACCTCTCTGAGGGACAGTATCCTTCTGCTGATGGCTTTCACAGCCATGAAAAGCAAGCTCAAAGCTGAGACAGTAATTGGGCTCACATTGTGTACCCACAAGCCAAGATTTTGGGTTGCAGTGTAGTAAATGTGTGGAGAAGAAGTAGTGGCATGGAGGACGTTGTGATGGCATCCAGACACCCACCACTGGTCCTTTCTCCAGGCCTACCACCCTCATGGGCTTCTCTTCCCCACATATCTTCTTATATAAACTCCTCCTCATGACATATTCAGCTTTTGCAGCATGCGAGGGTAAGCAGAACCAGGGCTGCACCCTTGGGATGAGTAGGGAAAAGGGAGATGAAAACATTTTCTATTTTGTACCTACTTCTGGCCTGCAAAGTCACATCAGCAATACTGAGGAGATGGAGGAGGGAGGAAGGGATGCCGAAAAGAAGCTGGAGTCCTGTGAAAACTTAATCTGTTTCAGGCAACTTTAACTGATTCCTTAATATAGGTCCTGAGGATTTCCCAGTTGAGGGAGAAAAAGCCAGAGCACACTGCTTCTCCCTTGCTACTCCTCTTCCTTCTGGCCAGGACCAGGGCCAAACTTCAGGCAAAGGAGAAACGATTTTGTCCAGGTGAGAACAAACAGCCTCCTGCAAAGCCCAAGCCTGCCAGCTGACCTGGCTCCCCTCTATTCCCTTTATGACAATCTTTGTGCTGTGGGTCAGAAACCAATTTTTCTTCAATTCTTGCTTTAAGCACTCAGCTTCTCTCTGTACAGAAATTGCCTAATGGGATCCACTGACCAGCTATTTTGGTGTACTCTTTCATGCAAGCCAACAGCAGGGTCATAAAAAACCTACCCGCAGTCATGCATTTAATTGAAAGCTGTGACCTGTTTACTAAGACTACTACAACTACAATTTTAATTAACCTCTGCACTTTCTGCAACCAACAGATCACCTATTTTATCTATGGACAGAATTAAATAGTTCTCATTCCCATCATAACCTGTCCACCCCCAACCCGCACACCTCTGAAAATGGCTTAGTTTTATCAGGAGGTGGCACGAGGGGCCAGTCAGACCCGGACTGCTAAAACGACTGCGGTCTTGGTGTATGGATCACAGTTTGACATAAGGACAATCTTCAATTTCTTATCTATATATCTTCAGGTTCAGTTCTGAAATTGTAAGCCACCTGGATGTAAAAACTCCTCAGCCCTAATAAAATTCACCTCATTCAGAGGCAGGAGACATAAAAAGGGTAGAAAGTGTTTGCTTCTCTCCTTCCACTCATTCCTTCAGGGATCAGATGCTGCCTTCTTCTGCTGTCTCCCACGTCCAGTACTGCTTAATGAGACACATCAGGTACCTATTTCAGCCTCTTTATTAGCTTAGGAAAAAGCAAAAGAAAACCTCACTCCTTTCTCACAGATTTGTAGGTCCTGATTTTACATTTAAATCATTTCCAGCCTAGTTGATTTACATTACTGTGTGAAGACTGAGTGCTATACACCATTTACCATTCTTGAAACTAAAATACATGCCACTTTTGAGCCATCAAAACACAAAAAGATATCAGTGACTTTTGGGGGGGACCTAGTCCAGCTCTCATTAAAATCAATGGGAATTTTCCAGTCAATTTTGATGAGGGTTGGATCAGACCTCCCAGAGCGTAAAAATTACAATTTTCATGCTTGGATGATTCCAGCATAGCAGATTTGATTCAGCTTTTGAAAATGATACAGTCCTGGACTGCAAATACAAAATTATTATGTAGATAGTCAGTTAAGAGACTCTGAAGCTTGAACAAAAGATCTCTTCAGACTTTTTCACGCATTTCAAGCAAAATAACTAAATAAGCCACTAAGTGCAGTATCTGCTAGAGTGTTTCAGGGAAAAAAACTTTTTTTTTTTTTTTTTTTTTTTTTTTTGGCATAGCTAATAATGAGTCCAAGCAGATGACACTGTCGATTAAAAATGATCATTGCTCTTCACTGGCATGAGCTGGATGACTTTTAGGCCTCCTTCTGAATGGATCACAACATTTCTGCCCCAGTGGACACAAACCAGACTTATATCCTGAAGAGAGCCAGTTTGTCCCTGCTCCATCACCCTTGAAGAAGACAAGCTTGTCTCCAGCGATAATATGGTATCTTCTCCCCAGGTGCAGAAGGGGTTCCAGCTCCAGGCTGAGTTTCCCCAGGGAAACAGCTCTGCCCCATATGGGGCAAAGGAGGTGATGGGCAGGGCAGAGCAGGTGCCAAGTGTGCCAGGACTGTAACTCATTTCTTTGTTCTTATTCTCTCCCTTCTCAGAGGCACCCAGGTATTTCTCCTTTGATCTTGTCCATTTTCACAAACATGTAAGCTGTCCAAGAGGTGCTCAGGCCACCTGAGAGCACATTTGCCCCTTCAGTTCAGCTGCATTCCAGCAAGACGAGGAAATAGCTGTGACTGAGAAGAGGATTTGGGGGATGGGATGTGAAGGAGAACATCCAGTGGCTCGTTCCAAACCTGATTAGAATTTCTTAACAAAAGATAAAAGTTCCTTAATCATTCTTCAAGGTTAAGAGGTTCACATTTTACTCCCATGTGCTCTGACCTTCCCTAATTGGCATGCTGTTGGTATTTCACATCTGAAATATGAATAAGCTATTCATTATCATCATAGCCATTATTCTTCTGCAACCCACCAGAAAGAAAAAGTTTCTTCTTTTCATAGGAGACAAGGTCAATCTACTCTATCAGTTGACTAAACCTGAATAATGTATAAACTGTTTTTCACAGCAGGCTTTGTCAGCTGAGCAGGTGATAAGAAATGCATATCCACAAAGATGGCCAGCCAGAAAAGATAATCTACTATTTAGAAATATTTTTACTGTGATGCATTTGCTACCTCTGCTACAGTATCATCTGAATGAGTGGGCCTTTGCAGATAGAAACCTGACTGTATTATCGCTTTCCTTCAGTTCTTTCTCTTTTACAGAGTGGGAGTTATGATGCAGGATATCCCTGACAGTGAAGACTGAAGAACAGGGATTTTGTAGCAGGAAATATTTCTTGTGTCTGATGGCTGGTATCAGAAATATCTGCATTCAGTGTCTACGTTTGTTAAGCCTGTGGAAGCGTGTATGGAGAAATAACAGCTTTCATTAGGCCACCTAAAACAGTTGAAAAAATAGGTGAAGGTCTGGGCAAGGGAGTCTTTCTGGAGGTTAAAAGACAAGATCCAATTTCACTGATATTTGTCTTCAGGCCTGCAGAAGTCTTTGTGTGCCAAAAAGCTTGTCTGATTTCTCCAGCTGCATCGCTTCACTCAAAATGCTCTCACCTCACCTTTCAAACCTTGCTTTAATATACCCTTAGGGAATCACGACACAACATTACTGCTAATTATATTAACTCACCTCATATAATGAGAATTAATGAGAATTCTGCCATACTGAAGGCAGGTCAATAGTACAGCAAAGTACTAAAGACATTCTTAGCATTTCTCATCCTTTTTAGTTCGATGTTATTTCTATTTAATTCATTAACTTCATCGTAGGACATACATGGAACACAAACACATAAATCACTTTCTCCTTCTTCCAGTGATAAAGTTTTGTGCTTCTGGATCTATTCTAGGAGACTGATTCCATGTCAAATATTTGCATCACCGTTTGTCTATGTCTTCAGTTTAAAAAGTAAAGTGAAAATTGTACATTTTTCAGTCATGCTTGCTTTTCCAGATGCACCCTCCATCCAGAATTCTTTAATATCTGTTTTAAAGTGTTTTGACTTTGGAGATAAATAAAAATATTTCAGGTTTAATATATTAAAAACATATAAAATATATTAAGATTTTTCTTCCTGTTTTTTCTGCATTGCTCTAAAACCTTAATACAAATTTAAACTTGTTGATTTTGTCAGAGATTTATTATCATAAAGCCCCCTCTACCTATGAAAGTGACTCTACCTGTGAAAGTCTGCTACTACTGCATTTGCCTGTGCCCTGGTATCTCTGCAGTTATCCCTCTAAGGCTGATGAGTTTAAGGTTAGCTGAAGGTAAAGTCCTTGAAGGTCATACAACTATAAGCCTGCTTTGAGGATTTGTTTAAATCTTCCCTGAAATTCCATTGTTATCCGTGGTCTTATCCCATGGCTTATGCATGGTCTAAGTGCTACCCTAAAACCATTAGGAGTCATTTCACAAGTGCTGTGTAAATGAAAAACAACTGTAATTCCTGTCTGTATGAATGATAGCAATAAATCAGAAATATACTTTAAATGCTTCAGGTCAGACTTGCTAACTCTCTGCTTAACAAGTTTCTCACAATGAGTCATTCATTTTTAGAAGAGGGAAGGCAATGTGATGTGGCAAAATGATAAAAGAAGCTTGTTTCCACAGTCTGCAGGACTTACTCATTTTAGATGGTTGCCATATTTATAGCTAAATTGATGAAAAAAAAAATGTGAAAGAAGCAAGATTTTTCTGGAATATTTGTGGTGGAAGAGATGGGGCAACCAGTGGGAGGCTATGGCCAAAAATAAGGTTGAACCAGTTCCTCATGTCTTGACTCGAAATTTTTTACAAAAATGGTGCTGTTTTCCGTGGTGCTAATACCCATGCCTATGAAGTCCTGAATTTCTTTCAGTGACAACTAGAAATTAAGATCCTTCAGTTTGTTGATAAATCAGGTGACATTATTTAAGCAGTGAGGTCAAAGAATTTACATTTGACATATTTGAAGTAAAATGTTGTTATCCATCACTTTTGGTATTGAGACACTTCTTCCTAAGCATATTATTAGCAAGTTAAGATCACAATTTAATGCCCTAATTTATTTTTAAGAAGTAGAATAAAATAAATTACTATTTTATTTTTTTTCAGGTCAAAAGGAAACTGGAAAAATATTATTGAATCTCTCTGAAAAACTTTAAGAAAAGGTTTTTCATTTTGTCTATAGAAGAGCAAGTTCTTCAGGCAGTTCTTGTAAGGCTATTGAGACATTTGTGGGAAATATGTTTTATGATTGTGTCAGCCACGTATATGTAGGCTAAGCAAGATAAGACAGTCAAAAGTTACATCAGGTACTTCCAGGGTCTGAGCTCATAAACATCCTGATCAAGAAACTTATAAGTGCCCTTGTTTCCTTTACAGCTTGTATTTTTGAGGGTCTCTGCCACACAAACCGAATGTCCTGAACAGGAGGAAGGCAGAGCTGTTCTGAGAGCCTGGATGGAGTCAGAAGTTTCACATGGTAGTTTTACTTCAGAACTTGGCAACAATTTTTGATTTTCTGTTTTTCACTGAAAAAAATACAAAATAAATAAAAATCTTAGGGTTATCAGCTTTACTTCTTTAGGTAGTAATATTTTAAATGGAAAAGAGTATTAGTGTGAAAATGAAAAAGAGTATTATGATCAGCTTTAATTTGATCTTCATATACAGCACCTAAAGTACTGTTCTCTCCTAAATCTTATACCTGTTACAAGAAGAACAAGCTGCAATGCTGACTGAACAGATTAAAAATAAATATTATTAATAATAATAATAATAATGTCCTGCAACACAACAGTTCACCCATAGAAACAAAGTAATAATCATCATAATAATAACACCAGAATATATAAAATGGGGAACAACAAACTAAGCACATCCTTTCCTCAGTGTGGAACATTTCCTATTCTTCCATGCATTGCAAATAAGGATACACAACTGTAAAGAGGGAAAGAATGCTTTCGTCATTGTCAGGACTATTAAAGAAATCTTCAGTGACTTGAAGTGAATCAACAGCTTCTTGAGAAGATATCAGCCTATGCAGAATGCTCCAATACACTTATTTCTATTTAGTAAATGCTTGAATGATTTCTGAACCTAGAGAAATCCAAACATGATTACATGAGAAGTGAAGAACGCGATAAGGAGAGCAGATGTTGCTGTGACCAGTGCTCAAAGCTCTAATTGCCAGCTGGCATGCTTTTCTTAATCCGCTAGAGATATCAAATTGCTAAACTGAAAGATAGAGTTCGTCTGAGCTCCAGGAATATTGGGTGTGTAGCTCATCACTTCTTGTGGAGTGAAATGCTAACTGTAGGTGTTATTCCTCACTATCTGTGGAACACTGCTAGTTTGAAGGCTTGTTAATCAGAAAACCCAAACCTAAATTCAGGAATGACAATATCCTTAATATTTTTTTTTTTTTTTTTTTTCATTATTGATGCTGCAGACAGCTCTCAAGACTGTTGCCAGAGGTAAAATCTCCTAGACATAAACGGCAGCAGCAGTCTCCTTTTACAGTGATGACAGAGACTGCAGTTTTTTGGTCTACCAACAGTGTTGTACAGAACAAATCTGTAAGCCAGCATCTCCAGCAGTTTACTATGGGTGAAAAATGGGATTTTTGAGTAGGTGTTTTGAAAATAAATAAATAAATAAATAAAATCTTATTCCCATTACAAATTACAGGATACAAAAAAAAAAAAATAAAAATCTAGCAATCTTTCTCAGATTAAGAGATCTAGGTCAAATGGAACTCATTCTGGAGCCTCGCAAAAACAGGACAATGATCCTCATCTACTGTGAAAATTAATTGAAGCTAAGATGTAGGCGCTGAGACTAACAACAGTTTTCAACTGAGGGCAACCACCAGCAAAGGCATTCTCGGCAAGGAGGATATAACAGCACCATCCTGAGAATTTCTTATAGGTGCACAGAACAGCTTTGCCACAGGAGATGAATTGACTGTCATCCTGAAAGCAAAGGGAGCATTTATTATTTTTAAATTGAACACAGGTGCAAAGATGCCAGCGTGGTGCCACAGAAAGTGATAACAGCCTTGAGAGAAAGGGGAGCACAGAATGCAGCTGGTTCATACTGGGAGGAAATCTTTGCCTGCTCTCCAGCAGGAGATGAGGAGAGGATGTGGATCAACCTTTGCTGGAAGATAAAACAGAGTATATCCACTAAAAGGCTGCACCCTTTAATTTATGTCTAATTCAATGAACATTTAGAAATGGAAACTTTTCTATATGATCTAACTTTGAAGTTGGTCCTGCTTTGAATTTGTGGTTGGACTAGATGACCTCCAGAGTTCCCTGCCAACCTATTTTTTCCTATGATTTTGTACTTAACTACATGTAGATTTTTTTTTCTTTTTGTCAAATATTTTTCCTCTTTCAATACACCTATAAAATTCTGCCTGAAGCCCTCAGAAAGAGAGCAGTCATTTTTGCAAAGCCAGCATCCCTCACAAGAGAGGCCACTGAGTGGGTTGAGTTTGCTACCTAAAATACCTCTCAGGAATAGACAGAAAAGTTTTTTTTTTTTTTTTTTTTTTTTTTTTTTTTGTGCAATTACAGCTGCTATAAATGATTATTTGGTTTGCGAGGAAAAAAAAAATACAAAAAAATACAAACAAATTTAGATAAATTTTGCACAGAGATAAAATAGAGTTTATTCTTACTAAACATACACAGACAAAAATAAGTTGCTTGGGAGAGGTAGTACAAGTTGAGCCTGATAAAACAAATGACTTCCCCAGCCAGCCTACTTCCAGAAACAAGGAAAGGGAGTTAAAATTAGTTATAATGGTGAATCGTGAGAAATGTGTGACTGATCTAACTGCTTGTGCCATGAGCTAGTGACACCCTGCAGTCCAGTCCCTCAGCTGGGCAGATGTGGGACCTGGTTGAAGACACTGCAGCTTCCCTCTGAGCGCTGGTCTGTGGTTTAATCTCTCCAGAATCTCAGAATCTGGACATCAGAAAGGTTTTAGGCTTCCAGAACTGACAACTAGCCAATACAGTTCAGAAAGGCCATGGATATATAGAAGATCTGTGCTGAACAAACCTGTCTTTAAATATCTTGCTTTAGCATACTCCTAGTCCTGAAAATACATACACGGAGCTGTTTTTGTTTCTTTGTCATTGTAATACAAACCTGAGGATGGTATTTTTACACAACCTAAGCATAGAAAAGTTTGCTGAAAAAGTTTAAATAAATGCCATTCTGAGTAGCAAATAAAAAAAAAAATAATAAAAATAAAAATAAAAAAGCAAACAAATAAAACATCAGGTAGCAGTCTGACAGTGAGCAGAAATTGTGAGAGCCATTGCTGAGGGTAAAAGCCTGAACAAAATAGCTAAGTCTTTTAGCACAAGATTACCAAGCCAGCTTTTTCCTAACATCTATTATGAATTCATGGCAGAACTTTTATTATGACAAATGATTTTCTTAGAGACACTAGATAATGATCTGTAATCTGGGACAAAACATAATGTGGAGAAGGGCATGCAAAAATGTTGTAAATATCCATGTTCCAGTATATAAATATTTATAAACTGGAAAAAATGTAGCTCAATGCATCATCCTATACACGGGTGTATTATAACACTACATTCTTCATGAAACAACAGAAATACACTGTCACTACCTCAGCCTATATATTTATACTATAACAAAATAGTAGTAAAGCATGTATAAAGGTAAATTGGAGCTGCTCTGCACATCTTCAGAGAAGGCGGCCAGTACCAATTTAAATTAATTTTGCAGAAACAGACATTTCATGACAGCCACATTTCTCAGGTCCAGTAGGAAATTTTTATTCAAAGAAAGCAGCAAAACATACCAGGTAGCTACTAAGACCTGCAAACTATCTTAAATCAGGTAGAAAAGTGCCCTGGGTTGTGTCTCCTGACTTGATTGTGAGTGAAACAAGGGGCTTTTCTGTAGCGACCTGCTTTGAGAAGAATATTGTCTTGGGCTGGACCCAGTCATCTGCCAAAATTCATGTTAATTCAAAAAGCATGTGGAAAACCCTGCTGATCTCTTCCTCAGCTCTTCAATGACTACTCCATTGGTTAGGTTACGGACTTTCTCTTTCTCACCTATCAAATATTTAACCATGCACACAAAGTGTAAGAACCCCAGCAAGTGGAAAAACTAAAAGCAAGTGGGCCAGCAATTAGAGGACTCACCTGGAATGGCAGAAAGTAGCTTGCTCTTTCTTTCCCTGGAAATATCTAGTCATTTATTCAACACAGCATTTACGCTAGCTTGGACTGTAAGGGTTGGTGATCTGGACATGAGCATTCATAACTCATTATACAACATTTTTGTATTTCTAATATTAAAATAATGTACAACCTCAGCTCTGTTTCATATCAGTCTTTTTATCCTCTTGCATAACTGGTTCTGTAGGAGGTAATCTTGCAGCTAGCCATAGCACTATATGTAAACACGTAGACACGCACCCACAAGCATGTATGCCTTCAGAGAGCTCAGTCCTTCTCTACAGAACATTTATCTTACTTAACCAGGAGATAATTGATTACTTCTGTTGCTTTTTTCACAGAAACCAGGACATTCATTAAACAGTAGTCTGGGTGCATAATCATCAGGAAATAGCTGGTTATGCATTCATGGATGATGATCCTGGCATGTCACATTACTATGTGAAGTAGCCTGTTTATCATTATACCTTATAGCACTTGATCCTTTTTTTTTTTTTTTTTTTTTTGGTTAAAAAAATATAAAAATCTGTTGATTGAGAAAACTTAACTGGTCATCTAAAGTGAAATTCTACATCCTGTGCAAATACTGTATTGATTTGAAAACTCCTTTTACAGCATTCTATTCTTTGGCACTACATATTATTCTTGTTTCACTGTGTATGCATTTCCTTATGTATGGCAGTAAATAATTTGGGATGAATTTCTCTCATTTGATCACCCATGACCAGGAAGACGTGTTTTCTTCTTTATGTGGATCTCTTTAACACCAGCAGATGCTGCAGTCAGGAGCACACTGTGTGCCTTTCAGTAACTGAGATCGGCAGTGGTTGGTATTTCCCATGGGGTATGTGGGAAATGCGTTGTTTTTCACTTTCTGAAAGTGTTGTGTTCTCTTTTCTGTAACTTCTTTTAAAATTATTTTTGATTGAGTAATACAGAAAAGGGGATAACAATTAAAGTTTACAGAAAGAAGTAATAGAAATGGATTGATCCTAACAGAGAAATTGTGGCAGTCCCAATAACTCTCTGGTTTCCTGCAGGGTACACGGCAGGAAAAGTGAAACGCTTGATGGGGGAGAATAAAAGAGTTTGTCTTGGCACTGCAGAACTCCATGAATCACCTTTTTGAAGGAAAAAAAGCTGAAACTTTACCTTTTAGTGTATTTAACAATGCAAGTGACAGATTCTTGTACTGCATGTGAAAAATGAACTGGGGACATTAAAATACCATTACCTCTTTGATTTCCTCCACCTGCTGCTCCACATGAAGCTTGTTCTAGACAGCCAGTGACTGACTGCATTTCAGGAAACACAGCTTTCCTTTCCTCCTACTCTGATCTCTGGGAGTGTTTATTAACAGCTTACATTTTTTGGAGGGCCTTTTGTGGGAGTGGTATCTTTTCTCTGGACTGAAACCAAACCCTGTTCCTTCTGTGATTTTTCCTTTCTGCAGTGGCCTCCACATATTTTGCCCTTCCTACCCACTGCAGAGGTCCTCAGAGTCTCATTCTTGGTCTCATTCTTTATTACTTTATTCTCCAGAGTAACTTTACTCGGGGTTTTACACAGATATTGTGTCAATGTGGATACGTTATATGTCTCCCTCAGCTCACTTGGGTAACCGCTTTCATTTATCAGCCTGTCTTGGTTCTTTCATCCATAACATCACCGTGACTTCCTACTCTTCAATATTTCAATCACAAAATCACCTATCCAGGTAAAAATATACAAATGCCTACAAGTCCCAGCCTGGGCTCTGACAGCAGTTCAGGTTTGGTGAGACTGCTCCTCGGGTCTTTAACTTGAGCTAAAGTCTGTACAATAAGTTATATTAACAATAACTTTGGCAGTTCCTTGCTTTCTTGTGAGGTGATATCTCAAAAGTCAGAAGTATGAATGATTTTCAAGGTGTAGATGAAAACTGAGTTTCAATGGCACAGTGTGTGATGCCAGGGCAACTCAAAGAAGTGGAAAGACTGGTCAGCCCTCCTGAGCCCCAAAACACAGTCAGAGGAGATTCAGGAAATGATGTCTCACAAACATGTACATTGTCTAGAACAAAGTGCAAAACAAGGTAGTTAAGAAACCAAGATAAGGAAAAGAAAACCAGATAACTAACCGTTAATCAGACTATGGCTGACTTTTCTGATACCAATTCAGAGCTAAACCATTGAAGTGGTTTTTTGCTTGTTTATTTCCATTTAATTTCTTCTCATTTTATGGAAAACTCCACAAAATGGGGTTCATTAGCAAGACCAAAACTTTGCACTACTTCCTGGTGAGTTTTTGAAATCACAAGCAATTTCAAAAACAGGGTTGAAGTCTGCTGTCACTCCAGTTCACGACTGAAGAATATGCTGGAGATTCAACCCATTGGTCTTAAAGCCTACAATTTTGGTGAACCAGCATGAATTTGGTATTCCTGGAATGACTGTAGTCTCAGATTAAATGCTTTTATGTTGTGTTTGCAGTGTAAATATTAGAAAAAATAAAACATTCAGTGTTTCCAACCCCTTTTGCTGAAGAAGCACAAACACAGAAAGGGCACAGAAGTATGTGGATCAAAGAAGATACTTTTATTCAGATATGTCACATTATATGCATGCTTCTCAGCCCTGAGTATTAGGTGGGGGACATTTTCTGTCAGCTGGATTATTATTATTATTATTATTCATAATTTCATATATCCTCCTACTCTGTCTTCCAAAAGCTACTTGTGAAAAAATATGAGAGGTAGAAAGAGAGCTGGAAAACCAGTAAGCCAGTCCCCTGGTGATTAAGGCAGGCTTTTATCTAAGACACAGGATGCGCAGTTTGACATTCACCTTTCACACCAGGCACAGCATGGATGGAAAGCTATCTGGAGGGTCAGACACAGCTCTGAAAGATTGTTTATCAGCTTTTCTTTCCACTGTGCTGATCATTTCTGTGAAAACTCCTTGACATTGTAAAGCATTTCACTGGGAACCCGTTAGATTAAGGAGAGACTGATTTTTCATGAGAATGAGTGTTTTTTCCCCAGAAATAGGAGTGTTTAATGACAGAAACATAATTATTTTGTACATGATGTAGCAATGTTGTTTACATACAAGCAACATCAGTGCTCATTCTCCCTCCTATATCTGATGCAGTTTTTTCCCTCTGGCAAATGTGAGGCATGAGGTTAGACTCTTAGCTTAATGAGGTGAATTATTGCACAATCCTGGAAACTTCAATTGCAGCATGGCCCTTGGGATCATTCACATGAAGCATACTGGGTATGCAGAAAACTCCGTGGCATGTCACAATGCAGTGAAGGACTGATGCCTGGTAGATTCACACTACAGGTCCTGAGACAGACATAAGATCCAGGTAAAACTTGTTCCTGTTGCTTAGGTTTTCACAGGAAATCAGCTATTTTCTGCAGAAGAAATCTCACGGAGTCTGTCTACACTGCAGCCTCAGTATTCCTCCCTGCATCCTGAAAGCTGTGTGAGGGCCATGTGTAACATTTATTGCCAACACTCACTTGGGATTAGCTTGTGTTACCTCAGGGACTGTTGATTATAGTACTGTATTTCTCTTTCTGTTGTCCCAAGGGGAATTCTGCATTTAAATTGGTGTGTCATTGGATTGTTTTCTTTTAATCGTTTACATATTCTGATGATCAAAAGTAGTTTTCAAATGAATTTCAATTCAGCAGTGGTTGGAAAAAGTCTACTGTTGTGAAATAATTCATTACAGAGCTGAATTCTTAACTGTCCTTGCACTCATCTATATGCCTTCCAATATAGCCTTCAGCCAAGATTTGGGAGGTAGAAATCTTGTGAGCAAGAGGTCTGGTGGGATAGGTAATGAATTTGGAGGAAGAATAATTTAAAATTAGATTGGTTTTGAGGAAAGTGAGGTAAGAAATGGCTGGGACTTAGCCAACCCTTGTTCCTTCAGGGCATGCTAGCTCTGCCCTTTGACAAGCACTACATGGAAGGTGGGTGACCTGTCATCCCACACGGGAACACAATCGGGGAACAGGATTACAAGATTACAGGGGCAGGCCCAGGCCTTGTTAAGGACTGATGTCTTCAAAGATGAGGACAGTGAAGAGAAATGCATGAGCTCTGGGAACCTCTGGAAGCTCAGGAATAATAAAAGTCCATAGATCTATCTGGGTTTGTCAAGAGACGTTGTCAAGTTTTGGCATGAGGAGGGCAGTAGTGAAAATCCTGACCCATCATTTCTTTGGCTACGTTCACTTTGACCTTAATGAGATCATGATTTCATTCCTAGATTTTATGGTGAGGTGGAAGCAGCAACGAGGATGACTGTTCCCCATCTGCAGACCATCATCTCTTTATAATGGCTTCATTCATCTTTCTACATAAGTCATTTGGTTTATGCATTTCTTAATATTCCTAGGATTTGGGAAAGGAGGTGGTGGACGGAAAGAGGTTCCAAACTCCCGTAAGAGAATTCATATTCCATAAAGAACACGCCTTACGAGAAGTTGTTGGATGAGTTTGACCTTTCACACTGTAACATCTTTAATTCAGATCCTGTGCTAGATTCTGCTGCACCAGCTGCTGGCGCTTCAACAACCTAAGCCTTTTCCATTTATTCCAGTTCATTTTAAGTTAGCATTTAGTATCTTTCTTGAGTTATCCTGTATCTGTTACTGTACATTTTACAACAGATGAGCAAAAATAACATCCATATTTACAGTGGACTAAGAAGCTGTTATCTCAAGCCTGTAAACTGTTTAAACTGTGACTTCTCCCTGTTTGTTAACTTATTCTTGAAAATAATTGAATAATCTTGTATTATTAATTGCTATCGACACAACAGACAATAGATTTTGCTTGCTGCTTTCTGTCATACACATATCATTCAGGCAATCTTGATCCCACTAAGAATAAATTCTGAAGTGCACTGTAAACACTGTTAAAATCCCTTCATGAAGTGAGGTCTCTTTACAACATTGTGATGATGGTCTAGTTTATCATTCTGCATCACCTCCCAGGGTTCACCAATATGGCGCGCTCATAGTACTCTCTCTTTACATTTTTATTTTAATAATACAACATTCAGCCATGTGTTTAGAGAAATAATAATACCTAGAGCCACTGGGGATGGCTATAATCCAGCCGACAGCCCAAGCATTTTGGAGCTGCGGCTTGGAGCGGTGTTGATATTGCTGACCGCTATGATGGACTATTCCCATTAGAGGCCACTGCAGCTGGATGCAATTTAAAGAAGCCCAGGGGGGTGCTCTAAGCTTACAGCCCTTGCAGTTCTTGAGGATAAGGAAAGCAAAAAGGTGGTTTGAAGCCATATGTTTCTCAGCTGTCCCCCTTTCCCCCAGCACTCCCCAGCATGCCAGGCACACACTCTTCAACTGACAAGCCAAGGTTTGACACAGCCAAGAATTTGTCTAAGCATGGGAAAAAAAAACAATGGATTTGAACTTAATATATGCTGAGTAAAATGTCCAGATTCCCTACAGCCATACCTCTTGTTACTAAAACAGAGTATGCAAAAGCCATGTGATTATCCATGAGCCCAGGGAAAGGCAGTCATACAAAACTGACATTATTGCTTAATAGTGGGTACAAATGACTAAGCAGGAGGAAATTGTGTTAAAACAGAACATCCATATTTAGTTTAACATAAAAGCAGACCAGCATTAGAAATGGCTAAATCAGACTTTTCAAAGCATCAAAAACTCCATATGAGGGACAGGACTTGCCTAGCAACTTGAAGTTTGTTGCACTTTTTTTGCTTTTAGATGCCAACAAACGCAGCTGTTGAAAACTATCTGCTGGTATGAAATGATGAAGACCAAGACTTAAATCCCTTGCATTACAGAGCAGAGGTGTAAGACCATCTCCTAGTGTAGCTGCCTGTGACATACTCCTTTTTGGCTTGAGTTTTTATTATTCCTGCAATTATTTGCATTTTTAAATTCTATGGGAGAATGGTTAGCAGAAGCCAAAAACTTTTCTTTGACAAGTTAGGCTTGGCTTAGGCCATAATTTAAAGCTTTCAAAATTAACAACCTCATCCTCTTTGGTTGTAGTTATAAACAAAAATAAACAGGGTAGAAGGATACTTCCTCTGATAAAAACAATCTCAACCTACATATACATATTTTCATATACTATATTCCAGATTAAAGTTTCATATTATGTTTGTAACCCCACCTGCAAAATTCTTGTCCTATCTTTAAAGCTAGAGTTGGAAAAAAGAGGAGAGAAAAGGAAAAGAGGTTTTTCTTTGAAGATTTGCTAACATTGCTACATTAATGATAGGCACTTCTGAAATATTTGACAAGGTTGTGTGGTGTGGATGGATGATTAGCACCACATGGAGAAATGGAGTGCTTCAGGGAAACTATTGTGATAATCCTCTCTCCAAACAAGGCTGATGTATTCAAACCAGCCTACATAAAATAATATTAATAATAATAATAAATATACTGAATTAGCAATCATACAGACAGATATATAAGCAAGTAAGTAGCCAGGCAATAAATAAAAAAAAATCTGCTACAATCTGCAGTGATAGAAGCCCCTGAATATATCCTCAAAGCTGTCAGTCAGCCCCACCACTTGGACAGCCATTCAAAATCTTGTTGTCTTATTCAAGACTCCCCATCAACCTTTTGTTTGCTTTTGGTTTTGCTCTTTCATATAACCTCTCCCATACATCCCATCCCCTTGATTCAGCTTTCTGGACTTTATTAGGATTTCTTCCTTGCTTATAGCCTCACCATCCTTCTCAGCTGGGACTTCTCCAGCACCTTTCTGCAGATCCTCCTGCTGAGGTCTGTTCCTCCCCAGCAGCTGCTGCTACCTGCATATCATTCACTCTCAAATCAGTGCTTGGGCATCATTGGCCAGCTGTCAACAGTCAGATAGCTCTGTCCTCTGGTCCCAGTACCACCAGTGGCACTGCCTCTGTGGAGAATGTGCAAGTGCTAAACTTAGCAAAAATGATTTTGAGCAAAACCCAGGTTACTGCAGTAAGAAAACTCTAAGTTTGCTTGTGTGGCAGCACTGGGGGGGAAAGAAGCCACCAGAGAAGCAGGAATCATTATTCTTCCCCAAACCCTTCAAGAACAATTTATACTTAAGATCTATGGCAGATATTCTGTCATGAGAAGAGAAATGGTCTGTACATTCAACAGATAATGCACATTGGACAGGGAGCTCACCAGCATGCAGCCAAGATATTTTGTACAGAAATGAGCCTAAAATATTCATGGAGGTATAATTCTTGCTTTTTCATCCAAGTTGACACATGATGTTGACCATATTTAATCAAAGTAGAAGTGAAATTAATAGATGCTATTTTTTTTCTGAATCTCTAATACTATATATTTCATATTACATTGTAGAAATTCTCTTATTCCATAGTGACTGCAAATATAAACATTTATGCTTCTGGGATTCTAGTTTTGTTCTTTCTCTAGTCCTGAAAGGAATATCAAAGAATCTCTGAGAAGGGTTATTAATCCATTAAATTAATGAACTTTCCCATTCCCAATTCATTCTGGAAAAATGTTGCAACATACTGAACAAACAATAAGGTGTAATCTTCCAAATATGCAGTGTTGTTGTTCTCTTACTGCATTTTTTTATGCCATGCATTTAATAATATGTATGGTCTTTGATGGTAGCACAAACAGTTGAAGAGAAATCAAGAAGGCAGGCTCCTCAAGTACATTTCAGGTGTCTCACCTCTATTTTGTTAACAGATACGATAGCTCTTCTCACTTTTTTTTTTTTTTTTTTTTTTTTCCCTATCGGATTTTCTCCCCCTAATGAGCTCTGAAGTCTGAATAAGACAGAGTTTAGAGTCATTGTTGCTGGTAAACTCCAGATCATTGAACATTGTTCACTGGAGAAAAATTGCAAAAGACAAAAACTACTTTCTAAGTATCTTTCGACTGGTCAACAAGCATTCCCAAGAGGTAAGCAGAATGCCTTAAAATATATACAGACCTATAGAACTATCTGAAGAAATGCATATAGCAGTAAATATAAATTCACTTAAACCATTTTTTTGGACATATATACAGATTTGGCTTGTTATACATCTACCCATAGGAAGTAATGGAAATGATGAGGTTATCTATCACCCAACACTCATGCTTTGCAAATTTACAAATGTGTACTAAGGTGATGTCAAGCTTTGACCAAGTTTCAGCTGAATAGATGCCAATTAATGGTTTTGAGTAGAAGCCATATAAAACTTGATGGCTTGAACTGAATTTGGAGAGTCACCAAAAGTATAACAATATCTAAACCAGTAATAATTTAGCTGAAGCCAATGAAGTTCCACCCATGTAATGCACAGAATTGAAATCCGACCAAAGGGTGGTAAATGTCTACAGGCTAAAAAGAAGAAAAAGAGGCACAGCCCTTCTCTTTCCATGGGCCAACATAGCAAAGCCTGTGTAGCTGTAGTTAATGCTTTCACCTGTCAACATGTTCCTTACTTATTCTTCATTTCCATTCATTTCCACTTCTTTATAGGAGTTTATGGAAATGTCAGGATGTGTTCTTACAGGAAAGATGGTGTCATCTCCACATTTCCTGAGAGATATTTTTAATAAAAAAGTCTTCTGGTCCACTCTGAATAATTCTGTTCTTTTTGTCTGTATTCTGGAAGACAGAGAGGTGACTGGAAAGAAAGCTTTTACCTCTAGCTTACAGCTCAGCTCAGTAGTAAGTAAACACTTGGTAGTACTGTGACAGTCCACGTCAACCAAGTTAGCAGCCTGCATCAAGCTTTTGTATGGAAAAAAAATATATTACTTTATGGAAATCATTGTCAAAAAATGCATCTTAGATGACAAACACTTGCTGGGAAAATGGATGTTTATTTTGGAAGTAACATCTGAGTGTATTTAGAAGTGAAATCTCTCAGTATATAACACAAAAATATAAACATAGGAAGATGATACTTAAGAGTGAAGGAACAATTTTATAATCAAATCTGAACACCCAATTCATTGTGTCAAGCAATTTGCTTTGAACCTTAGTAATGCTGGTAAAACAAGTGTCAGATAAAAAATGTTTTGGAAGACTGCATAACAAAGACCCTACAAACAGCAATGAAAAGACACACAACAAACTTTAGACTGATGTTTAATCTCTCCTACTATAATTTAACTGTGTTACTTCCTGCCTTTGCTCCTCATTCTTCATTGAGTAAGCATGACTCTGTGGTTAATATTACAGGATCATAGAATTACAGACTGCTATAGGTGTCATATATATATATATATACCATATATATTATATATTATATGTATATTATATTTTGCCAAATGCAGACATAGACTTATAAGTCCATGTCTG
>NC_048896.1:62010664-62013051 GCF_011077185.1 Oxyura jamaicensis
ATGTATATTATATTTTGCCAAATGCAGACATGGACTTATAAGTCTATGTCTGCATTTGGCAAAATATAATTGCACTCCAGATATTTATCTTTTGCTGTATTTTGATTGTTTAATGTTATTCTAAGCTAAAACTTTTCCCACCACTCAAAACAATCCAGCTTTGCATTTTTTTTTGGCTGCTTTTTGAATAAATGACTATTGAAAAAAAAATCATTTGAAAGATTATGTGATTCTTTTTCAGAGCTCCATGGGCCAGAGATTTTTATTTTTCATTTTTGGAAGTATTCATTTAATTTATTAGTTGTGAAACTTCCAGGCTAGAGACAGAAGAAAATAAATCCTTCATTCTCTCCCCGAAACATGTGCAGTGTGCCCTCTGGACCACCCTCAGCCACAGTCCGTAAGTAGCAAGCATGAAGCTTGCACTTCCTCTGTCTTATCAAGGTCATTTCTTCAAGAGGAAGGAGGGTAAGAGCTGAAGTGATTTCCAGGTGCTGGTTGGACTGGAAAGAGCTAAGAAGCCTATTGGACACTGAGTGTCCTACCTATCTGCCTACGTGGTGTTGGTGGTCACCGGGCAGGGGGTGTCATCTCAAAGCAAGTTCATTTTTTTTCACCTTTGCCATCTCAAAGCAAGTTCAGATACCCTCTGCTAACACCCCAGCTTGCAAGCCTCCCCTTCTTGTTCAAGGAGATGTGCTGCCTGAGAAAAACAAAAGCTCTATATCCCGTGTCAGCTGTAAGGGGACTTCTCACTATGAGCCAACCTGAAAACCCACTGGTTTATTTTTGTTTCACAGGTCGTGCACCACAGGCTGGTCCAGGCCCAGCTGGACACTCTGGGCCCTCCCTGGGCAGCAGGAAATGCCAGCAGCACTCACTGCTGCAGGGCCTTCCCCAGCTCTACCAAAAGTTGCTCTGACAAAGCCTACAGCTGCTGTTTCTCCTGCATGAAGGGCTAAGGCTCTGCTCAAAGTTCAAACAAGCTTGCTTTAAGACCACATCCCTACCTGGTTCCTCCCTTCCCCTGGGCCAAATGACCCTCTTTTCAGTGCACAAGACAGTGGAAGGGCCACAGGAAGCCCTGGGGTCTTCAACCTATTCTGCTGTCATTTGGGTTGGAGAAACCCTTTGCGCCTATCACCATAGTGAGCTAGTACACTGAGACAGTACACTGAGGGAGTGTTATCTTGGTCTAACATCTTCCCCAGCAATGAAGGAAAATGAAACCAAACATGGGGTGGATAATTCTTTTGCACCAAGGCCACACCCAACAAAGGACAAACAGAACCTTTCCATGTTTGTCCTCCGTGTAGTAGCACAGTTCAACTTGGGGAATGAGTTGAACGCTTTGTATGTGGCCTGGGGATTTTTGTATTGGCTTCTCTCAGCTCTGAGCTTGGCATTTTGATCTTGAGCATCAGTGGTCTGAGAAATTTTTTTCCTTGTAACTGAAAAGAAGAAGGAAACTGAAAGGGCACCTTGCATATGGCCATCTTTATATGAGCAAGAGAAAAGAAGGCAGAAAGGCAGACTAGTGACAGTTCAAGAACATAAGACAAGCTAACTTTTCACAGACTTCCATCCTGACCTGTTTGCTGTGTTAAATCCCCCCTCCTCTGCTCTTCTGTGAGCTGTTAATACTCCAAACACTGTTAGAAGGATATCTAGATCCCTGTGGAAGTAGATAAGAGCTAAACATGTTGTGGGGCTCCATGCAGCGATGGAAGCTTGAAGGAAAAGAAAACTGAGAGAAGAAAAATGAACTAAATATTTTAAGTTAACGAAGGGAAAGAATAGCAACTTTTCCCCTATTGAGTTTTATATCCGTACAGACTCCTTTCCTCAGGGAAGGAAATGTTGAATGAGAAAGGAATGAGGTATAGCTTTAATCAGCTATTTTATGCTAACAGTGCCTAATCTGAGATGAACATTAGTAAGGGTTTGGCACCCTTCTCAGGTACCTGAGGCACCAGGCTAAGCAACGTGCCTAAACCATGTAAGAGCAGCCTGCTGGCACATTCTTGTTTATTATTCTCTAAAGAGAAGATCACAGAGAAAAGAAGAGAGGGGAACAGGAGAGTTTCTTGGGTACATCAAGCAGAGGCTTTGCTGCAGAACTGCTCCAGTTTACATGAGCACTCACCCCCAGCTCGAAGTGAGAATCAGAGCATGTGCAAGCTCATTTTGGAGGTTTATGTTCTGATGAGATGTGGGGCGATGACTGACACCATGCTGCCAGTCCCAGCACGCGGGGCAGGGAACATGCCCAGCACTCTCCTCTGGCATGCACAGACTTTCCCAGTGGTTGTTACCTGTCTTGCTAGAAAATAAATAAATAAATAAATAAAAGAAAGAAAGAAAGAAAGAAAGAAAGAAAGAAAGAA
>NC_048896.1:62013151-62070272 GCF_011077185.1 Oxyura jamaicensis
AAAAAAAAAAAAAAAAAAAAAAAAAAAAAAAAAAAAAAAGCAGAGTAAGGAGCTCCAGGCTGCTCTAGGCATATGTGAGCCAAGCCTCTAAATGTATGTAGAGGCTGTATGTGTGACAGCCTCTAAATTCCATTAAAGCTGTACAGGTGGCCCTCAAATGCAGTTAAAATAATTAACTAAACAAAACACTGTTTTTTTGTGCAAAATATATTTGTAAACTGCAATATTTTCAACCAAAACCATCAGTACTGTCATTCATGTCTGAGCACAGGAAACTCAAGTCACGGGGAAGGGGAAAGCGTAGCGTGAGAGGAGTGGACTCACAGCCAGGAGCACCAGAATCTCTACTGGGAAAGGGCTTGAAGATGTTCACATAAGTCTCTTCTCACTGCTCTCAATGCTTCTCACTGAAAGTGGAGACATGACATTCAGGTAAAGCATGGATCAGTGATGGACTTCAGCTGGCTGTGAAACCTTTTATACCGTTAGTACATGAGCAGCAGTATTGACAAAAATAAAAAGTAATAAAAAATAATAATAATAATAAAAGAGATGTGGAAATGTCCTACCTAAGAAGCTACATTAACTGAAAATTCAAAGTTAAAAGCTGTTGTGTCAAAGACCTCTTGGTCCTAGCATGGGATGAATGGACCAAACTTCAGGAGTAGCTCTTGTTTGTGGCTATTACAGCAGTATGACAGCAGTTGTAGTTTCCTGTCTGAAGATTAAGTTTGCTGTTAAAAAAAAAAAAAAAAAAAAAAAAAAAAAAAAAAAAAACATGAAAGCACCATACCTCCATGCATTTAGTCAGTAGATAATATAGACCAAATATATCTCAAAAGGGATGAAAGCAGTGAATAGATGAGAAAGGAGTCCTATTGGATGCACAGTTTCTAAACATAGCTCAGAGGAGAACTTTAAAGTCTGCCAAACTAAATTTAGGAGAGCCCCAAAGCATGTCCATACCTGTATATGCTGTGTATGTGCCCCATGACAGATTGCATGGCTGGGATATGAAATGCATGTCCAAATAGTATGCCTGCTGTTAAGTCTGCAGAGCTGAGGCTCCAATATAACCTGCAGCATTACCCAGAGGCAGAACCATTCTCTGATTGCATGTACTGTCAGTTCCATGCCCAGATTCATTATATCAGTCCAAGATCTGTCATGGAGGGTCCCTTAAGTAAAACTGAATGGCTTATCGTGGTGCTCTACTGACCTGGCTGGGGATTAATTGCTTTCTGCATTTAACGTAAGCACATTCATTTCACCACAGTGAATTCAAAGCGATGTTGAAAAGTTACATTGGAGGCACAGTAACCAGAGGCAAGGTTACTCTAACTCATACACACAGAAGACATTGAAGGCCCTGGAAGACTTTGTCAGGAATTGTCTGGATTAAATAGGCTTTTTAAGTTCATTCAGAGTTTTTAATTTGGGAGTCTTTTGCCTTTTGTCAAGGGGAAAAAAGTCACTGTTAAATTGTTTCACCACATGAATCATTCCAGATTAATAAGCAATCTTGTTTAACATGAACTCTCCCATCTTGCTCAGTCTGTGCAACTGATGTGTTAAAATTATTTCCCTGTAGTACATTTACACTACTGCACAGAACAATGGCATCTGATGCTGTGTCTGTGCTGGGCAGATGAATCACACAAGTAGTGAGTGAATCACACAAGTCCCTCTTCCAAAAAAAATGTATGAATTGATAAATTTATGGGATCTCTAAAGTATTCATGGTCTTCTGCAGGTTAAAATCAGGAGTAACCCCACTGAGCTTACCACATTACCTGCAGAATGCGATCAGTATGCAATACAGGTGGATAGCTGACAGCCAGTGTGTTGCAATTGTGCATTCTGGTCCATAATACATTTAAAACACCTTTCCTCTGTTAGCAAAGCTGATGCACATGAAGATGGAGTGACCTATGTACGGACACATTTAATAACTTCACAAAACTCACGCTGTTTTTAACTTGGATCCTTCTTGATTCCCATTCTGAACATTGCTTGCTCTTCTTATGCTGCTCTGAAACCTATAAACGACTTTGAGGCTGTAATGTGTTGATGACAGCCATTTGCTGGGTTGAATTTAAATTTACTTTGTCCCACACCATTTAAGCTACAACAGACACTGACAGCCAGCGGTCACTGAGAGAAAATGGGAACAGTTCAAAATCATTTCTCCCATAAAGAGAACATTTGAGGGAGAAGAACTCATCAAGAAGAAATGTTATGTTCAGAGCAATGTAAATTAAATATGGTGTTGATGTGCTGGTTGGGGGTAAGGGAAAAAAAAAAAAAAAAAAAGTAGACTACTTTTGTAACAACATTTATTATTCCTGAAATGAGGCGGAAAGGTGCCGTAGCATGCAAACGTGATAACGGCAAGAAAGGTATTGTCTTTTTGGTGCACTGTTCTTTCTTCTCCATTGCCTGACAGATGCTGAGCAGTTACTCTAATGCAGAAAACTGGGCTTGACCCTGGCAGCAAGAAGGAATCTGGTGGCTTAAAGTAACAGAATCGTTGAATCATTGATGTTGGCAGGGATTTCTGCATGTCTACTGGACCAACCCCCTGCTCAAAGCAGGGCCTACTTGGAAGTTCAGTCAGGTCACTCAGGACCTGTCTAGAGGAGTTTCAAAAGTCTGCATGGATGGACATCCCACATCCTCTCTGTGTGACTCCTTCCAGTGCCTGAGCACCACCAATAGGAAAATTGTTCTATTGTTCTCCTGGCATCCAGCTGGAATTGCCTTTTGTTGCACCATGACCTCCTTTAGTAATGCACACCTGAGAAAAGAATGGCTTCATCTTTCCTATAAATTCCATTAGGAAATTGAAGGCAGTAAATAGAACCCTTTGCAACTTTTATTATTATTATTATTTTGTTTTGTCTCCAGGCTGAATTAATTCACATCCCCTTCCCATATGGTTGCTCCACAATGTCTCATTAGGAAGGTGCACACATTAAAGAAAGCCAGGATCAGAGCCCAGGATAGCTTACCCTACTGTTGCAGACAGATCGTACTGGCTACTGGTGTTAAAGTGATTTGTCTGTCACTGAATCAACAGGGATCAGACCTTTCCCTGTACGATTATGGACTTAGACTATGAGTTCCCACCCACAGGAAACCCAAACTGAAGTCAAAATGACTAAAAAAGTACTTAAACATAATCCTTTATGTAAAATTGAGTGTTCAGTTGTCACCCACTTTTGAGAAGGGAGTTTGTCGGACACAAGTCCACTTTTTCAGAAACAGACAGAAGTGAAGTCTTTGAGAATTTTTGAAATAACATCTTCACTTTGCTGTAAATTATCTCTCACAAAAATGAACCATTAATTACATTTTCCTAATAGCAATTTCACTCTGTAAAGTGAACAACATTGCCATTTTGCATAACAGACCTTTCAGGAAAATGAGGAATGAGAAACTTTTGCCCCACACCATCATCTGGCTCCCCAGAACTGATACCTCAGTGCCAGAAAGGATGGAGAGAAAGGATCAGGCTGTAAACTGGCTTTGCACTTGGTTGTCCTTCAAAATATACCTGGGCTGCTTTAATTTTGTCAAAAACACTAACCCCCAGAGACGAAAATATGACTGAGTCTGACTGGGTTGCACAGAAGTTTCAGCCACCTCTCTTTTACTGCCTCCACCTTTCCACGCAGAGAGGAGGCTTGGTGCGGGGGCTGGCTCAGAGCCCCCAGCGGATTCCCGTGTCGGGGAGGGAATGTCAGGGAGCTGGCCCTGCAGAGCTCTCAAGGGGGCTTTGTGCTGCTCAAGTGTGCAGAGCAGGTTCAATGCAGCCAAGGAACAGGCTATATATGTCCTCGCTCAGAGCTGAGCATTTGCTTTTAGTATAAAAATAATTTCACAGCTAGGAAAATGCTTGGCTTTTATTTTAAAGGAAGGTATCAAGGACACTCCTGAATCTCCCTGTGTTTTAGCACATAAGAATTTATAACACAGCGCATTAAAACATGTATGTGAGGACACTCGGAATAGAACTACACTACAGAATAGAGTAGAAAGGTCTCTGTGCTCTCTAATACATCATGCAAGTGAAGCTTTCAGAAGCTCATTAACATCGCCACAAAAGTAACTGCCTGCCCTTCTCCTCCCTATAGCAAAGCCAGCTATGTGCACTCACTGGCCTTGCCTCGCTGTGCAGGCAGCACAGTTCAGCCACCCTTCCGCTTACACAACATCATTTATTTGGGAATTGTCCAAACAATGGCTTCAAGGCTCTGCCCTCTGCCCCCACTGCCCAAGCTGTCCCACAGAGACAGAAAGTTGAAGAGAGTAAAGGAGGGATGTGGACAGCCTTGGTGAGATGCTGGCTGTTAGGCTCCATTCCTAGATGTTCTGTGGCTTTACTATGTGTATTCGCTCTTAACCTTCAATGTGGGCTTATAATAGAGAAACTGGATGTCTTGAGGACTATATTTGGAATTGCTGAAGCAAGAAAATTCTAAAATTGCAATTGCAGCCTACTGAAACATTGAATTTGCACTCTCTAATTAAAATCTCTTACATAAACTTGAGCTTCTTCAGCATTCAGAATATTTTTCCTGTCTCTGCCTAATGTTTATACATCCAGTGTCTGTGGAAGATTAATACAATTTCTTTCCTAAGACTACCCCCATTTGAATTGCAGTATGCTTTTTCCCAGTGTCTGTGTCCCCAGGATGGTTTTGATCTCTCCATCTCCAGCTGATATAAATTGGCTCTAATGCATGGGATTAGGGAATTTATATATATTAAGGAGTTTATATATATGTATATATGTATCTAAAGTATGTGGCTTTAGATATAAATTTATATTTATTATATACATATAATTTTCAATACATTTATAAATAATGAGAACCACCTGCACAATAGAGAAACAATCTGATTTTTTTTAATTGTTGTTGTTTGCTGTTTTGTTTCCAAGAATGAAATTGTGTTTGCTGTAAGTTTACTTCCTATGTGCAACTGCAATAGCTTCTGCAACAAAAAAAAAAATGACATTCTTTGCCAACAGTGATGCCACAATGGTGACTCACATCTATTTATATTCAATCTTGTCTTCTGCCACCAGTGTCAGACCTTAGCTTGCCCTTTCCTCTCTTCTTTCAGCTTGCTTCAGTGCTGATTATTCCACAAATGGCAATGTGAAGCTGTGTGCAGTACGATAGCAGACAGAATTAAAGGTCTTAATGAACTGCATATGACGCTAAGGGGTTCCTTTGCTGCAGCATGAAGGAAAATCTCCAGCAGATCAATTAAAAAAAAATCTTTATTAGAAAAAAATATAGGAATGGTATTTTGAAGGAGGAAAGGAAAGATAGAGGAGGGGAATATGTGACTTTAGGCTTTAGTCTGAAAAGGCAAAATGAAATATTCAAGTCATTCTGCAGACTTCTGCAGCTGTAGATTAGGGATGTACATTGAGGCCATCCAGTCTGCTTCTGGCTGAAGCAGCAAAGTAAAGACATTGGTTCTAAATATATTATTTTCTAGCAGTAATGAAAACACACAAAACACAAGAGCTGGGAAACAAGAGCTGCAGAAAGACCATAATGGTACTGGCAAATGCAAAATAGTACATCCTCTGTCTATTTTTTGAGCTGCTCTGGTGTTACAGCATCCCTAACATGAAGAAAGCTGATAACCTGTAACAGTTCTGCCATAGCACGCGTCTGTCCATGGATAGTGTGTTCCCTTACAAAATGATTTCAGAGAGATAGGATTTTAGCAAGGCTTGCAGCATATATTTTATCACTCCAATTTTGCTTGCAGTACAGCCAATGCTATCAAACTGACTTTTAAAAATCGCTCATCTGCATGTATTTCATACATCCTTTCTGGTGACTCTTGGATGTTTTTCTGTGCACTGTAAGATTCAGGAAGCTACGAGAGCATGGCATTCAGCTAATTTTTCTGTCACTAAATGGCACCGTGGTATTTGTGGGAGTTTCTGGAGGTCGTACTGGGATACACTTGTCTCCAGGAATTACCACTGCTGGACTCTGACTGCTCAGGATAACCACAGAGATGTGAAACTGTCCATGGTGCATGACCTACGGCACAAGACGACAATGCCACCTGATGCGGTCAGATGATCCTGCAACCCGCCTGGATGGGACTGCCAGCACAGCTGGCACATCCAATTTCAAACTCGAGGGCTAGAAGCACTTGTGTAGATCAGCTGGAAAATCATTCTCTGGTGACCTTGGTGCTGGAAAAGCTCAACCGCATGGATTTGCAAACAAAGCAAATTAGATTCATTTCTACTTAAACCAAACCTCAATTTACTAATGCTTATTCTTGGCCTGGAAGAACAAAATGACTCTTTTACCAGAGAAAAACACCAGTGTGGTTGTTTTCATAAATAATGAAAGAAAAACCTCCATCACACACTCAGCAGTGAGCAAGTGAGGTTTTTATTTGAAGCAGCAGAATATTCAATCAGTGATTTCATCACTATAGGAGACCTATGGAGTCTGCCACAGACACAAATAAAAATGCAGCCAGCACACACAGGAGGCGATGGAGAGGAAACAGATAAAACAGAACTAGTTATTTTTAACTGTCATTAATATTGCAGGAGAAGCTGTGACAAAGGCAGCAGCTTTAGAATTCAGGATAGTGTTCTCATTAATACCAGAAAAATATTATCTAATGAGATATGTCATATCAAGGATAACATAAAATAAAGGCAAGAACAGATATCATAATAAGACAAACACAACACCAATTATATAAAAAAATCTTGTGAGATTTTGAACAAAAACTTGAGTTAATACAAATAACCTATACTGCCTTTACTGCATGCATGCTTCAGCCTTTTAGTTGTACAAGACTATAAACAATTCCAAGAAAAAGAGGTATTTTACTAAGACAGCAAGATAAGCTGCTGAGCATATATTTATCAGCTTATATCACAAAAACACACTCATTTACTTTATAGCAATGACTGGGGTGATAACTTGCATTATCAAAGATGCTGTATGAGATGCTTGACTGCAAAGAATAGGAGAACAAGGTTCCCATGATCTCTTACTTGAACTCTGATAAAGATGTTCTAAAATTCAGATGCTAATTTGAATATATAGCACCGGAATCATCTGCGTCTATTTACTTTCTGTGAATGTGAAGAAAATAAATTGTGTAACTACAATCATGTAATCTGGAGATACTTTAAAATCCTAAGAGGTTCTTGGAAATTATATGAAGTGGAGTCTGGTAAACATTTTAACCAGAAAAGATAAAAAAAAAAAAAAACTTGTGTACCCTTCCCTATTTTGTCATACTTTCTATGATAAAATTTAACAACTTGTTGAAATGACGAAAATGAAACAGACACCATGGACTTTGTGGGTGGGGAAAACATTTTCTTACAAGAGCTGGACTTCCACTAGAAACTAGGTATTTCTGCAAAATCTATTGGTCAATTGATCTATATATCTATTTTTTCTGTCTATCATAAAATAGCTTTTGATAATAGAAACATTTCATATTCCTTTCTTTCCTGATACCTTTCCTGAAAGATTATACTCCCAATCCCCAATACTTTTTTTTTTTCCAGTCGCTTGTGATAATAAATTTAATTAATATTACTAGAGTACTAGAAAAATGCAGCATCCTATCTGATTACCTCAATTACATAGCTCAAGCATTAGTTTGGCTGTAAAGAACTTAATGTTCACTGTAGATTTGCTCATGAACAATCCACTGATTAAAGGATCATGATAGTCAACTGTGAATATTAATTTACAGGCTATAGGTGAATAAACAGGACTAATTAAAGATGTTTATCTTGGATGACTCTCATCTTATGGAGTAAATATAACACTTTTAACATAATAGTAAATCACTGTTTCTGAATGAAGTGCTCTTTCTCCCAGGTTCTAATTCCTGAGATTAATTAACATTTATTAGCATAAGCATTTGTGTGATCACTCAGTTGGACCATGAAACTGATCTGGATTAAAATTAACTTGACAAGACAAACAAACAATAGTTGCTTTCAACCTTAATTTTAAGGATTACCTTCATTTCTTTAGGGTGAAGGCATCCTGCTTCAGTGTTCTGAAAATCACCTTTTTACCTACTTTGGAGTAATTTTACTCTTTAATTTTTATTCTTTAATTTACCCTTATATTCTTATTTAAAACAAACAAACAAACAAAAAGCTTTCCTAAATTTATTCCTGCAAAAGAGAGGAGAGAAAAAGAACTGGCAGTTATTAGTCAGACTGAAATTTAAATATGAATGTTATTATTACAAATTTTAACATTTGAAAACCAGATTTCAATAGCTGTTTTTTTGTTTGTTTGTTTGTTTGTTTGTTTGTTTCTTAATCAGGAAAAGTCATTAAGAAAATTAGGTATTCTGAAACAAAATCACCAGAACACCTTGCTTTCTATCCTCAGACTCCTAGATGGCAATTTTTCCAGCAGCTTTACCTGAAACCCATGGTGGTTCCATTACTCCTATTCCAGTACAGCAGGAAGAAAATTTCACAGAATGTAATTTTGCAGCTTTCAGGATACACAGAGACCCCCGTGCACATTTGTTCATTGTGACTCTATGAAGCTGTATATTTTCCCTTGTATGTGAAGCCTGCTGGGCGGTATAAAACCAGTAGGAACCTAGTTCTTCAGATAATTTCTGGGGGGCAAGCAACACAACAACAGCAAGACAGGGGCTAACTGAGCTCTTCTACCTCTGACTGTCATCATCTGTTTTCATTTGTCTGTCTTTAAGCAGTGCAATGTATCACAGCCTACTCATTACAGTCCCTTCTAAGAACAAATGATTTACAACATCTAATGAAACCACTTCTATTGTTACTAAGACCTTAAGATTTTAACCTGATCCTTCTTATTACTAAGAAATGGATGAGTTCCCCTATTTTAGCTGGAAAGATAGATGTGAAAACAGGCTCCTTTCTATACATATGATGAAGGAGTTCATGGTACTGGGAAAACAGAAGAATGTGTGATATATGACAATTATAGTGATTCTCAGTAACTACATTCCACTGGAAGTGCATGTGTTCATGTGAGATGAGCAGCCCTTCAAAGAGATGGCTAAACATATCTGAGGCAAGAGGCAAACTGTGATTTGAACCACATAGCTGAAAACAATTTGATGAAGTCACTGGGAAGTAAATAAGCTGAAAGACAACATACTATGTTGATTCTCTTAACCTTTGGCCAGGAACTGGCATCTCCATGTCTCCTTGAATTGCTTGGCCCAAGAGCACATCCTGCTCCCTTTGAGTGTACACCTTCAGTATTCCACAGCTTAAAAAGGCCCAGACCTGAACTACACCAACGTAGTGGCCTTCTCCCTCTGATTTAATGAGAAAAAAAATAAAGTAAAATAAAAATAAAAAGCTAAGACCTCCAGGCTAAAAGGGACCTACAGTACATCCCCAATAGCAATCTACAACCAAGTAGGAATAGCTTCTCCATAGATCTGTGAACCTGAAACTCCAGCATAGTTTGTGTAGGAGTTTTTTCTGCCCATGATGGAAAGAACTGTCATGCTACCACATTTGTGCTTTAATATGTACGGAAAGATCAGAAGTACTATCCTCACAATTCTTTTCAGTAAATACACTTTCAGCCCTCTCTGTGTCGGCAATATAACCCAGGCTTCCAGAGGCCTAATTTGGGGGAAAGTCAGCAAGTCCTTCTTGTTACTGGAACATTTCAGGTTTTATGTGTTGCTGATGTTTTTTTTCATGCTCCCCTTTAGGTATTCTCCACACTCGACAGCTTTTAGCTAATAGGTCCATGAGGTACACAGAGTCCAGGTGACTGACTCAGTGAACTTCAAACATCATGTTTCTATGTTTGAGATACTACAAAAGATGTTATTTATCTGTTTTTAAACAGTAATATGTTCTCAGAATAAATGAAATTTTGGATAACGTTAGCTCCCTGTGGACTATTTTGCAGTGATCTAGTAAGGCAAATGAGCTGTAATGTTATGGCCAGTTTTCTAAAGATCTGCCCAACACGGGGGAATTCTCTAGGTAGATGAGATCTACGCACATCATCTCAGCTTGGCACTAACAAAGGGTGGCAGCCAGGCAGAAGGAGTTGTAGCCCAGCCTCTACCTATCCTTCACAACTTCTCACTGTGTGAATTATCTCCCTGCAGATATAGGCAGGTGGGCCTAATTTACAATAGCCCCAAGACAAATGCATAATTATTCCAGAGGCCAACCTAGGCTCCAGACACTAAAATCAGAAAAGTAAAAAGCTAGCACTCAGACACCTTTTTCCTTTACACTCATGCTTAACAAATCTCAGTCGGAGATTAATTATTTCTTTGTAATTATGTTAAGTTTTGAAGTGATGATCATGTAGACAGAAGACACTAAAGTGAAAATGAAAATAAATCATAACAATGTTTTTATTTAAAACCCTGATCCAATAATAAGGCTATAAATAACATCAAAGAAATCAGTAAGGATAGCACACTAATCCAAGTACCAAATTGTCTCCCTGTAGCATTAGTTCCTGTGAATTTCTTTATAGAGATAGATTAGAGAATGGCTTGTCTTTTCCATTTCTTTTTCTGTAGAAGCTAGATTTAATACACTTAGAAATATAAATAGCAATGAGGTCATAAAAAATGTTGAAATGAACAAGAGTTGAAGAAAGGAACTGATAAGGAGAGGAGTCAGACTGATAAAATAGTAATTTCAGAGTGCCATGAAGTTCAACTAGACAATAAAAGCCCTCTAAAAAAAAATCAACCCTAATAAAAACAGTAGTCTGTCTGCTCAAAATCAGGTCATTGTAGTATGCACTCACAAATTACTGACAGAGGAGACAGGTGATGAAAATGAAGATCAGCACAACTATTGCTGATACAAAGTCATTGCACGGAATAAATCACAACAGTTAGGGGCAGAACAGAATTATTAGGTCATCCACTCCATGTCCCAGCAGTGGAGGAATGTGTGTGTTACGTGAACCCCTAGGCACAGTGACTCCCAACACTTCTCTTGCAAGTCTATCTAAGATCAGTTAAAGCTCTCCAGTAGGAAACACTGTTTTCTGCATAGTCAGTTTTGGTAAAATTCATATCGTTAGCCATAAATATATTCCACCGTATTAGCTGAAGTATTGCACACTCTGACTTTAATATAAGTGGCCTATACAGAGTTATGAAGACATTCCTTAGAGACATTCAGACAAATTATGTTCAGTTTCTGCCTTTGACTTTAAATCCAAGTGAAAGAAAATTTGGGCCAGACATTATTTAACTAAATTCCCTACAACAGATATGCTATTGTCTTATCTGACTACACATTTAAATTGTCTACCAAAGAAACTACCTGTTAGCATCAGCTGTTCACCTTTGCTAGTCTTCCCCAGTTTGAAGAGGGAAAGCAGGTCTAGCCTTCTTAGTGAATAAGTAAGATGATTATTTTCACTGTTTTTATACTCAGATAATTCACTTGATGATGCACTTCATTTGTAAATTTGAGTCTTCATACTTCTTTATAGTTCCTAGTTTTAAGACAAAAATAAGATTGCCAGTTCACCAATGAGCACCTTCTCAAATGAACTCAGAAACAGAAGGGAATCACAGGTGTTAAGCCAAAGGGAGTTTAATGAACTGCTTGGGGACTTTCACAGTAAGCCAGACACAGAGTCCATGCTGCAGGAAGAAGAAACAGCCCTACTGCTAAGTACACAAAAGGGATGATGTTGAAAAGAAATGGTGTCTGTAATTTCTGTTCAGGCTTGAAGGTCTTCAACATTTGACACTAGCTGGAAGCCCACATAGACATATAGAGGTAGTAAGAAATGTTAGTTTCTGTTGATAGGCAAAAATTTTGTAAAGCTCACTGTGTATTAGGGTAGTAACTTCCACAAAATAATAAATACATTTAGAAGAACAATAAAAATAAAATTAATTCAACATTCCTCCAAGAAGACTCAGCAAGATTTGTTCATCTTCTACAATGAACCTTCAAGTGAACAGAAATAGCAATAAATGCTAGTGTAGAACCACCTGGTGTAATGTTTTGGAAATTGATTTACCTACACCCTCAACCTTTCTCATGAGCTTTACTCCAGGTGCTAACAAGAGGGAATATATTGTAATTACTTTGTTGTCTCCACCCACTTCCCAAACTAGATCCTACTCCCTCTCCCTAAAGTAAAGGTAAAAGTCCCATTCACATCAGTCCAGCCAGAATCAGTCCCCTAAGATACAGGTTTCATTTCAACATGTAGATACTAATACGGTTACACTTCCTTGTCTCATCTGTCTGCAGTATGAAGGTATGTGCAATACCAGCTCCTCAGTGTTATTATCCCAAGCTAAGAAAATATAAAAAGAAATGGTGAGGAGGAGGATAGACACATTTTTGTTTGCTTTGTGTTATTTTATTTTTTTATTTTTTATTTTTTTTTCCTTTGGAAAACAATCTGTGTGTCCAAAGTGAAGATTGGTGGCTTGGGTAGTATTGTTTTAACCTAGCTCATGTTAAAGCAACAGTCAGACTTAAATCAATAATAATTCATTTAGCTGTGCTAAGATATTTGCCCAGTATACATACATTAGAGTGATACATTGTAGTGTGATATGCTATATGAAGAAATATTTCTCATATCTCTTCTAAATAAATCTCTTAACTTTAATAGTTTCCTACTAAGAAAAACAGAAGTTCATGACTCACTTTCTTGGTATCATCCTTTAGTTTATATTTCTCCTCCTCTCCTAATGTAATTAATATTAATGTTTTAAATTACTTCTAACATAGAAGACCCCTGTGTCTTTAATCATGCTCATTTCTGGAGCTATTTAAATTTTGTCTCTCTTTTTTTTCAGTCACAGGACATGACTGAAATTTTAATGCCCTCTGGAAAATGGATATATGCCATTGTTTTATCGTGTGTAATGGCATTCTTTTCCCAGATATCCCAGATTTGGCTTGTTGACTGTTGTTACACATTTAGAAAAGGTGTTCTCATGTATCCACAACAGCCTAGTCAAAAACATCACAGAAAATGGAAAAAAAAGTTCTTCTGGGGCTGTATATCAAGCATTTAGATATCATTTACCTACTGCATGATCTCAATTTGAAAATTACTGAAATATGCAGTAGTAAATTTGGATGATCATTATTTTAACACACAGTAAAACTATAAATCATGTCAGGTGTCAGAATTTGTTTGGATTGTCTTAATGATCATTGATTTTCATAGAATGAAAGCTCAATACAGTATGTGGCAGTTACCGTCCCTTAACTGAACCAAACACAGCTATTTTTGAGGATGAAAATTACATTTATATTATACAGTAGTAATGAGATATCCCATCAAATAGGATTAAGGGCTTATTGCTCTAAGAGAAATCAAAACATAGCAAGAGACAGTTCCTGCCATTAAGCATCCACCACCTGATTGAGCAAATTAAACTAAATACAACTTCTCAAGAAGCAACACTAGCACACAGAAGCAGATTCCCTCACTAAAAATGTCACAGCTTTTTGGTGGAAGTGCCATGAGCTGGAGCTCAGAAACCCAGCATAGGGTCTACCAGGCTTCAGTTATGTCTTGAGCACAGGTTACTCCTTGAGGTCAGACTGAAACCCTTTCCTTTCTGTTAACAGAAATTACAGGTTGAAAACTTACAGATTTGCTAATGTGGTGATTCATAAGGAAACTGGGAGACATCAGCTACCATGATCTATAAACAGCCCCTGTATAGTGTCAATGACAAAATGTCCCCTAGAAGCTAAATGGTGTTGTGACACGGGCAGATCTTATTGTCATGGACTGCAGAGAAATGAGCATATATTTTTGACAGCTTCACTGAAGAGGGACCAAAATATTTATGGGTAAATTTGTTTGAATACCCAAAGAAAATAACCAAGTGACCTTGTAATATTCTTTTGTAACAGAGAAAGGCTGTTATTCCCGTTTTGCGTGTGGCATGACAGAGGCATTAAGGGTGGTTTGATTGTCTAAATGTTGGCAGCTGGTACTAACTTAAAAGCTTCATGGTGATCCTCCAGGACTCCTGGGTTTCCCAGGGTTATATTCTGACTTTGTAGTTATACATGCCAGCCTCATGCACATGTCTTGGATGCATAGGATCTGCATTTAAACCCATGAATTGCATTGCAAGTGACCTAAAATAAACCAGAAATCATGCAATGAACTGTGAAAAGAACCCCGGATGTACGCTTAGACTGCATTTCAGAAAAATCAGCTCTTTTCTCACCTTTTTCATTCAGACTCATATCACCAATTTCTTCCCCTAAACCAATTGTTTACAATTCCTCCAATTTCTCCCACATTTACAGCCTACACTGACAGTCAGTATGACTTCCTCCCTCTTTTTTCTACCTTTTTTTACCTGCTGGCTGTAATGTCTGGTCACTCGTAGCCTATGAAACTATTCATACAAATGAAGGATGAGGGGAAGAGACAGCTGGGTGGGTGAGTAGGACATTCCATGCGGGTGGAAATTCTCAGACAGTACAGAAAAAGAGCTAACAGATTTGAAGGCAAGAGGAAAGAAGAAGCAGAGACAAAGTTTTATTTTTCCAGGCGTTGGGACAAGGAGAGGTTGAAGCCCGCCACAAAATTTAACTGGCAGTGAACGTCAAAACCAAAACCAGTAACTGATTTCACTACTAGCTTTTCAATACTAGTAAGACATGGTACCTTGCGGTCTCTTATAGTACAGCCATAAATAACATCCACATTCAACTATCTATGATTTAATCTCTTGTATTATTTAGCCATTCTCTTACAACTGTACCTAAAAATAGCATTGGAGTGACATTAGATATTAACAATTAAAGAACAAAAGAGTATATAATGGACTCACTCTCCCTCACAGTTAGACTACCTGTATGTCTGCCTGGTTCTTGTGGTTTCAATGATGCCAGTCTGGTGCAGATGCTTGGACCCATAATTAATCTCACATGGGTACAGTAGGGAAGAGAAAAAATGTTGCTTTAAAATGCTTTATGAGTGCAGTGCCCATGACTGTCTCTAGTTCCCACATTGTGTGAGAGATGAATTTCACTATTTTTAAAGTGTAAACAGTTTGGAAGTATAGAACATTTTATTTTTATGTTTAGACAGTACTCTACAGCCCGCAGTCAGACCGGGAGACAATTAATACTGCAGAATTAGTTGTTTCATTGTGAGACAACGTTTTATACAATTCTCTGTATTCAACAAACATCTGTGTGGAAATGGAGAGGCACAATTCTTTATCGAATAACTCACCTTCTCTATTCTCTTGTGGTAAAATGGATTTGACTGGAATTTACTCTTTTTGAAAGTATTTTCTGAAGTTAATTTTTATTGCTGCTGAAAGATCAGATTCAAACATATCATCTAACAGATTATATCTTGACCCCTGAGCAACAGATATCACATAAAGCATGGAGGAAATATGAGGAACTGTCTTGTAGTTTGGGAATTCTGATACAAAGCACCAGAAATGAAGTTTCATACAGCTACTGACTAGTCACAAAGTTTTTGTGACTGCAGACCTCTGCTCCATAGGCTTATGCAGTATGGACACCTATTTGGCTCTAAGTATGCATCAGTGGGGTTTGACTTCGGAAACATGACCAAAAAAAAAAAAAAAAAAAAAAAACTCACAATAATATTTCTTCTATTCTAATTTATTCTGCCCTTTGGAGTGCCAGGGGTATGCCTGTCAAGGAACTTACGTTTTTCTGCAGGCTTCAAATTTCAGCAGATACACAATCAAATGTGTGCCCCTCATATCCAATTGAAAATGTAAGTGCAGTGGTACCAGGGAGTGTGTTACAAGAAAATTGCATTAAAACTGTTTTGTGTGGAAAGAAACTGAACAGTTGATAGTGCATTTGATTCAATAAGAAAAAGTAAGCTTCATTTAGTTTTCAGTAATTCAAACACAATCAGCAATTTTTATTGGTGCAGGAACTCCTTTATAAGGCTTGTCTCATTCTAAACTAATTATTTCATTGTTGAGACTCTCCTGTCAGTCTCTTCCTTGCTCTCCATTTCAGACAATTACTATGTCTGTAGCAAAAAAAATAAAATAAAATAATAAAAATAAAAAAAGACTGCCAAAAATGACAGTTGGTAAAAAAATACTCCTTTTAGAGAAAATTACTCGGCAAATTCTGCTCTTTTGACTATTAAAAACCCTCATTTTTCAGGAACTCCTACTGCATAGTATTTTAAATTACCTGACAAGAACTTTTGACATGCTTGGTGTTTGGGAATAGCTTGAAGTGTTTGTGTGACATTGCTGAATATTTTTACATGTGATTATGGGAATTTTGTCTTAATTTTGATCTGAGTATCCAAAATAACAGTCTGCCAAAAATAGCCATCTCCTGTTAGACACCTATACACTGGCTTCCCCAGCTCAAGGATCCACCTCACAAGTGAGTGGTTGTCTTTTCCATACCATGTTTCACAGTTACTTAGCAATAAGGGATTATCTGACACATGCATTCTAACAAGAAATAGTAAGCATGGCACAGTTCCATGTATTCAGGCCAACAAGGTATTTAGGCAAAGGTGAAATGCCAGTTGCTTCATTAAAGTGACAAGTAAGTATAGTATACTGCCTGGTTCAGATAAAATAGTCAGACTGTTCTGGGAGTCAGACAACGATGTCTTGTCCACAGTTCACAGCAGGGGCTGTTTGCTCATGTAAGGGTTTATGTCCATACAATGGCTGGGCATAAGACATATTTTAACCTGCTCATCAGTGACATTCAGGGCTATCTGGCACTGTCTGGAGTTTAAAACACTTAGCAAGTTTTCTGTAATGCATGTAGCCCTTCTGACACTCGGTATTGCTGCTGTATGAAAACATTCAGGTATTTAACAATCTCCTGCTAAGAAGCTGTCACCTATCCTATACAGCTTGTCTTCCATTTGATAGATTACATGCTACAATGAAATATATGCTCGTCCGTGTAATTTTTTTAACTACATACTTGAACAATGATTATGATATGCATTGCATTTTAAACTATTTTCCATTATGTTTCATGTGCTGTACAGATTTCAGATGGCATTTACAAGACAGCCAGAAAATTACAGCAATTATTGAAAATTATTATGATATAAAAGCAATGCACTTCCCCTCCTCCTATCAAGTTTCTTTGTATGGTGTATAAAACAGACTGCTTCTTCAGCACCCAGGAAGGCAAACTATATTTTTCCTTCTTAACTATTAACTGTGCTGAGAGAATAAATTCTATTTCACTTAATAGTTTTGGTAGCAGATATGCAGTCAATATCACTTCTGAACTTTTACCAGAATTGTACTTTTTGGTATTGAGCCATTTACTTAGATTAGAACATGTTATTTGTAAATGTGCACTCACATATATTTTCACAAGTGTAACAGTCAATTCTTTATTCTTTGAAAATGTAAACCATTTTAAATTTCATTATTGCTTTTCTGGTTCAAATTGAGGAGATTTTAACAAGAACTTCTTTGGTCAATCTTTTTTATTACTTCATTTATCTTAATGGCAAGGACCTTTTCTATAAACTCATCTATCCATGGTTAATTTTACATTCATGAAGTTTCTTAAGAGCCTATGGATATACTCACATGCAAGAAGTTAAGCATTTGTATGTTTATAAGAATAAGGTCTTATTTTGCCTGGGCTTTTTTAAAAATAGAGCACTAAGACTTCATTGTGTTCCTTTAAGGGGAGAAACAATTCAAAAGTGTTTGAGAAAGAGGATTAATGTTTTTCATAGCATACCTAAGGAACAGTAATAATTTTCATCATGTATGTCTAACTAAAGTAAAAATTGTAATGCAAATCTCTGTACTATAGCATAACAAACTTGTACTTTGTGTGTTCCTGTGAGCTTAATTGAATTTGACATTGTACATGGCAGGAATTTTAATTACTTAGGGCATAATACAGATATTATTTTAACATGGTAGGTAAAGAGGATGTTGTTTGATTATAACTCGGTTCTATACTTCTTTTTCTTCTTTATGTTTAAAAAAAGCAAATATGGCCAATGTCTTTATTGTGACAAGAACGTGTCTGATACAAGTTGCTTGGAAAATAACCGGGGGGGGGGGGGGGGAATTGCCTAGGCTCCATGTTATATATATTGGAACAGCTACCCCCAAAAAAATCTGTAAGCAAGTAGTTCTCTGATGTGGGATACTGGGGTATGCTATGTCATGACATTACAAAGTAAGAGCCTTCAATTAAGCAGGTCTCTTATTTATTTACCTTTTCCTTCTGTTGTGGTTTTCTCTCTGAACTCCTTTTCATTTTTTTCTTCTCAAGTTTTAACTTTAAAAAAGGCCACCAAGAACACAGACGAAGCACAGTTTAGCCATAGGCTTAATTTGAAAAAGCCAGTGCTGTCTGCTTGATATCAGTAAAGGTATTTGCTCGCTGTTCAGCATCCTTATTAACAGCCCGTCAGACACGTGGAAGAGGGATGTTGTGACAGTAAACAGTAATGCTGTGAGCAGGATGTGAACTGGAAAATGAGAGCAACAAGTCAAATGTACTGTTGCTGAACGTTGTAATCTCCACTAATTCCACTTGATTATTTTGACACAATTTGCAGTACAAATTATGCTAGATAAATTAGGGGGCTTACTCCCACACACGTTTCAATGTTCCTAGAGACCTTCCTCCACCTCCTCCTCGATTCCTTCCACAGCAGGATGCACTTGTGATTAAATGTATTTTGCACAATACGCTGACTGTTGTTACTTATGATAGTAACTGGTGGTTAGCGTTGAGGCAATTTTTAGCATTAAACACAGCTTTGTCATTGTTTCTGATGAACAGTGAACAAACAAATTCAAGGAAGATAAACCCTCTGGTTTAGGAATTAGTTTAACTGAGCTCTTCTCTTCGCCCCTTTTCACTATTCAAAACAACAACCCCAGATACCTGTGCAGTTTTAAATAGTTATTTTTCTAGGAGCTCTGTAGTGTCCTAGGCATCAGATGGAGCACATTGCCTAAAAACAGCAAAAAAGTTAAGCCCTGGCTTTGAGAAATTACTCAAAGCAGTTAATATACTGAAGGTCTTGTACTCAAAGCATCCCTTCCCTCTCTTGTGGTTCATCTCTTCTTAAACCCCCATTTTCAGTATTTTCACTTAACATTTCGATATTAGCTGCACATACGTCTGCACACATTTCATCGAATGAACACTTGGGACAGACAGACACACAGCCAGCCAGCCTGAAGTGCTGCAGCCGTGCCAGCTGCAGCACAACGTGGAGTGAGCCTGGTGCTGAGAGCAACAGGGGGCAGCTCCTCTGCAGCCTCCCGAGCCGAGACACCGTAACCCAGTGCTCAGACCCATGGGCCAAAGGGCAGCCAAAGCGGGTGGCCAAGCGGCTGCTGCTCAGCCCCAGCCATTCCTGCCCAGCTTTGGTAGCACAAAAGGCTGCTAGTTTCTTCTCTGGCAAATGCTGGAGGGCTGAGCATCCTTGGAGTTGGTCCAGCTCCTACTTCTGGGGTCCCTCTCATTTATGCAACCACACGGGCAAACTTTACAACACCTCATATATTATTTAGCTACGGACAGACACAACGCATGGATGGTTATCACTGAGTATAACCAGATGAGTCTCTGTCATGGAGCTGCTTAGCATTACGGCTTAAAAATAGACATATATTTATATCGTTTTTAGTTGCCATGGGTAAGTCTAAACTGTATTTGGTTTTCCTTTTTTATAAACAGTGCCTTAAGTTATGTGAACTCACAAAGAGAAAAATAAAAAAGCTAATTAAAAAAAAAAAAAAAAAAAAAAGCCATTTTGCACTAAAACCTTTTTTTTTTTTTTTTTAATATGTGAAGTATAGTTGACAGAAATGTACAGTATGGCATATGCATAATCAGGCACTGTTAGGAAGGTCAAGCTACCAGTGTCCTGCATCTGCCATTCATAAAGGAAGCTGTCTACCCAGGACACATGAATATAGGTTCCTACAGTAACATGGAGCTTTTGTTTTCCTTCAGGTTTATTATGTAGAAGCCAAAGAGCATACTCAGACACTGAGTGCATTCATAACCCCTAGAAAAGTCTGGTGACTGCTTTTTTGAAGGCACCTCTAATTGACTTGTTAGCTGCTACAGACTGCAACCTAGAAACAAAAAGCAGACAGCCCTCACAACAATAACATCCCACCATGGCCCAGGCTTGTGTCTACAGCTCAAAAAAAAAAAAAAAAAAAAAAAAGAAAAAAAAAAAAAAGAAGTCAAATAAGTAAATAGGTAGAAGGGAAAAATATTTTTTTTTTTTTTTTAAAAAAAAAAGGCAGTTAAAATCCCTGTTGTCATTTTCTAGAGTAAATTCAAGGGTTCTACAGCCAGAACTTTCTCTGAGCAGATGCAATGGAGCAACTCTGAGGAGATCTGAAATGTGCAGTAATGCAATCACCTCATGCTGACCTCCTCTCCTGTGTCCTGTTTTTACAATTTTAGTACAAGAGTTTTGTTACAAAAGGAGTAAACAGATCTTTGTCAGCTCCCCATGGTAGAATTGCACAGCCTGTTAGATGCTGGGGAACTACATGACAGAAATGATTAAATACTATTTTCTTACAAAAGCACCCATCTTTTATGACTCATCGTTTTTCAATTCACCTTAAACACCATTTAATTTTAAAACTGAAACTTTGTAGGTAGCTTGAGGGAGTCATAGACAAGACAAACAGAAAGCAGTGGTGCTCCAAGATTTTATTAGTTCTTACCAGCAAAGTTATGAAGCACAATACCTAAAAATACATGCACGATCTATTTAAAGCATTGTTATATTTGCTCACTCTTTAGTTTCTTTTGGGAGCTAGCTGTGTTGTGGCTGCATTCAGGAGCAAGTCTTCAATCTCATGGCCCTGAGGTTACAGGAAAATGGCAGCTGAGGATCACATTTTTGTTTTATACAGCTGTACAGCAACACTTTAGGCACTCTTTAATTAAAGGGAAAAAGTTAACTAAACTTTGTTTGCTTTCCCGCAGTGGACTGCTTTATGACAGGGATGAAGGATGTTTCGTGGTTAAGAAACTGGCTTTACACTTGGGGATGAAAGTTTGGTTCCTGAATATTGCAGGGTTTTTGTGTTTCTATGTACAAATTTCTTAGGGCAGGGCTGTCAAAAGTAATGAATGATTTCAGCTTCCTCCAGATGAGGTTGCCCAATTGAAGACAATTTAGTGGATAATAATAATGGATTTAATGAACAATTTCCTGGATTTTCCAAGAAAAACTAAGCATCAGCATTCCTCAAAATAAGGTTCCTTTGTCTTCAGTTGGGTAGTGCAGATTTCCTCCTAACATTCCTACGTGCTTTCTGAAAATCTAGCCCAACATCACTGGGGCTCAATTGCCTATCTATATTAGGAGAAAATTCATATCATTTTCTCCATCCTTTATCTTTTGTTTGTTTTTATTTTTGCCTGCTTAGCTGCAAATCCCATTTCATGTGCCAGTGTGTAGTGCCTGGAATTGAGTTCTCAGATCCTGTCTGATGATTTTTAATGTTACTAAAGTGCAAGTGTCTCAATATCAAACTCATACATTTTTATATGCATCTTTTTTCAGGGCTTTATATAGAAAAATCCTGTACACCTGCATCCAATTTGAGTGTGGGATAGTTGGCATAAAGAAAGCTGCTGGAGTGCCTTAGGAGCCTTTTCTTGCCATGACACTGTGGCTTCTGTCAGATTCCCTTCCCTGCTCTTGGTGTTGCTGCCGTGGCTTGGGCTGCACGCAGAGGCAGCAGCAGGTGTTTGAGCGGACACATGGAGACCATTGACTCCATCCAAATGGGCTGCCAGGGAACAAACATCCCCCAGGGAAGATAAGCAGATTACTTTAGTCCTCACATTTCTGCCACACTCTCCTGCGTGTTCAGAAGGACACCACAAGCAGTGCTCTGAAAAGCACTAATCTGCTTCAGCACACTTCATTAAAACAAATCCAATCAGCTGAAATATGCCGCAATTTAACAAAACCAAAAGGACTACAGAAGACTCAAACTGTTCTTTGCTAGCTTGTATTTGCAAAAGGGAAAAGCAGCACCGTGGGGCACAAACCCTAATGCCCGCGAAGCACAGTCTGTGTAGCTCATTCATGCACACCCCACAGGAACCCCTAGTTAGGGAGCCATATGCAGAAGAAAATACAGAACAGAACAGAATAGAATAGTTCAGTTGAAAGGGACCTACAAAGATCAATGAGTCCAAGTGCCTGACCGCTTCAGGGCTAACCAAAAGTTAAAGCACATTACTGAGGGAAGTGCCCAAAGGCCTCTTGGGCATTGACAGCAATAGGGCATCAACCACCACTCTAGGAAGCCCATGCCTGTGTTTGGCCACCCTCATGATAAAGAAATTCTTCGTAGTGGCCAGAGCAAACCTCCCCTGGCACAGCTCTGTGCCGTTCTCACATGTCCTGCCACCAGTGAGCAGGGAGCAGAGGCCGGCGCCTCCCTCTGTGTTTCCCCTGCTCAGGAGGCACAGAGGGCAGGGAGGTTGCCTCTCGGCCTCTTCTCCTCCAGGCTAGGCACCCCACATGTCCTCAGCCTCCCCTCACAGGACAGGCTTTCCAGCCCTTTCACCAGATTCATTGCCCTCCTCTGGAGGCTTTCAAGGCTCTTAGCACCCTCTCAGTATAGTGGAGCTGCTCTCAGTGCTCAACGCAGGTCCTGTTGCTCTGGAGCCATGCAATCCATTTCCATCCCGTTGCCCCAGCCCCACAGCCTGGCAGCATGACAGCACCAGTCAAAGCACAGAGAGCACCAGAGGGGTCTGTCCAGGACAGAAATCAGCTCCAGCCTCTGACAGCTGGCCTCCAACAGTATCGGCAGCACTGGCACGCTATTGCTAGGTGTGTGGGTAGCTGCTGGCAGATACAGCTAACAACATCTAGCTGGGCCTTGGCCTTGTGAACTGCCAGCTAGAACAAATGGTATTTCTCTGAAGATTTCCAACGTCTCCGTCATTGGCTTCAGGGCTAGATCAGAAATAGCTCACACATGGCTTTACTCTGCGACCTCCCATTCCTGCTGCAAAGCCATAAACCAGCGTTGGGGTCACACCAGAGAAGAGCCTAGCATTTCAGGGCAGGGGGAGGCTCTTACTACTTACAGTGTTCAAACTACAGCAGAAATAAAACTATTTATTTAGGGGTAATTTATCGTGATCATTAATATTAGTTGTGATTCAGAGGCGGCAAAGACAGCAGATCTCCCAGTCTGTTCCAACTCCAGTTGTTATGCACAATCCTGTCTGTTAATCCTTGGTAAAAAACTCTATCTAAACAGTCCACAAGCTTTATTGCAAAGTGTTAAAAACCTAATGGTCTTCATCTACTAACTTTTGATTTCTGGTCTGAAATGGAGAGCTTTACAGCAGCTTTGTTTAAATTATGTGAGTTTAGAGAGCACTTAAATTCAGCCTTGAACTGACCTTGTACAAACTGTAATTTTTTTGGCACCAAAGCCTCAGGCTGCAGTCTGCTGCTGGTTGCGTGCTGTATTGTGTCTTTTCAGATGCATCCCCTGAATGCATCTCCCACATATTTGCAGAAAAGGACTGTTTCCTGTTCAAGTCCTGATGCCTTGCCAAACGTTCATTCTCAAGTAAGTAGCACAATGAATTATCTCTTCTTCCATACTGAAAAACAGCCCCAAAATAATCCACAGGTTAAACTGGGAGTTCTTGGAGCTATAGAGACATATGGAAGGCTTGGAAGTTCTGTCTTGGAAACATGAGAAAAATGTGACCTTCTAATCACCACGTGATCATGCCATGCATGCCTGAAGACATCTGCTTGACCACATGTATGTCCTTCCTGTAAAAAAAAAAAAAAAAAAAAAAAAAAAAGAGTGAAATTAGAACTTGCGAGCCTCAGGAAATTTTATTATTTCAACATTTTGTTCATTTCAAATGAGGAGGAAGCTGAAACAATGGTCTCTCCTGTCCTCTTCAGTGACCCCACTCAATGTGAGTATCTAGACTCTCCCTGGCAGTATTTTTGAGAAGAATATGGTAGCTTAATGGAAATAATGAAGATTTCTATTGGATTTCTATTCTGACAGAAAATTACAGTCCACAAATTTAGGTGTTGGTTTTATTTTTGAACTGCTTTCTATGGAGTGTATCTTGAGGTATACTTTTGCATTCTTGAATTTTTGCCATGCCTGTGACATATTTGCTTTTGTTTTTAAGTATTTATTTTTAAATAAGTGCTGCCAGGAGCTAGGATCTTCTTAAACTTTCCCTCTGAATATCCTCTTGTTTCTTCTGGGCTCCTAATATCATTCAGAGTCACCTGGGAGTTTCCAAAACCCACCAAGGCAACCCTGAGCGGTGAAATTATGATACTTGAAATGAAGGATAAAAACATCACCAGGAGCTTACTGCAGAAATAGCACTATTAGTCCTTCCTGGTGAGTGCAGTCATGCTGCTCTCAGGCACCTTCCCCTGTGAGGTAAGAACTGCTGCCCCTCTCCTGATGGAAGATGCACCACCACCCTGCCTCCTGCCATGAAACAGAAGGAGAAATGGTAGATAGGGATAGGGATAAAGAGCTTGAACTAGAATAGTTCTGTTCAGTTGGAAGGGACCTACAAAGATCATTGAGTCCAAGTGTATCTGTGAATATAAGGAAGCTTAGTGAAAGAAAATAAACCATATATTTTTAATTACTGAGAAAAGTCTTACATTTTCCCCAGTATGCACATTAATGCATGAGGCACAATGTTGTTTGTATCTTGACTTTGTATCTTTTATTTAAAAAGATCTATGTCCCAGTGCAGAGAGGCTTTCTCAAGCTGAGCATCTAGTATTACTGAAAACAGGAAATACGTGTGTTATTCTTTTATTTTATTTTATTTTATTTTATTTTATTTTATTTTATTTTTTAAATATATATATTGAAGAATAAAATCTTTCTCCCAGAAACATGCCAAGGTTTCCATTTCAGGGATAAAAATACTTCCATTTCCTTTCAGAAGATGACTGGTATTACAGAAATTGAGATGGAATGTTTCTCCGTCTATTTTCTCTTTTTCTTTCATATATATCTATACATTGATCTAACCAATAATGAATACATATAAAAGCTACATGGCAATACAGCTATTATTGGATTATCGGGTAGAATAAGGGCTAGTTTAGCAGCTACAAAAATGTGGCGCATACTGGGTTAAGAAAAGTTTGAACTGCAAGGTTTCTAAAAGCCTGTTTTTTTTTTCAGAACTACTGAGATGGTGGCATTATGCCAGGCTGATTTACAGACATGGCTCATTTTTATTTTTTCAAGCTGTCTTCTGCTATCACTCTGGCTACCCAGATGTCATACATTTATGAGTTCTGAAGAAGTTCAGAAATAAAAATGATGAGCTTCTTGCAAAGATATGCAATCTCTCATTAGAAACAGCTACTGTTTCAGAAGACTGGTGGACAGGTAATGTTTAAAAAAAGAATTCAAACACAATTAAAAGCATTGGAGTAGTAAGGGTTACGTCAATACCTGGAATATGTGGTTGAAGTGTTACTTATAAACAGAATAACAAATTGTTTGGTGTCATAACAGGAGTGAGTTTAACCGATGTTTTTTGCAGGTAAAAAAGCATCTCACTTTTCATCAGAAGCTTTAAACTGGAAAAATAAAGTTATTCATAAAGAAAACTGGTTGACATAATCTGCTCAGGTTTACCAAGAAATCCTTATCCTGAAGTATACATCACATTAAAGGCAAAGCATTTTCATGAATCACAAACCTGGCACAAATTTAAAGAAGCAGTATTTTAGGTTCACTTATTTAAAATATTACAAGGGTCAGTATTAGATTCAATGTGTAATGTATTTACTAATCATCTGAATGGAAGCTGGGTAGAGAAGTAAGAAAGACTACTTGACGATGATGGAAAATAATGAAATGAAAAACAACAAAGCTCAGTGCTGAAGGAAAATATTTACTTGCCTAAGTCCAAAAACTTCACTTTAGGAAAGGAACCTGATATTCACTGTGCAGCTGTAGTTAATGATACGCAAATATCCTTTTCTTCCTATACATGGGCATACCCATCGAAAAGTGAAATAATAGAGCAAGTGGATACACGGGGAAAAATAATTATATCAGAAATCAGAATAAAGCTTCAGATCAAAAAAAGATGAGTTGAATATTCATTAGGTGATTTTAGAAAAAAATATTGCAGATTCAGCATGAAAGACATTCAGAGAAGGGCAATAAGAATGGTCAATGGCATGGAAAAAGCTCTTGTTCAGAATGGCTTGAAAACACTTAAGACTGTTTCAATTAAAGGAGTTTAACAACACTGGACACTATAATAGAAATATTTGAAATAAGGGGAGCAGGTGAAGAAGTATGAGAAGCTTCTACTTCTTCTGTGATTATTCAAAAAGATGACAATTTATGAAAATGGAAAGCACTAAATTCAAACTGCAAGAAAGAGCATATTGGAAAGTCAAACCTGGCAAGGTGAATTGATAGTAACATAGGTAAAAGAAATATAGAGAAATTTAATTTTAAAAAAATATGGAAAAAATAAAAGTACTTCAAAGTTTATGGCAATCTCCAAAGAGCAGAATGACCAACATGAGTGCCTCCCAGACACACATAATCCCTCTGAGATGTTTTTTCCACGTTCTCATGTATCTGGCTGTGGTTTGATATGCTGATTCTTCATGGCAATCTCTCTGTTTCTAATTTACCTATGGCCATAGGTAAATGAAAAAAAACAAAAACATCTTCTCTTCCAAAATATTAAGCGTCAAATTTCAGTTAGAAATTTGACTATTAGAATGAAATGACATTAGCTCTACTTAGGGGTATGGCAAAGTACCTTTTAATATGCTCAGCCAGCTCTTTAATCTTGATAAAGACCCATTTATATGTGTAATAGTTAGTTATAGGCATTTATTTTGGGGGTCTGGCAGGTAAGACTGGAAATTAGGAGCCAACATAACATAGCTGTGGGAGGCATCCAGAAACGCATAGCATAATTGATAGGGAGAGCAGGAAACATTGCCAGTTTGGTTTCTTGTATGGAAGCTGTTTCTGTATTTATCTCTGTTAGGATTTTTAGAATGAGGATCAAATCTCTGGGTTTTTTTGATTGTTATGTAGATCACCATCAAAAAAGACCTATAGATGGAAAGATACAGATGGAGGTCTACAACTTGTAACTTTGCAGGGTTAAAGTAACCTGAGGAACAGGGTCCTTCTAGAATTCAGGCCAGAAAAATCCAACATAATAAAAATAATATATGTAATGCAGGGGTATTATAGCACAATGTTTCTGCCTGGCAATATTTTTGAACCTATTTTTCTGTTAACTTATTTAAATATCTGCCAGCTTGAGTTCTCATACACAGTATCCCGAGGCATTAATCTCCTTAATAAAATGCTATGCATTCCCACTGAAGCCAGTAACAGAAAAATAAAAGGGAACCTGTGGTCATATTTCACCATAAAAATGATCTTAAAGAATTGCTGAGTGTACGGTCTAAAATGTTTTGGAAGTTTGCTAGCTAACCCTTTCTCTGGAGATACAGTAATAACGAGGATGTCTCAGGGAAATAAGAAATAGCAAGACCATGCAAGGTGAAAATATAACTGGAAGAGCTAATGCATGATTATTGATTATTTTGCAGATTCTCTGCTGCTGCAAGTTGGCATTGTCCTATCGACATCAAAGTGCCACCACCGCAGGACCTGTCCGGTATGGTCACAGAAGGAGCTCAAATGGCTGTATGAGCTATTTCACATGTACAAAAATATGTCTGTGCTCATGCTGGTATGACTGTGCCTACAGTGCTACACCAGAACGCAAAGATCTCTTGCAGGGTCCAGATGAAATCTTGCAGAAAATCAAGGAGGCCAATTACAGAAATGCCTGGGCATGCTGATGGAATGGTGTAGTTAAATCCTACTGCAGTGAGACTGTTCAAGAAGAATCTACAAAGTTCTTGGGTCAATAGTTTTACCATCTGTACCTTTTCCCCAATGAATTATTTTTTCCTCTCTCTCTGGCAGTCTCCTCTCTGCATCGCTTAGGCACTTTCAGGCTACATCAGAAATCTCTTGAACACACAGAGTCATATCAGACTTGAATTCTCCCTTACAGTTTCTGAAGGTGCACAGAGACAGCAGTGAAGGGGCCTGCTAAACCAACTTATCAGACAAAAATGACACAAAGAGCTGACAAGGTGTGCTATGGCTTGCTGAGTACTGCAGGGAGCAAAGAGGACTCACGCCATGTGAAGGCTTGCTGGTGGCTGGGCTCCGTCTGTGATAGAGCTCAGTGCCAAGAGCAAGAGGGATCCTGACACCTTTGCCTAATTCTTGAATTTGTTTGAACATCATGACAAAGGGAGAAAGAATTAATGTTCAGAAATGAACAATTTCCAAGGAAGATGAACTCCTTAATATCACACATAAGATGTTATGAGGCACGGAATATTTGCTGTGCTTGATTTCATCATTCTGTACAACCACATTCTGCTAGAGACACTCACAGGATGGAATGGAGTGGGTCTATATCGTTCAAACAGGACAAACAAATATATTTGGGTTGTAATTTGTATTAGATGATAGATCCTATGGTAATTTTCTATCAAATAACTCATACTTACACTCCCTGAGAGCATGGTTGTTTATAGTAGCCTGTCTGTCCTTCACATCTCTTTTACTGGTGCAGCAGGAAACATGATAGCAAGGGGATTTGCTTGTGACTGATGTATCTACTGCATATGCAATGTGCACAGGTCATATATAGTTGCAGAATACATGGTAAAGCATTCTTCTGTAAAATTTAGCTACGTGAAATTGCTTTCCAATTCTTTTGCTTCCAATTGCCTTTGGTGGGAATTTGATTTTTTTCCCTGTAGATTATTTCTGGGCTCAGATAATGAAGCTATAAGCATTTGAAAGCTGCCATTTCTGGTTAAATCTCCATGCTGAAAAGGATTATTACATATCAGTGTCTAGGCAGTTTGTGTCAGTATAATTCAGCAGATCAGGGACTGGATACTCTAAGTCTGTGAATTGTCACAGTCACTGGACAAGTCACTCTGACTTTAGTGCAGGGTGTTAATAGCTATGGATGTTTGTTTTAATAAATGCTTCCTTCCTCTCTTCTCAACTCAGAACACTTTATTTTCCTTATTTTTTTTTTCCCATTAAAGGGCCCCTCCCAAACCCTACTCTGTAAACAACCTCCAAATCACAAGTAATTTCCCAGGTATTTTCACAGTCAGACCAGTTTTGATCAAAGAGACAAAAATGATCTCAGAAGTTATCATGAGCAGAACTGCACCTGTTAATTTCTTGCCACTGTACTGGGTCTGGCTGGGATGTTAACTTTCCCTGCAGCAGCCCACACAGTGCTGTGCTCTGCACTTGTAGCTAGAACAGCAGTGGTATCACACCGGTGTTGTGTCTGCTGCTGAGAAGTGCTGGCACAGCACCAGGACTCTCTCTGACCCTCCTAGGGGGTGGGCAAAAAGTGAGAAAGAAACATCAGCAGGGCAGCTGACCTAAACCAACCAAGGGGATATTCCATACCATATGATGTCACACTCAGCAATAAAAGGTGGAAAAAGGAAGAAGAGGGGAGGGGTGGGCTCTCATTGCGAGAACGTCTGTCCTCCTCCCGAACACCGGCTACGTGCGTTGAGGCCCTGCTTCAAGGACGTGGTCAAGCATCGCTCATTTGTGGGAAGTAGAGAGTAATTTCTTTCCTCTGCATTTCCACATAGCCTTTACTTGTTTTGTTTAGTTATTCCCTTTCCCCCTTCCTCTTTCCCTTTTTTTTCCCTTTAGTTGAATTGTTTAATTAATAATAATATTTCCTTAATTATATATATATATATATATATATTTTCCCTCTTTAATTAAATCATCCTTATCTCAACCCGTGAGTTGTTCTTTCCTTTACTTCTTCCCCTCCTCATCTGAGGAGGGGGAGTGAGAGAGCGGTTGTGGTGTTCAACTGCCTAGCACGGTAAAACCACCACAGCCACACTGCTTTGCTTGGAAGAAATGGCATTTTATAACCACTTTACACATTTAAGTAACAAGTCTCCAAGCTGCACATTTGTTTGAAGCACAAAGCTGTCTAGCTTAGTAATTAAGCTTGGCACCATCTTGAACAACTGGTCACATCCAATGGCAAAACAAGAATAAGTACCCAAGACTCGTACCCAAGATAGTTTCAAGCAGATATTTTCTGTGACACTGAGGGAAAAGTTTGAACAATCAATAAATATTCATTTATTAGACTTTCCTTTTTGTAACATCTGAATGGTTAAAGACATTTATATTCTTCATAGCTCGCTATTTTTCCCTCTAAGATGCAATGCAATCATATTTCTCTGCCAAGTAAAAATGGCATAATTTCCCAAATGGGTAAAAATTCCCCTCAGTTATTGCTAAAATTTCCTATATAAAAAAGGAAATTATGTTTCTGAGAGCCTGGGGATTGAACACAATTTTCCAGAGTCAGTCAGACAGTCCCACTTACCTATAATGCAGAGCTTTTGAAATCAGCTACACAGCATGGTATGTGACAGTATCCTGCATCTAATTATGTTCCAGTTTATAAGAGGGTGTGAAACAAGCCTGCTATCTCTTTATATTGCATTTACACTTCTAATTATATCTACAGCTTGTTATCAAAAATATAATTAGGCAAGGTGCCAATAGGTCATGAAGCTGCTTTAGTAACTGTGGCTGGCTGGCTAACTGCCTGAAGTTAACAATTGGGCTGATACACTCCAAACGTTGTTATTATGGGAAATCTATGCAACTGATGGATGTTCACTGTTTCCAAAGCATTCAAACATTCTGCTTATTTTTACTTCAAATTACTTACCACTCTCCTTTGAAAGGGCATAGGCAGCAGCAAAGATAATTAAACAACTGCTAGTTACTAATTAAAGAAAAAAATAAACTTTACTAATTAAAAAAGCAACAACAACAAAAAGCCTCTAAGCTTTAGTTTCTAACAAGGAGGGAGTTTTAGCAAGATCAAGGTTAGCTGGTTGGATTATTGGTCTCTTTGGAAGAGATATATCGAAACCATGCCTGAATGCAAATCCAGGCACTTATTAAATAGTTCTAACTCATTAATCATACGCTTGTACTGTGTGGGGGTTTTCTATCCAAGACATGAATAAACAAAGACAAGTTAGGGAGCTTGATTCTTCCACTCTTACTCTCTGTAAGCACTATCTTTAAAGTACTCTTGCTTAATTCAGTGGGATTACAGGTAGGGTTGAATGCTTGATTTGAGACATCACTTCCCTTACAGTACATTTTGTAGCTTGAGTTTTATAGTTCATGTCAGAAATCACTTGGCCTTCCGTTGCCTTTTTGCTTTGAACTGAAGTCAGAGGTGCATGCAACCACACATATTTTTGCTAATTCTAAGCTTTCCAGATGGGGAATCATATTTCACGAGTACAATTCAAAGCAGTATGTACCTTTGATCAATTCTTTATAGTAAGAACAGTGAATCGTAAATGCAAACTAATTCAAGTCAATTTTAACCAACTTAACACACTTTTTTAACACTGAAACTGAGTCTTCCAAGGAGCAGACTGAATCTGGGCTACTTAAATTCAGTCTGTAACATGGAGAATCTGAGACTTCTGTCTCAATCTGGAATGATCCCCTGCCTAACATGGTATCTGAACATCTTTAAATCCCTGTAGAAGTCTGGACTCAGATCAGGATCTAGACATCATGAGTAGCAAGTGGCTATGTGTTATTTCTGTACAATGCCATCCTGGAGGTGAAAGGCATTTCAGAGGTCACTATGTCTGTATGAGTAAGGCCAATTAGATTCCATTCCTTTATGTTAGATATTTATCCAATCTCTTCCTCAAGACGTTCAAGGATGAGGACTGTAGCCCTGCCCAGGTGACATATTTCAGTGCTTCCATAATTTCACTAGTGGTAATTTTTTCTTACTCCCTGCTGTGACTCATTCCAGTTTCAACCCATTATTTCTTGTCATAGTGAGTCAACTAAAAATTTTCAGTTTTCTGAATTGTTATTACCATTTTGGAAGTCATAAACTGCTGTAATTGAGGATACCTTTGTGAATTCAGTTTAAAAGTATGCCCTAAAAAGTTAGCCCTTCACAGTTTTCTATAATTAACCATGTGTACAGTTTTTGTTGTTGTTGTTGTTGTTTTTTCTAGGACCTATCTAAATCATCAGCAAATTGTCCTCCGATCTCATCTCTGAGAATTTTATATTCTTAATCAGAGGTACTGTAAGTAAATTTAAATATTGTAATCACATAATTAAATAGAAATCTCTCACTATTTCAGTCTGTATTGTATTCAGTCTGTATGAAACTCTCTTTTGTAACTGAGGGTTCTTCTTCATTGTTAACACTTCCAGATAAAATGGACATTTTGGTCAAAGAATTGACTTTTTTCTTTAGTTAAGTTTCAACAACTACCTTGTTTCAGAATAAATAAATAAATAAATAAAATAAATAAATCCAATGCACCAGAAACATATTGGCTATATAGCACTATCTTTAGAGGTACAGACAAATTTTGCAGTCAGTCAGCAGTTTACATGTTGCAGCTTATCTAGTACAGCATTAAGAAGTTGCTTTACAAAGGTCACATTAATAGCTCACATTGCCCATTATAAGTGTCTGACAAAGTTATTCTTTTTTAATATTTTAATCTTCTACATAAAAAGGTACAATTCTAATATTGATCAATGAATATCCAAAGTATGCTTTTAAGTTTCTAAAGACTGGGTTACTATGTTCAAAATTTCACTGTATGATAGACAAAGTCACTTATTAAAAGTTGCTTCTGTTCACCAACTGGACTGATTGAAGTTTCTCAGGACTTTTCGTATGTAGAAGTTCAAGTCATGCCAAGCTTTTTAATTATTCAAATCAGCTGAGTATATTTAGGAAAAATGAGATTCAAAGTGGACTTCTAGTGGATAATGCCTCCAGAGTGATGGCTTTGTTTCTAAATTGCATTTGTCATCTCAATATTTTTGCATAACCTCAGCTGAAAATGGAACTTGCTTACCTAAATGTGAACAGACAAATGAGCCACAAGAAAACAGATTTTTATACAGAATATCATTATTTAAGCCTATTTTCAGATCTAGCAGAGATGTGTCAGCCTTCTCTGAATGTAGAGAAGATCACCATACATTCCACACAGATGTCATGCTGCTAGAAAATTGCTTTCAAATATGTTCTGAAAAGCAGAAAAAATAAAATAAACAAAAACAAAACACTTGTAAAAAGGAAGTAGGGAGAAATAGCTGAGATACCACCAGTCTCCAGAGAGGGGATCCATCAGCTGGCAGAGGAGTCCTGACAGGGTTCTCACTTTGCAGGCTCTTTCTTAGAATTAATAGAAGGACAGGGAAAGAAGAACCTCCAAAGGATTATTTCCACCTAAAGGTAATTGTCTAAGCTAAGTGAAATGCATCTCTCTGAGGCATTTTTGGCCTTACGGAGGGAATTCAAACAGCTTTAGACAGATCCTAAAGGCACATAAGGGAAAACAATGGGTAAAAAAAACAGGACAAGGAGAGAGGAGAGGTCCTCACCAGTACTTTATATCAAACCAACTGACGTTTCTCCCTGCTCAGCACAGAGGCTGTTTTGCATCCTCCTCAGAAGTTTAACTCTCACCATATGTTGTTATAGGAAGAATTTGGCACCTCACCCTGCATTCTGAATCCAAGGGCTGGTAACCCAATACCCACACACAGCAATGCTCCCCACCACCATACACAAGTCCCCTGGCGCATCTTCAGATCTGCTTTTAAGATTAGATAAGTATTAGATTGAATACCCGAGACTGGAGTTTTGTGACTGGTTTTGCTGTCTTTTGGTCACTGTGAGAACATTACCAGTCCAGCAGAACATTTTATAAGATTCATTTTTTTTCTGAATGGCATTAATTGCTGTTTTCCTTCTCAGCTGTGCACTACACTTTCTGCTTTTTGTCTGCCAATTTCATACCCGGGCAGCTGCAGCTCACTTTTGCTGTGCGCAGTTAGTTTGCAAAACAGGTCTGAGATCCTCTGGGATAGCAGACAGTATATAAATATGAAACAATGTTGAAAAGCATAGCCAGTTAGCTTCTTGTAAAACTACCTGCCAAAGTAATATAATATTCCAGACTCAATTACATGCACATGAAAGGAAAAATCAAAGTAAAAGACAAAATAAACTCTGAAAGTAATGTGTTTAGTTGTTTTTCTTTATTCTTTGACAAATGTACATGCACAATTTTTTTAAAGGTAAGCAGTTGTTTAATCCTAAAACATAGTATGGTAGAATGCATTAGTGTTTAAATAATTAACATTTACACTTTCTAGTGATTCTTGACACTTACATTGAAGAGCTGGGATTTTACATTCTTGAATCCTCAGTTCAGATACTGCAGTATTTGTAAAGGAATGAGGATAAGAAAGTCAGATTTTTTTTTTCATTTCCAAAATAAGTGAACTTGAAATGTAGATGTTTTTATCCTGTGCTTGGCTTTATGTGAGCAGTTCTGAGCCTAATATTAATACAGAGTGTAAAATACATTTGATTCTGAACATCATCTGTTTCAGTAAATCAACTTATGTAAATGAAATTCATGATGCAGCAGTAAGATAAAATAGACACTGTCATTACAGTCCGCACAAAGAAAGCTGCTTCCATTCTACAGTTTCACAGTAAACAGACTGTAAGTTACACAGCTAGTTTAGATGGTAGGTGTAAACACATATTATTCTTCCTACTTTATCTTGTAGTGTAGCCCAGAGGTTTATTCCATATGGTATACAAAATAAACATGGAAGAAATAATCCTCTATCAGAGGTTTCTCTACCACAGCTCAATCCAAAAACCATTGAAACCCCTGGAAAGATTCCTACTGACTTAACTAGGTTTTAGGTCATGATAGTAGAAAATTTATTTACATATCTAAACTATTTTACAAAGCATCTAATGAAGGAAGACAGAAAAGGATTAAAACTAGCATTCTTCCATTTAATCAATATACTCCTCAGGAACCAACAGTGAAGTGAGCTCACTAGTACATGTATTTTGAGTGAATTGCGACTCTAGCTAACATACTTGTGGGTTGTCTTTGGAGAAGACAGATAATGTAAAAGCCGAAGTTTTCAGTTCTTTCTGCTAAGGCATTATTTCTGTTTCCCAAAACTAAACAGACAGAAAAGCATAATGAACTTACTTTTAGACCAGATTAAGAATAGATGTGTTTATCCAGCCAAAACTAAGGCTTGTTAAATATCTTGCATATAAAAACCATGAAAATTTATTTGGAAAAGCTTAAAAAACACACAAAAACATTTCAAGATTGCTTGGTCAAATATACATAATTTAGTGCCATTTTTATTTATTATTTATTAATAATAAAAATATTTTCTGGTAATTATAACTTTTTGTTATTGTTAATATTATTATAACTAACACTTTGTCCAAAGGAAAGTAAAGTTCATGGAAAAAATTATTCATGCATATAGGACTGGAGTGGAGTGGTATGATTCTGAGTCACTTTACCAAATTGTGAGTACAAAGAGAATACTGTGTAAAATTGGACATGAATGCAGTATATTCAAGATGATCACATCAAATACTTTTGCACAAATTATGTAATATGCAAAAAAGATTTTTTATGGAAAAAAAAAAAAAAAGTCATTCAGTCATTCAGTCTTCTCTATTGTTCATTTGAGATCCTTACCATCAATGGGTAGCACAGAAATGCATTAGAATGCTTCTGTAAGAAGAATACTGTAAACATGCAGCAGTTCAAAGCTATTGTATTTCCTTTTACCGTACTTTTCAAATTTTGAATGTTAAAACTAAATTGAACCGAATGGCTAAAGACACTGCCAAGATGCTATAGTCTTTCATGGCTGTTGTGAGATATACATATAATGCAAAATGTCCAATGCAATGAAAATGCATTTGCCTAGGAAAGCACAAGCACTGAGCTCCTTTTTTTTTTAAAAAAAAAAAAAAAAAAAAAAAAAGTGAAAGTTCTTTCCATGTTATAAATACAGTATAGTATCCCCATAAGACCTTGAGAAGAAATGAATGTTCCCAGGTGCCCCTAAGATTGTTGAAAATACTGAGAAACTTGGAAGACTTAATATCACAGAGCCTCCACAGAGCTGTCCCTCTGTGCACTCTTGCATCTGCACATAAATACACCTTACCGCGTTAAGCTGGATCGAAGATAAATGATAGGATTATTTGTAATATGATACTTGACTCAATAACTCACATCATCTTTTCCAGCTGCATGCTATTTTTGTTCTATGATCCTCTGAATCTGAAGAGGAAACTGGAGTATAGAAATAAATTAACCTAAAAAGATTACAATTGTATGCATTCTGCTAATAAGTAAGAAAAGTAAAATGAAACTGCCAATTTTCTTCATTAAATTATCCCTTAAGATTTGTTTGACTACATATCATGAGTTAATTTTAAGGTTTGTATTTTTTGTCTAGGGGAAGTCTTTCTGAAAACAAAACTCAAATAAATATGATGGGAAGTTCCTGAACTTCCAGAACTGCAGCAGGAAATATTTGACCTTAATAGACCTCTAACTGTGATGTTTTCATCAGGGAAAAATATCAGTAAGCAGTGTCTACAGTAAAAGTGTCTTACAACAGCAGTGTGGAATTTAAAACAAAATATGTCAAGAGTAATTAACATCAAAACAATGATCCAGCCTTGGTTAACATTACCACAGAAACAGTCACTAGCAAAACAAGAAACAGCCCCCTCTCCCTTCCTCCAACATTATAAGGGACAGTGAGCATCTTGTTTAAGAAAATTTAGAAGCTTAAAGTTTATGTGCCTGTACGTCCATTATTTATTCCACTTAACTTTACAGTGTGCATATTCACCTTTTTTTTTCACAACGTGCAATAAATAAAGGAATATTGAGAACATTTCTGTTGCACAATAAAATTTGATTATTGACATTTTTAAGGCAGATACTTAAACCTGTGGAAAGTTTGGAAGGGAATTTCCTTATGTATTATACCAAAAGAAAAAAGTGTTCCTACTTATTCCATGGGAGCACAAAAAGGTTTTCCTGAGAACCAGCAATAAATAAGTAGACAACAGGAAATAAATCTTCAATTTTGAACTGCCTTAGACCACTGAAGACATCATAGTGGCCTTGCTATCGATGCAAAACACTTAGGGATAACAGTCCAAAAAAGACCAAAAAATTTCTAAGGGGCAAACCCTTCTCTCAGTGACCACATCAAGTTGCCTCAAAGCCCCCAGGAGCCACTGCTTGTCTTGAAGAAGAAGGGATGGGATATGAAGTTATTGTTGAACACCTGGTTTGAATTTAGACTGTTCATGTAACTACAAGACCACCTTCCCCAATCTATGAAGCTTTGGTACCCATTGCCCTGGGGGAACCAATGGTTCCTAATGGCCCAAGTAGAAGCACCTGACACCTCCACCCCATCCCTTGATTCAGGGGCTATTTCAGCCCAGCCCTGGCTCCCATTCTGGTTTGAGTGGTGCTGTGAGGGTGTCTGCTTCTGGGGGCTCTTCCCACATTGTTGTTTAGCCCTCCTGGAGCAGTGTGCTGACTGCTAAAGGCTGAGGAGAGCTGTTCTGGGGTGCTGGAGTCCTCTGCCCTGGGCTGCTTGGGTAAATCCCAATGTTGAAGGGTATTGAAGGTAGAATAAAACTAAATGCTACTTTGATAGAGAAGAGCTCATAACTGCTGAAAGTATATAATTTAATGTTATGGAGTGTTTTCAGTATGGATTTCTTCTATATTGTAAAAGAATATCATCCTGAAGAGTGTTACTAAAATGTATTTTGTGAAACTTTTTAAACGAGCTGACTTCCTAGATTAGGATGGCTACTTAAGAAAGACCTCATGATCTGGTTCCTAGCACAGTCATCTTGAGGCTCAGGCTGATAAATCCTACTGTCCATTTTTTCCATTTTAAGCCTTACAGATCTTCCAAGAGTATAGCAATGTGCATTTGCATTTTATTTTAGAGTTATGTATTTATTGGCACAAGGAAGAGTTTGCTGGAGTTCATACATTGTTTGAATTCTGCAACTCTGAATAGTGACTATTTGGTTCTCATCTCAGAGTGTGCTGAAGGCAGATTCAAACCACATAAAGAAAAATGTTGACAAGTACAAGATCAAATTATTGTTATCTTTTTTTTTCTCCCTTAAAAGCATCAGAGGAAAAGTTATGGCTTTGATTATTTTTAAATGCAAGACTGACTAATGAGCAAAATAATCACAACTTATAAAATGTATTTGTATTCTTAAGGAAGAAAAAAGACTCTTTAGATGTTTTTTTTTTTTTTTTTTCAAGGTCAGGATGAAGGCTTTACTTCGTATGAAAGAGAAATAGCAATTGAAGTTGTGCAGTCTCCACCATTTGAATTAAATCAAGATTCCACTGGAGATCTTCCAATCTTCTGTCTGGAAAACATGCAGGATATGTAGCTTTAAGATATTTTTTCATTCAGTGTTTTGTTTTGATTTCCTTTTACTTGCATTTGCTAATGTAGAATAAAATCCTTATTGCCATAAACTGCTTTAAGAAGTAATGATGTATAGATGTCATGAACTGATGAATCACGCAAAATACCATTTAAAACCTTATGTGGTATAATTCTTTGCTAGCTATCTAAGAAAGGAGTTAAGATTCTGAGGCAAATGTCATCATTTGCTCATCTGAATAAGCCATATGACAATAAAAACTTGAGAGATAAAATACCTCAGTGATTGTTTAGTACAAAGATATACAGAAAATGCATTGCAGATATTGGTGTTTTTTTTTTTAAAAAAGATGTTCCTAATGAAAAGTCTTATCGATGGGATATCATCAGGAACAGTTTCTCAAAGGAGCCATGGAGATCTGGAATTTAAATGAAATATTTTGTGGTTTTTAAAATCATGACTATTAAACCCTGAATTCATAACACTTTGGGATGTTGTTGCTGTGAATCGTGTACAAATTCCTTCATGCAGTTGAGCTGACTCATTGTTTTACATGAGCAAGAGGAACGGTGTGTGTGTGTGGTCAAAAGAGCTTTGGAACCTTGATAGGTATGCTGTATATTTACTGCTTCAGTGGTCTTGCTATGTATTCTGCATTTTTGATATGTTATACTTAAAATTGCTCACATGAATATAAGCATTTGTCTATCTCTGCAATGTTTATCCTGTGGAAAGTAGAAAAATGAGAGGTTGTTAGCCATCATGTTAGATGGACTAAAATACACGTAGGGAAAGCTTAGTGCTTACAGCTGGAGTTTAAAGGCTACTATATTCACCGCTGTAAATTGTAAAGCGGTGTGCTAAATGATCAGCTGTAATTGAACAGAATTTTCTAGTAAGTGAAAGGGCAAATAGTGCGTTCCTGCCATAGCTCTTGTCATGACTTGGCCCTTTCCTCCTTCATTAGGTAGGCTAACAAGTAAATGTCAGTTTTATTCACTTTCATGTGCACCAATACCTGTGGTTGTTATTGTATTTCAGTATAAGGTAAACCTACGTGATAACATCTGTAATGAATGTCTCTTTGCATTCCTCAGGGGAAAACATCTGAATGAGCTTGTTTCAGTTGTGTGGCTCTATGAAGTGAAGGGAGCCAAAAAATGAAAAAGATGCTTGAATGGTGGAGGGTGCTGAGGTTTGAAATAGGCTTTAATTCTTGTGGAAATAAATTCTCTGTTCTTTAGACTGCCTTCCAAGAAGGCTACAGGCTGAGATCAATGCCTTCAGCTGGCTGCAGTTCTGATGAAAGCCTGCGAGGAGTGGGAGGAATAGCCCATGTTTCTTCATTCCTTGCATGTTTTGAATAGCACGATTGCACTTTGTCTTTGCCACCGGTCTTTCCCCTGGAAGATCTCACTCCCTTTGCAGGATGTCAGCCTATGGAAAGCTGCTGCTTATGTGAATTTGAGGTAGCCAAATCAAAGGAAGGAAGACGGAAGCTGACAACTGTGGCTAGTGACTCAGGTGATGTAGGTACAGATATGGAGCTGGCTGTGATTTCCATCAGCCTCTGAGTGCCACCCCTCTGCAGCAGGGCTGGAAAGGCACCAGCCATGCTGCTACTGAAAAAATGCTGTAAGACAGCCAGCACATGGAGAAACCACAGGCTGGGGAGAGGTTACAGCAGGAGAGTGGGGAGTGAGTGGGGCCTGAGAGGTTTATCCTGGCTATCTGAACCTGGAGGGACCTACCAAACCAGCCTGTCTTCAGCTAATTGCATCTCTCCCTGCCTAGAATGTTTCTATTAGGAAAGAGATGACCTGATGTTTTGGGTGTTTGCAAGGGAAGGGTTGGGTCCCCTTAATGCATACAGAGCTATAACAGCCCAAGGGATCGTCCCTCCTGAGATCTGATAGAGCACACAAGAAGGGCCTCCTGCTTGCAGGGTCCAAGAAGGAGCACGTTGAGCCTCCTGCTGTCCTTTGAGATGTAATTAAAGTAATTCTTGTTATTTCACTGGATAGATTCAGGCAGCCAACGAATTGGAATCAATACTGTATGACATATAATCTAGCCTATTCAACCTGTAAAATAGGGCACTTGAAAAAGTAATCCATGTGTTTTTTTGAGATACTACATCTTGACTCCAAACATTGCTGATGTAATTTCAGTGCTAGGAATACCTCCTGTCTTCTGAATACAGTAATTTTGTTAAAGGGAAAATGTTCACTTAAAAACAGCCTAATTGATATTTCTGCCAGACATTTCTGAAAATGAAAGGCCACATCTACAAGAGCACTTGGGAACCTAAAATTTCAAACATTTCTGATGGGATTCACAGAAATCGCAGAGCAAGTAGATAACTTAGAGACAAAAGTATTCTATCAGTCCCACTTTGGATTCACTTTTATCTTTTAAATTCCACATAATTTTTAGAAAACTTTAGACAATGTGAAAAAATTGTTCTTTTGAAATTAGTCAGCAACAGACAGGCATTGTGTTTTTTATATTGTGTACAGGATATATGCAAAGGAGTTAACCACTGCAGTGATTATTTCTCAGTGGATTGAGAGCAGTTTCTCAATAAGATGCAGAATTGCAAAGCCATTTAGATCTTTCTAGAAATAATTTGCAATATCCCTTCTTACTGTTATTTGAAAAAGGAACATTCAAGCATCTTCACTTCTTTCAAAGTGCACCTGCAAAATTACTCCAATACTGCTTGAAACAGTTAATAACTCTTTATTTATTACCCGTGGCAAAATTCCAATTTGTAATCTAAGTACTTTTAAAAATTTCAGTTTTAGAAACCTGAACGATATTTTGTTTGACATATTGACTTACCAAAGACAAGAAGAATGTTGTAATAGACGTTTAATTTGGTCCTTTTATATGAGCCACACAGTATAATCTCTAAACTTGGAAACTGTTCAGAAGGGTACAGCATCTGACAATCTGTTACAGTAACTTCTGTCATTAGTGAGAAAGCCAAATTGATTAACTTTCATTCTGTTGCAACTCATCCTTTTCTCTGCATAAGTGTACTTATATTTTAATATCCTCCTTAAGTTACTCTAAATCAAGGTAGGGATAAGGCCTAAAAGCCTTTTAGGATTGTGTATATAATACTTTACTCCAGTGGAAGCATGTGTAGAACAAATAGAACAAATCATTGCCAGAAAGTTTATTAAAATCAAGCTTAAGTGCCTTAGTCATGTTCTAGAATATCTTCTGTAGATATGGAAAATAACCCATGCTTGGTATTTCTAGATCCTCAAAATGCTTTATTTTCTAGATTATTTTTTCAGGGCTTTTCTGTATGCCCATAAAGATATTTAAGATCCCAAATACTAGAAACACAATGCCTAAAGCATATATGAGCATGCAATCTTAATGTTGTATGTGATTGTAAATATTCTCAGATGTACTTTTGAAAAGTGAAACTATTGTTTCAGGAACAAGACAAAACAAAGGAAAAGAAGGAAGGGAATTTTACTTTATTCCCCGGGGATTCTTTTCATCCTGGAAAAGGTATTTACCCAATATAATATCATTAAATCACCTGTCCCTGCAAGTAAGCTCATAAAACCAAGGCAATTAGCAATGTTGGTTGTAGACATTAAAATAAATGGAAGGAAGGGTTTATTTTTAAACGATAAAAGATGTAAAATATACTGGCTGAAATACTTTGTCCCCTATTATGCAAAGGGTCTCAGCAGAAAAGCATGATCATTTCCATGTATTATTACTCATTTAGTTGCACAGGGCTTTTTAGAGCTTTCCTTAGGTGGAATCATCAATACCTAGCAGTCAACCAGACACAAGTAAAACAAATTGCAAGCAAATGTCATACCATTACCTGATGATAGATACTCAAATGTCATCAGCAAGAGTCCCTGCTTAGTGTGAATGTGAAGTCTGTTGCTGACTTATCTGAAAAGACTGAGTGACGGTTTATCACTCAAAACTATTTTGATATGATTTTTGTATAAAGATAATAACCATACTTTCCAATCTTTTGGGGGGCTGCTGTTTTAGACCACTTGTTACGTAGGTGGTGGGCTAATCCTTAGCTAATGTTGAAGAAGCATGTTCTTCATGTTTATGGAGGTAGACAAGTTTAAACTGCTTGAAGAGTTGGATCTATGCTTTAATTGCAGTTAAGTATGTAACAAGGGCAAGAGAATTAGTTTTTACATGAGAGGAAAGTTATCTTGAATTGCCAGAAGTAGGGTGTGAGTTCCATCTGAACCAGAACATTAGTGTTTTCTTTCCAATACCTCACTCCAATCCTGGGGGAAAAAAATAAACTCTAAGCCTTACATTAAGATATTTTTTAGATTTTTCTTGGATACCATGAAGTAATTTTAATTTTTTTGTTGCCTTTGAGGTGAACATAAGGAATAGTAGTCCCACTCGGCATCTGTCAAAGTATTTCCTCAGAAGTCTGCAGGGCTGTTACCCAAAATTCTGTTCACACATCCACATAGCTCGGCGCTCCTCCTTGCCTCCTAGAAATAATGATTGATTTAGAGGGCCAGGTCCATGTTCTGTGTTTAATTAAAGCCTACACTGTCCTCCTTTTCACCATACTGTCTTTCATGTCCCAGAACTCTTTACAGAGAGTATAACTGGTGTTGTAATTAAATTCCCTCTTTCCAAGATCTTTTCTTACTATTAACCATGGTTTTTCACCTTCACAACAAAGCTTCCCAGATGCATATCCTTTATTTGGACTTCACGTTTCCCTGACAAAGTTGATTGATTTTTCTACTGTCTCATTTTTCTGATTATGGGGACCTTCAGTGCATCAATACACAGCTCTTTCCCAGACACCCTGTAGCAGTTCTATGGGTCTTTTTTATGATCATTAAAAACATCTTTCCAGATTTTCCTGTGTTTGGCTTCTCTATAGCCCACCAAAATGCATACTTATCTCTTTAACTCAGCCTTTTAAGTAGCTCCTTTTCTTTTTTTAAAGATGTCCTTGTTCTTGAAACTGCACTGCTGTATGATACCTGACTGGAATGCATACCCTTACAGTTTTCCAGGGATATAATTTTGCTAACCAGAATCTATTTGCCATATCCAGGGAGTGCTGGTTCATAAGCATTTCCAAATTTTACAAAGCTGATGTGTGTTAAGCGGCAACCATTCTTAAGCAAAGATTTGCTGGTGAATGCTTTTTCTTTACCAAGCACTTTCTTTACCAAGTCTTCCTATTTGTACTGACCAATAGACCATGGCAGAGCAAATTTAATATTAAATTAAGTTTTAAAGAGCTTTAAATTTCAATATAAATTCATAGAATTTTATGTATGAAAATATTTAATATATACAAATAGATGAATACATGCTTATACCAAATATGGAAAAAATCAGCTTTAGAGATCAAATGAATAGGTGTCCATAACTGATCCAGAGCATCTTCAGTATAGGTATCTTTTCACAGAATAACCTGGGTTCTCATAGCTGGACAAATATTTTTGTGTGGTAGGTAAACATGCATTAAATGTCTGTCTGCACATTTCCTCTGGTGCAAATGCACATACTCACATATGCTAGATGTTACTGCACATGCAAATATGCAAATTGTTATTTAGGATACAAATTCAGATCTGCTATGTGCATGTTCAGCTTCTAAAGGCCAATAGGACAGGTGTAACTCATAGATACTTCTCATTACACCTGTGAGTGGGAATTAGAACAATATTTTAATAGTCTGTATGCTTTATCTAAAATATATATGAGGAAGCTTGAAAGTTATCAAAAGGTTACTTTGGGCTATAGATGCCAATCTTCAAAATTAACCACAAAGCGGTTTTAAAATGCCAATTTTAATGCCAAAGTATTCATAAAAAATGGCATTATGGTGGTACTTTATTTTCAGAACACCACATTGAGAATTAGTGTAGCTTAATCCATTTTTCATCCACTTTTATCTTTGTTTTCACTTTGGCTCTTCAGCATTGAAAGAAAACATTGAATTAGACCATCCCCTCTGCTTCAGCTTCTACTCTAAGAATATGATTGTTAACGCTACAAAAAGAGCAAAGAAATAGCAAGAGTGTATGTAAACAGACAGATTTGAAAAGCATCAGGAAATGTTCTTCCTTTCAAAGTATCCTATCATTTTGAAAAAATTACTGTAAAAAAATGTATTGTGGTTGCACTTTCAGTTTTTCTACCTTGACTTGCTAATAGGAGGCTTTTTAATTGTAATGAGCACAACTCAAATCTGAAACTGACTGGAAACAAAACTTTAGTTTTATTTCACTGTCCTATTTAAATGAAATATCTGAAATAGCAAAAAAAGCTTAAGTAGGAGAGATTTAATTTAAATTCATAGGTACTAATACCATCTATGCTAATATAATTTTTGTAACTGTCACTGGGAATCATGGTTATTACTCAGTGGGATTCAGCCCAATGTTGAACAATCTTTTGTTCTGTATGTTCAAAATATTGATAATGCAAGGTATGATTAGAATTAACTGAGCTGTGATAACAACACTTTAATAACTGCTCTATTTTTTTTAAAGATTGGCATAGAAAGATATTCACTGACAGTAGCAAAATTTCTGCATGCATGATGAATGTTTCCCCAAAACCATGGCGGATTATTTTTCACACTGAATAAAGTAATCCAAAACTACCTGGCAATGGTGAAGAGTGACTGAGACTTCCTTGGGATTTTACTTCTGTAGCTACTGTAATTAATAATTACGCAGTCATTAGTATGAAATGAAAATGTCACTTTGATGTTATTCTTAATGAAGCAAATTTTCATAAAGGTGACACTGTGCATTGCTTACAAACCAGCGCAATGACAGTCATCATGTATCTTTTTTGTGGTGACTGGTGTGGTCTAAATTTTGTATGCTCTTAGGAACAGCAGCAACATGTGTTTGAGTCATCTGGCTCTATAATCAGAACATGAATATAATTATATACACGCACTGTTCTGACTCCATACCTGCAAGGTCTGCTGCTGCTGTGCTCTCTCAGTGGCAGCTCCCTGCTCTGGGGAACCCACAAAAGGACTGTTTTTACATCAGGGTCTTGCTCTCTTCCAGAGCTAGAAAACATCTCAGGCCTCAGCTAAGTTAAGGAAAATCAGGCTCCACAGTCTTAAAATACTTGCTTTGCATTGTAACTCCACTCATACCCGTTATCCCATCTCCTACCCAAATGTTATGTGTAAAACCAGGCATTGGCTTTGAGGTAGTTAGGAATCAGATATATTGAGCTGATTACAATGTTAATAGAGTTAATGTTCCTCAAAGCTGAATTACACAACTAATCCTACGTTTACAGAGATAATATTGGAGCTGTCAAGCATCAATATTGGAGAACTCAGCATCTGGCAATGCAGTGTTTACTGAAAACTTACACTATTTTGTACTCATCAGCTTGGCTTAAAACTTTGTTTTATTTTTAACTGCACATTGTTCACTAATCTATTTCTCTTTAGAAGTACCAATGGAAATCCCTCTTTTGATTTGGTTAGCAGTTTTGGAATTGCCTGTACGTACACTGCAAGCATACTTTGCCTTTCCAGTATCAACCACCTACCTTCTAAGCATTTGATTAATCTATCTAATCTATGGCATTCAAAAAGTACCTATTGCCATAGCATCATTAAGTTTCACAATAATAAATTGATTTCATTTGGAGAACTGTACACCTCATGGTGTGGGTGGATCTCAAGGAGTGTTTAGAAAATCAAGCTCGCCAGTAGCGGAGCTAGTGGCTGTAACCCTCTGAGAATGCAAAGTGCAAAGAACATAACCAGCCCATGCAGATGGCTAGGGCGAACAGCTCACACCGAGGAAAAAACAAGGCATGAAATTAGAAATAAATATTTCTAATAAATGAAAGCATACAGTTTTGCTGGGTGATAAAGCTGGGACAGCTGTCGTGGTCAGGGCTGCTCTTGTGTACTGCTCACATCTGACTTTGGTTTATGTCAATAGGATTATAAACTGTGCAGTCCAGCAGTTGATACACACGAATGCTATTACCTCCAGTAATAAGACTCTGAATTAGTAACAAAACACTTAATCCTCTTCCACTCAGTTTAATGCTCTGAGTGTAGTGCAAGAGAACCCAGATAAGACCAAAACTCCTAGAAAACAGCTACTTTGTTTACTTTTCTTAAATGGTTGCAAAGTAGAAATATCAAGTTCCTGTTTTACTAAAATTTCGCTGACTTTCAATCAGCAATTTCTGAAACTGGGAACACTTGTTAAAGTAGCAAAACAATTTTGTTTTCTATTAGAGCAATTACACTATGGGCTCATTAGAGGGACATAAATTGCAGTTTTAAATTAGGAAGACATTGAATTTGTTTTCCTTTTTGACAAAATCTGACTCAACTTCTGATAAACCCTTATAGTAACAAGTTAAAATCAGGTAATAGTGATTACTCTGTTAGAGGTTAAATGGGAAGAAAATATATTCTGAAAATTGTAGCAAAACAGGGTAGACATTATAATGGGCTCACATCCAAACAGTTTCTTACCGCTTGAGAAATACAAATAGATTTGAAAATAGTTGTGAAAGACTTGTAGCAATGTGATGGCAAAACCACTGATGTTATGAATACAGAAATAGGTCATGTAATTGATTTCTAGCAACAACTGCAGCATTGTCTATTTGCTGTACAGTTTTCTTCAGACTAGTTTCATTACTTGCTGTTACAGTAAGATTGTCTTTACCATGGTGACTAATACCTTTTTTCTATGAATGTCAAAGTTAATCTTCCTGCTGCTCTCCTATTTCACTTCATTGAGTCTCTAGTGAGACACTGGAAGTTCCTTTTCTTGTGCTAAGAATTATTCCCCAGTCCTTAGATAACACGTGTATATGGGTATACACAGCTCCAAGCAGTTGCACTACTATGACCATGTCACATAAATGGGAACTTATCTTATGCCAGCAAATAAAAAAAATCCCTTTAGTCCTCACACTTCCCCGGTAATTCACACCTGCCTCCCACCAAGATAATTTAATCTGTGGAGGCTTCAGGACTCCATTTATCATCTCTCCCTCTTCTCGTTTACTAGATAGCTAAAGTTATCTCCACCTTCTTCTGCCTGAGTCGCATCACACACTTAATCCATTTAAATCCTTCCATTATTTCTTTCTTCTGCTAAATCCTCAGCTTCAAGGTCCTATGTGCCATCTCTTAATGTGTCATAGCCAGCACAAAGGTACTGGACTGTTCTTGCTAAGACTCGGTAGAGCTACAGAATGAAGACAACTTGTCTTTTGCCCGTTATTATTTACAACTATGACAAAATAAGGTTTATGTTTTTTTTTTCCTTTTTTTTTCAGTTTACCTGTAGGTTCAGGGTCACAGGATCTCAGCTACAAGAGGTGAATAGGCCAGACTGTTTTTCTGCTTAGTTTAATATGCCATCTTCAGCATAGACCAGTATTAGTTTTCAGAACGGCATCTTCAATTTAATGTTTTTTTCTTTTGATGAACTGTTATTTTCTATTTTTGGTTTTTAGTCGTCATTTTTTTCTGATTAGACCTGCTTTTGAAAGAAAGCTAAAATAAGATAAACCTTGCTTTGCATCCAAATACCCTTTAATCTTTTTGGACAGAGAATTTCATGGTCATAAACCAGATCTTCATCTCTCCTCAGGTTTCAATCTCCTCAGGTTTCAATTTCCTTGCCCACTCCCTAAGAGCATTAACAGGGTTTTATGAAGATGAGGCACTCATGGAAACAACCTGAACCTGAAAGCTCTGAGCTCTAAAGATGTGGCCTGGTTTTTGACTTCAGTTTGCATTTCTACAGTGTGTTAATGCAATGGAGAAAAAGCCGTCTATTTGGTGAGATGTTGAATAGTAGCAGATGATAGTGAACAGTAAAATATTCAGTAATGTGTCCTCACACTCAGTGCTGGCAAAGAGCTACCACAGGGACATGGTCCTGTTTGCCATGCTCCCAGTGCACTACGCTGGACAAAGCAAAGGCCGCAGGCCTAACTACTACACTAACCACTCTGGACAAGTCCACCTCTCTCCATTTAGGAGAACGTTTTGGCACTTACTGTAAGAGGGTATTTGTGGAAGCTGTTGGGGTTGTTAGCTTCCCTTAATTTGCAGTAGCTTACTGCACACTTCAGAGGTACAGAGAAGAATATTCTTCTGAGTGCTGCTTCTGCCTTTTCTGCTTCATGCTGTAGTGTTTTCTGTAGCTATGTATGCATTGTAACTGATAGTATCTTCATGTCTGCAGGCATTTTCCTTCGTAGAACAATTATTTGTGAATTTATGCAAAAATATTTAATAGCCATAGTTAGTATCTGCCCTGAATCAATTTTAACTTCAATTTAACTTCAGCTTTCTGTTCAGCTTAAGGTACCTGATGAATTTCTCCTGAGTTATCTTCAGCTTGTAAAGTTATAAGTAAGCCATGTAACTTCTGTGTTTGGCAGGTAAAATTTAGCCCATAAAACACTGCTTTTTGTCATGGTGGGAAAAAGAACGTGGAAAGGTTATGTCAAAGCAACCAAACCTTCTCTTCCAAAATGCACGTAAAGTTCTGAATGGTTGCATAAGAAAACAATTTGATTTTTTTCCTTTCTATTCCTTTTATAAATGAATTATTTGGGATTTTTAAAGTATATTAAAATGGAGGATGGAAAATAGAATAAAATTCTGCTTATCAAAGGAGATTCATGATCAGATTAAAATTCATTTCCACACTAAATGGAAAAGCTTCTTTCAATCAACATTAATTTATCTTTCTCATTTTATTTTCAAAGTCTCACAGCACACTTCTAGGAATGTATTTTAGCTTCCCCTTCTGGATCCAAAAATCTGTAATTAATCTAAGCAAACTTATCCAAAACATGCTTTAAAAATTCATCATTTTACTATATATTTTCTGTGCTCAGAAGTCTTTTAGAAAAAGGACTAATCAAGTGATTTCATAGATGCAGCAAAACAGCTCCAAAATCTCTTGTATCTTTAGCCCTGTTGATTACAATTTGTCATGAACAACTTCATTCACTGAGTGTCTGTAACACTGTAGTGGCCTGGATGAAAAAAATACAATTTTTTAGAATTATGCTGATTACTTGTATTAATGTTGTAAGCATAAACATAATTCTACAAGCAGCGGGTATAACTTTTCTAAAAAAGACTTCTGTGCAGCTATGGAAGATGCTGCAGCCGTGTTTTACCACCTTCCCTCCTGATCCTGGGAACACTGAGCTGTTGTATGTGCTTTGGTTCTTGAGCCTGCTCACAAGAAAAAGGGTTTTAAGGATGCCTTATGCAATTATGCCCAACTCTATTCCTTAACATTCCATATTTTCCACAATGCTGATCATCTGTAAGCTCAGCTTCCAGAGTTAACTTGTATTTGGCAGAGTTAGTTGCAGCCATTGAAACGAAACGCAGAATTACCCATTCCACTTCAGATGGAGCTGGCTGATCCCCTGTTCAGGCAAAAGGACAGGCAAAATCCTGCCATTTTCTCACTCAGGAGGAAAATGAGGATCTGTGGAGCACCCATAAATTTGGAAGAATAGCAGAAGCGCTTAGGGTTTAATACAGTAAGTCCAGCAGCGAGTGCTTAGTGACCTGGGAGATTTTGTCAAACGGGCAGTTTGCCTCCACAGGGATTGCAGAACAGCATATAAAATGCATGAATTCACAAATACCAAGAAATGGTCTCACAACAGGGTAAACCACATTGAGAGAAATGAGTTAGATTGACTTTAGAGTGTATCAGCATGACTTCTCACACAGTGAGCATATGAGTTGCTGGGGCAGAGGTTTGTAAGAGCCGATATAGCAAGAAGTATTTTGGTTACTTATTGCTTACGGTTTAGTCTGCATAGCTCACACTGATTCAATGTCACTTCAGCCAAACATAGCCAGTTGGAGTAACACTACCTTGCAATACAACATATTTTGGTAAATCTTGCTTAAGGTTGCAGTTTGGCCAGGCACAGCAGGCATAAAAAGGGAGATAGGAAAGATTTACTATCCTATTGCACTGACAGGGAAACAGAAGCGGATAAGGTTACGTGAGTTGCTCAAGATCACAGAACGGGTCAGGGCAAGCGTTCAGGCACTGATGAAAGCAGTGAGATTACATGAGGAACATATAGTAAGAGCATAAACTACACGCAAATTCCCAATGCTTAAATCTTATTTCCTACATAAACACTTAAATTTTATTAAGTTCATACAAAATCCTGCTTCAGCATAAATTCTTCTGTTACTGTAGTAATTCTGATTCTTTAAATTAAGTATTTCTTATTCTTAGACATCTGGTTATCTTTTTTCATGCACAGTCTAAGAATTTTTTTGATGAATATATTTCTGGTCCAACTCACATCAGGTCACTTTCTTGATTTACTTTTATGGCTTACTGCTCATGGATTTTTCTTTCTGTTCCATAGACGTTTTCATACCATCTTGTAAGATATTTAAATTCATTGCAGCTCCTCATGCGTTTTCATCCAGCAGAACTAGCTATCTACTGCAGCACCTGTTTTCCAGAATATTATACTTAATTATTAATTTTGACTGGCCTTGTGTTGTCAATTGTTATTAAATGGGATGGTAATGTTATACCAGAATTCACATTGCATAAATATTGGGTTACATGCTACTCTATGGTAGGAGGAAGCTGGAGTACGTTCCTACCTCCGTGCACACAACACTTGAGGTCAGAATGGCACAGGCAGGGCAGACTCAGAGCACTACATTAACATGCATTTCTTAGACTCAAAGTCACAGTTTTGAAGTATTTTTGTTAGCTGCCTAAAAACTGTAATGCATTGTCTGGATAACCAGCCAAACCCATGCCCAGTAAGGACCAGAGGTTGAATATCAATAATTAAACAGAAGATTCATCTCTTCCTATGGCTGTGTAGGCACATATTTGGATATTAAAAAGATGCTGCAGCAACGCAAAAAGCTGTTGGGGTTTTGCCAAAGAGGCATGAAAGTGTCTCCCAGCACATCAGCTAAGTTTAGTGTGCAATCCCCATGCCTAATGTGGGAGGATGGTGCTCTCATGTCAAGAAAGGAAGAGAAAGGCTACTCCAGAAGCACTTCAGAGCATTTAAATGGGGTTCCCATCAAGAACAGCCATCTGGAGGAGCTTTTTTTCCCCACAGTGTAGCAGTGATGAGTGATGGCACTAGTAGGGTGATTGTACCACATGTAGTTATAACTGAGATATTAAAGATACCCAGATTACTAGGTATCCATATAATTATATCTGCAGTGCTGCTGCTGTGCCTTGCTGTATGGTCTCGGCAGCATGCGCAGCACAGCAGTTCGGGCTTGTCTTGTTTCTGTTCTTGAGCTATGAAGAGACCCCCACCATCGCTGGGGTATTCCGTGCAGGCATGTACATTCACAAGGAGTAAGGGTTACATGTAGGCAAGCTTCCTTCTCTCCTTTTTGATGGCTACAGAACAGATCCTGTATTTTAAAGGGGGCACGGATCCTTCCTGTCTGCATCAAATCTAATTTGCCTTCCAAAGTACAGTAGGCATTTTTCCTCCAATGTGCAACCAGAATACTATAGAATATTATAGAGCTGCAACCAACCAGAATAGTGGTTGGTTGCAGCTCTATAATAACCTAGAAACTAATGCTGCCAGCCTGGAAGTGGGAACAATTTCCTTTTCAGAAGGAATAAGAATATAGCTCTTCCCTCTCCCATTCATGTGTTTGAACCTCTGCATTATCGTATCCAGGATCTTTTGTTTAATTTTACTTCAGCTCGATCATTCTTGCATCTTTTGTTCACAGAGATCCTGTTTCAAAAGATGGGATAGATAGTACTCCTACCCAAATTACTGGGTAATGAGGAAGGCTTGAGGAAGGAACTGAAAGGAATTAATATACTTCCTAGCTATCTTCTTACGTAAAATAACACTATTACTTTTATCTATTGAAAACTGCAGCGATCAGGGAAACTCCCTGATAATTCAATCCATAATGCTATTTTTTCTAGTTATGTTCTTCTTTAAAAAGGCAAGGAGGAGGATCCAGGGAACTATGTGATCAACCTTGCCTCAGTTTGAGGACATCGTGAAGCACTTGGACTTCGTTTCCAAGCAGTCAGTAGGCTATTTGTGCTTTACCAGCACAACTGATATGACTGACTCTGTGGGTGATCAGGGAATGGTGACTGCAGTGTCAAAGGCTTTTGACATCCCCTGCAGCATTCTCATGAAGGAGCTGAGGAAGCATGAACTGGAGGAACAGGCTGCTTGGAGGGTTGAAAACAAGCCTATACCACTTGGTTGATGACTGGCATCATCCATTTGGCAGCCAGTGATTAGCAAGGGGCTCCAAGCTTGATAGTGAGAACTGATGATTTTCAGCATATGCATCGCTATAGGTGATAATAATGCAGAGTGCACCACCAGTGAGCCAGTGGATATCCCTGTACTATGCGGGAGGAGTAGCTAGCATGGCAAATAGCAGAGCTTCAATCCACAGGGACCTTGCTGAAGTTCAAAACCAGACCAGCAACAACGTCAGAGTTCAATAAGGAGACATGCAGATCTCTGCGTGGGAGAGACAGAATAACCCCAGGCACCTCTGCAGGCTGAGAAGCCGCCAGTGGAGCAGCAGCCCTGCCGAAGGGGACCCACAGACATGACAGTGGGTGTCAGGTTGAACACAAGCCTCCCACATACAGGCTTCCAGGCTGTTTTGTGGAGGAATTTTATAATACTGTGAGGCCTAAGATGAAAGAACCTCTCACTCCAGGTAGGTTTTGAACTGGGACCTAAACATCAGAGTTATAGAAATTATACGATCATGTCTTTGCCTAAGCATTTCACGCGATAAGGCTTCCACTATTTGCTTGGGAAATTATAACATGTTTTTTATGTTAATTTTCTCACATTACATTAAGTCTGCACTATCTTTATTTACCATCAACTTCACTAATTTTACCTGTCAGAGAAATAAAGTAGCTGAATTAATACATAATTATGCATGAAAACCAGTAAGTTAAAGTCAGAAAAGTAGTTAAAATGACTGCTGCGTGTTTAAGTTGACAATGGTGCCTCGGGCCCACCCATAAAAAAACATTTATTTTTGGATGCGCATGGCTGTCTACCAAAAGCTTTAACAGAGACTTTACGAGATCCCCAGGATTTGCAGCCCTGCAGAGCTGGCACCAGCCTGACCGGGATGTGCATGCACCCGGACCGCGGGACCAGTAATGGGTGTGAGTCATGCATGAAACAGAAAGCAGACAAACCAATAGTGCTGCTCCAAACCATGTACAAAACAAAAGTTTTAACGTGCATACGGTTACTCAGATTCTGATTACTTCAAGTATCAGCCTCGTCCTACCTTTGTCATCACAACTGATCATGTTCCTTTGCCTATCAGGGTTGACTACGTTATCTTAAAACAAACTTTCGTATCTAAATGGCATCGCACTGTTAACTGTTAAAATAACTGAAAAGCACATCACCAGTCTTCTCTAACATTCTGAGGAAAGATGCTGCAAGTCCTTTAGAAAGTGCCACCGCTTTTTGTTTAACCCACCCCTAAGACCTTCCAATGTTGGCATAGACTCCATAAAGCCAGAACTTTATCTTTTTACTAAGTTTCTTTTCATGTTGTTAGTGTTAACTAGTATTTGATAAGTATAAAATCATGCCTAAAACTGCAAGACAGAAACCTCATGTTGTATTTTAAGGCTAGGTTCTGAAATGAGGCTCAGCTTAAGCAGCAAGGTTATTACAGCCTCAGACCACTGAAGCTGCAAGAAGAGAAAGTTTTGTTTGTTTGTTTGTTTGTTTGTTTTTTCAGATGGGAGATTTTGATATGTTTCATCTTCTTTATGTCTGTTTTAGGTCTTATCTGTCAGTCTTGGAGTCTGCAAGGTTGCACCCAATTATATCACGGTTGGTTTGCTATCTATGTCAAGCTGAGTTATACAAAACCACAAAATAAGGTTTGGTTCTTATCCTGAGACTGTCTCATTAACTACAGCATTGCACAATTGTATCAGTAATATCTGACTCTTAGCTATAATAATTCACCAGGATGATGTCATGTAGGCTGTCACATTATAAATAGGAGGTACTATGCAAATAGATCTGATAACACAATGCCTTCCTTGCTTTTGAAGGTTGACTTTAGGGTTTTACTTTTTTGTGTACAGATGAAAGCTCCCAGCCTAAGGAGCTGTACCTCTTACTTCATGGCAATCTCATTTTTTAACCCTTTCAACATTTTTTTGTACTTTTTTCTTATCATCACCCCAAGTGTCTATATGCTTTTGCTTCCTAACAGTAAATCAGGGGTCAACACAAGGCCACAATGAACCTTCACCTTTAGTTCAGACATGCATCCTTTTGGAAAGAAGTCTGCAGGTCATTGTATCTTGCAATATTTTGTCCTCTTCTGAAAGAAAAACTAAAAATCCTCCCACTGATAAGGGTGCAATTACATTCTAGGCCTGATGCATTTCTTTCCTACTTTTATTCCCTCCTTTCTGCCTCTTTCCCTTTGCCACTCCCGCGGCTAATTTATAGTCGTATTAGTTGTATAACTGGTATTCTGAAGGGAAGTTTTGCTCAAATGCACTACATGTTATTTTTGTGTGGACAGTTATTGTGAGTTCTGTCCCATGCTAAAATCAAATTACTGTCATCTGTTCAGTTGTAGAATTTATACATTAGCATGGGAAGATTAGTATTTTACAGTCATTATCTATAATGCAATCTTGATTACATTTAAATATCTCATTTTAGCAAACCATGCTATTTTTCTTCCTGCTGTGCTATGTTCACGTCAGATGTTGTGGAATCTGATGACAACTTTTCTTGTAAATTGCGTCTTCCTTTGTGTCCTGGTTGTCAGAAAAGTGGGAGCTCCATTTTCCCCCGGGTTTAACAATCGTTCAATTTCTCCCTCTATTTTTTTTTTCTGGAACACCTAGCAGTCTAATATTTGTGTTGATTAAGATCTGGCTCTTAGGATGCTGAATCTGCAATTATTTCTTGCTTTTGTTTATTTTGAGTTTTGCTTTTTTTGTTGTTGTTGTTGCTGTCAACCTCTTTTGTCTCTAGCCAACTCAGCTGACCAGAACTGCAATTTAATCACTCCGAATGTTATCTATTGCTATTCTTTTATTGTTAAAGGAAAAACAAAGGGGGGGGGGGGCCGGGGAAGGGGGATTTTGCAGTTCAAAGTCTCTTGGAACTTGTATTAGCATCAATTTTCTAAGTCTTAGCCTCTACACTGTGTCACACTGGAAAATAGGTGCTGCTAGGAAAGAAAAATGCTTAGAGAAGGCTATTTGCCTGAAGTGTTTTGTTTTAAAAAACAAACAAACAAAAACTATATATATAATTGGGAAAAAAAAAAAAAAAGACTTTTTGACTTCTGATCCTATTTCTGTTTCTCCCCCACTCCCAATTGCTTTGCAAATTTGTAATTCACTGCTTCCAAAGGTTCTTCAAACTTGTTCTACTGGTTTTCAGGAGTAGGCAGACTTGTTTTTCTAAGCTCTTCAGTACACCAAATGAATTTAATTTTTCATTTTGTTCCTCCAAAGAATCCCAGGACGCTCCTTGAAGGGCAGTTCATGAGTGCACGGCATCGCATGGACACATTCAGCGCGTGCCCCACAACGCTTTAATCACCCGGCATACGGAGCCATACGGAGTTGTGCTAACACGAGGGCTCTCTTCAGTAGCCACGAAGACCTTGATCAAAAAGTTAAGGGGAAAGGGCCGTATCATAAATAATGCAGTCAGCTCCAAGAGGTCACGTTTTAATGAACATCTTTTCCTCCCTCACCCCCAGGCGACCAAGATGGAGGGGAGCTCCCACTTTCTGCCCAGGGAAGGTCACCAGAAGGACCTTCTGTGGTGGTCTCATCCCTGCGAAAACCACTGGCAATGTGGGCCTTGGGGGTCTGTGAACTGAGGGAGAATTTCTTACCCTGAAGAGCCTGTGAGATGTGAATGGGCCGGCAACCTGGGCCTCAGGCTGAGGCGTGGGGTGCCACGGAGCCCGGCTTAGGGAAAACGGGGGGCTTCGCTTGGGTGAGGGGGAATGAACTGCTTGGCACTGCACGCGTTTTGGGAGGCTGCGTGCCGAAACCCTGCCTGAAATGGGCCAGTTCAGGGCGAAATGAGAAAAGGCAGTGGAGTGGCAGGAAAAAGCTATGAGGTCTACACTTGGTTAAGAAGAAATGAGAAAAGCCAGTCTTGCATCAAAGAGACGGTGGACGCCAGGCTGAGGGGACGCCAAGCGAAGTGTCCCGCGCTTGATCCGACCCTCATTGTTCTCACACCTCGCTGTTTTTACACTTAAAACGTTTCATCGCCTTTATTTTTCTCCCGCCCCCCGCGGCTCCCCTCAGGGGGGCCAGGCCCCGGCGGCGGGAGCCGCGCTGCCGCCCCCTGCAGGGCCGCGCGAGCAGGGTCTCGCCGCCGGGGGGGAGGTAGGGACACGTCCCTCCCGGGGGGCGGGCGGTGCAGCGGCCCCGCCGCCGTGTCCCTCCGCCCAGCACTACTTCTCCGCCGGCC
>NC_048896.1:62070672-62118948 GCF_011077185.1 Oxyura jamaicensis
CCTGGCGGCGGGGGTGAAGGAGGCGCCGCGGAGCGCGCACGGGCGGGCTGAGGCGGCCGCGGAGCGGGGCTGGCCGCGGCCCTGGCACGGCGGCGCCCGGGGGCGGGAGCCCGGCGGCCCGGAGGAAGAGGAGGGGCGCGCTGGGGGCGCCGGCGGAGGTGAGCGGGAGGCGGCGGAGAGCCTCCCCCCGGCAGCCCGGCGGTTGTAGGGCGGTGGGTGACAGCGGCGACGGGGGGCTTTGTGCGGGCTTCGGGGGTTTGGGGGCGCTGGGCGCGGGGCACGGTCGCGGGGGGTTCCCGGCTGCTCGCTGGGCTCGGGGCGTGCCCGGGGTGGTGCCCCGCGGCCGGGGGGAACTGGTCGGGGGGCGGACGGGGCTTTGGGGAGGGTGCGGGCAGAGCCCCGGGGTGGCGGTGGGGCAGAGCCCCGGCCCCCGGCTGTGCCCCGTGTCCTGCTGCCGGCGAGCAGCGAACAAAGAAGGGTGCGAGAAGCCGTGGGCAGCGCTCGCGTGTGAAGTAACACCCCCCCCACGCACACCCGGAGCCAGCGGGAGGGAAATTGGGCACGGGGAGGGCTGGGTGGCGAAACCGCGCTGGGGGGACCCCTCCCGAGAGAAAGGGGAACGCTTGGTGGTCCCCGGAGGGACCGCGGGGCTCCCTGCGCCTGGGATCGGGGAGGCTGCTGTCATGTCTATTGTTTCTTAGGTTGTTTTCGTACGCGGCTAATCGTACCTTTAAACGATACTCTCCAAAAGAGCTTTTTGGATTAATTTAATAGAAGGAATGATAGCTATTGACTTTACTCTTTGTTGTCTGCTTTGCAATTGACTGAATTACGGCTTGCACGTAGGGTTAAAAGTGCTGTCTCCTTTATTTCAGGGCTCTAGGGGATGATGTTGTCTCTTCTGACATCTTGCGATTGAGATACCTGAGAACAGGTTCAGTAAGGATCCCGGTTCCCGAAGAGGACGCTTACGAACGTACTGAAATAAGAAGTTGTAAACGCTCTTCTTTTCCTGACATGTGTACCGCATAAGAAACCATAATCCGAAGCACTTCTCAGACACTTGGCCAGATGTACGAAGCCTGTCTGCAAAGTTCTCTGTCCAAACTGACCGTTTCTCAGTAAATAGTGCATACCCGCGCGTTTGGGATGTGTATATAGTACTCTGAAGAAAAATCACTTTCTGTGTAAAATTCCCAGAAGGAACGCTTTATTATGGACAGCTTTTTCTGGATTTACATCCAGAGGGATTAATGCCTAGAGTTGAAAGGCGTTTAGTGTATACCAAAAAGCTGGCTTTCCCTCAGTTTTTCCAGATGTATTGTCTCCCCTGTATACTGGGAACATACACAACTGCATAAACTACAGATGTAGTCATGGAGCTGTATGGACTTTTGAGCCATAGGAGAAGTATTGTTGAGCCCTGGTATCAGACACTGCTTCATGATGTCAGCTGAACTGTGATTGTGTTATACTAATCATAATAAAGCACCCAAATGGAGTGACACCCTTTCCGAGAAGAGGCAGTTTACTTTCACGAGGAAGGTTAACTGATTATCTTAACCTCTGTCAAGTTCTGTGCAGAAGATCTTTCTGTGCAAGATGAACGCGTTTCTCCTTGTGCTAAGATGTTGAAGGTGTACTGCTGCTTGTGACAAATCCAAGAGAAGAAGCTTTATAAAATGGCTCAAACCAGCTTGCTGCAGGGAAAGCAGTTTTACTGTAGGGAGTGGGTTTTCCACAAGCTTCAGCACTGCCTCCAGGAGAAAGCTAACTGCAGCAGTAGTGCTGCCAACAAACCATCTCTTGTAGCAAATTCTGGGAATAATACCGGTGTTGTCTCTGGGAAAGGAGCTGCCTGGGGTGTCTTGTTGGTAGGAGGGCCTGGTAGCGGGAAGACAGCCCTCTGTACTGAGTTACTGTGGCCAAGCTCACCTGCAAACCTGCAAAGAGGCTTACACCGCCAAGCTCTAGCCTTCCATTTCTGCAGGGCCCAAGACTCTGACACACTCTGTGTTGGAGGGTTCATTAGAGGTTTAGTTGCACAAATCTGCCGCAGTGGACTGATCCAGGGATATGAGGACAAACTAAGAGATCCTGCCATTCAAAGTCTCTTACAACCGGGGGAATGTGAGAGGAACCCTGCTGAAGCATTTAAAAGGTAAAAATAAACAAGAAAATCCTACCCAAAGTAAAACCCAAATAAAAAGCAATGCTGTTTTCTATTTAGGTTTTGCTTCCAAAGAGTCTAAGATGGTTTAAAACATGGTTGTCTCTTGGCTTGTTATCTCTATGAATTACCCTCAGAGCTTTCACACCCCCTGTGGAAAAAATGAAGTTTGTCCTTATAGCTGACATAAATAAATGTTTGCTTTTTAAACAAAATTTACTATTAATAGTGAATTTATTTATGTTTGTATAATGATACCCTCAGTTGTAACTGGGGTTTTGGAAAGACTTTGAAGTAATTGACTTAAGAGTGGATGACAGCTAGGATACAGGTAGGATGAAGTCAGTGGCCTTCGTGTGCCATAAAGGTAGGGCAGTTGTCCTTCACAGACCTGAAACAGACCTTTCAGGACCCTCTGAAAAGCTTCCAATGCTGTCCTCTGACAAAGAGGAAACTGGACTAATGGATCTCTGGGTCTGATCCAGCACACCAGTTTTATCTTTGTCTAAAAATATGCGGTAGGAAAATGTCCATTAACTCCTGGTGTTACTTCTCACAATGTGGATGGATTTGCCAAGACTTTATCGCTACTTACACAAAAAGTATTGAGTGGATCAGAAACTCATCAAGAGGGTCTGTCCTGCCCCTTAGAAGGTTTGTCAGCTAAAATGAATGAAAATATTTATTATGTAGTGCTCCCTAACAAACCAGTGTCTTTTCAGTATGTCAGTATTGGGAGTTGCATTTTTCTGAGGGTACTAGTGAGGGTGTATATAAGCATATAGATCTGTAGATGCCTTAAAAGAGTCTGCCATCTTGAGCATGGTATTCACAAGCGTGTGTCTTATCAGTAGCTTATTCCTTTGGGTCACTATGAAGGAAAATTCAGAAAGGATAAGGCTTGTCTCTAGCAATGGAGCTTCTACTGATTTTGCTGGTGGTGTGAAACTTTCCTGGGTTGTTAGTTAAACTGGAGTTCTGTACTGTTGCAAAGTGACTTAACTTTCTGTGGTGCTTAAGGTTTAATGGATGATGTTCATAGTATAAAAAAGAAATCCCATCTCATTTTATTTTTTTCCTGTCTACTAAGGCCGGGTAAACAAATGAAGAGGTGGAACTGTAGCACTTGATCATACTGTCATGGTTTGGAAAAGAACCTTCCAGTTCAGGTGGCTGTGATATCCTTGTCTGGTAAATAAACAGGATGCAGGTCTACATTGTGTCTTAAAAGCAAAACAAATAGACTAAAGTGAGATTATTTCTGGATTTTTTTGTTTGTTGCTAAGTGAAGATGCAACTTCTAACAGCTATTAAGGCCCTCATTTCAGAAGTGTTAAGCCCTCTCAATCTCTAATGACTAAAAATGGGGTGAAATTAGGTGTCTATAAACAGAATAGCAGACTCTCTGTCTAGCTTTAGGCAGTCTTTTGAAATCATGGAAGTGGATTAATCTGGTGAATAAGAGCCTGTTTACATTTAAAAGTCTATTACAAAGAAATCTTACTAATTTAGAGCAAATTCTCTCTAAGAGCCTGAATCTTGCCTCTGCTCTAAACACAACTGCCTTGCTTTGAAGAACAGGAGTTAAGAAATGTCTTTAGACAAAAATGCAATATAGAAATATAAAAGATAATTGCAAGTCAGACGTAGCTTTTTAGATAAGACTGTTTTATGAATGCATGGTTTAATGATAGGCTATTTGAGTATTTAGGTGTTTATATGGGATTCTTGGGTTTGTATTGGAGAAATGAGATGACAGCGTTTGGTACTATTATCTCCTTTCTCAAATTTTGCAGCAGTGATTGTGAACTCTTACCGTTAGGCTAAAAATACTTGCAATGTAGTACCTCAGCTTTGATCAAGGATTTCTCTTTATTTATTTATGGCCCTTCCAGTACTCCTGTGTTGCCCACCTGCCCTGATCCCTTGCTCTCCAAAGCAGCTGTGGTAGCTGGTGTTTATCTTCCTATTTCAGATTTAAGGGAGATGAGGTGTAAGAGACGAGATGCTTTCCTGGCAATTGAAGTTTTCAGCGCTATGGCAAGGGACCAGGAGGTGGCTGTTGACAGCAGCACCGCCGGCTTGTTCAGCTGCCCGTATGGTACAGCCACTGTCCACAGACACGAGGAACTTGGTGACTTCCCCTTGCCCCCAAATGCCTTGATTGCTTTTTAATGGAGCTGTTTTTAATATATAAAGCAGGGAAGAAATGCTTACCAAAGCTATAAACTAAGTATTTTTCATGATTCCTAAGACCTGTCAGTGAGCATTCTAGCCTGGTGTGGTTTCATAGGCTTCCTGTTAAATTTAAGTTGTTGCAATGGGAAATGAGTTTTAGGAAGAATTAAGTCAGCTGATTGCCTTTCACATTGTGCAAAGACCCTGAAACAGTATAAAACTCCCACCTCAATGCTCCATTGATTTTTACCTTATTTTAATGTTCTCTTCTTCAGAAGGTGAGACAGACCTTTCTTGAAAGGCACTGTCATTTTTTTTTTCTCTGCATTGCACAGCTGCACAGCTTTGCACAGGCCCTGCTACATGTTCATGGCCTAAAATGGAAAGTCTTGGCGTTAGAAGAGCTAAACAAGGTTACACTATTCTGGTCTTTGTGCTAATTGTCCTAGAAATAGTGAGAAAGAAGAACTTTCTGGTGCCGTGTAAAGAGTCAGTTTATACCACGTAACATGCATTAGTCAAAACAGTGAATCTTTGGGGGAAGAATATTTTAAACAAGTTTTCAGCAACCCTTGCAGTCATAGCGGTACATGTGCAAGCGATTACCCAGGGAGTTAGAACTTTTCTCCTCCTATTTGGATGTCTTCTCTTAAAATTTTCTGATGCATTTACAATCTTGAATTGCCCTAAAAATTCTTCAGGGTCAGATCTTACAGAATTGCAGACCTGGAAGGTGTGCTACATACAAGTGTATTTAGCATTTCTGGCTGCTGACAGCTGAGAGAAGGAAGTGCTGTTGTGGCACTGCTTCTGAGACACTTCTCCAGCCGTGCAGTTCAGGAGCAGAAAACATAAGGAGAGCAATGAAGCCTCACATTGACTTTTTAGGTGAAAACTAAGCAAAAAAGTATGAAGGAAATGGCCAAGTGTATTACATACTCCAAAAGGCAGAGGTAACAATGTGTTAAACTGAATGCATTTAATAGAAAAAGGTCTATTAGGCTATTCCTCCCCTTTTAAAAAGAAAAATCATAACCAGAATAACCTGAATTTTGCCAGACTAGGTTGTGAGTGGGGGTTGTTTTCAGTTCTGTTGGAACAAGGTCATGCTGGCAGGAAGGAGTGCGACTGGAAGGAATACAGGCAGCTGTCAGTTATCCAGGGCCACGAGGAAGCAGAGGAAGTCAGATATGAACCGACAATGAAGTACTGAAATTGTTTAAACTAGTCTTAAAAAAAAAATAAAAAATAAAGCCTCAGTTTATATTTTTTTGGAAAAAGAGAATGGCATTAAACTGCGTCAGGCAGCAGGGGAAGGCACACCTGCCTCGTGGGGCTGCAGCTAGGGTTAGTGGCGGAAGGCAGAGCTTGGTTAATTCACAGCCCAGAAAGTGGACCAGACTGGAAGCATAGAACCAGTTTACACCACGTAGTGATTTCTTTTCCAGCCAGTGCTCTGAGTTTGAAAGCCCTCCAGGACCGGAGCTCACGAGTCGGTTTCGGGAAATTCAGAACGAGAACAGCTGTCTGTTAAATAACGCCGCATGGTCAACCTTGTGCTAAGCTCACTTGTGGTGTGCGGCAAAAGTTTCAATTGTGTAGTGCTTGGGTGAACCGATGATATTAATAAATCCCTAAAAACTGAACTTCCACATCTCCCAGCAGGTTGGTGCAGGTGGAGATGCTTTCCTGTCACTCTCACAAAGTCACTTGCTCTCCTCTGCATGCCTTCTCAAGGAACTTCAAATCTTGTGAGGTTTTGCACATTGGTGTTTTTCACATGCTAAACTGGGTCAGTTAGGTTATTGTGCAGCGTTCCTAAACTTTAGTATTAAATTATATCTATACGATAATTTAAGTGTATGATGATCTGATCAAAGAGGTGTATGCTGTGGAAAAACAAAGCTATGAATTCAGATTTCTGCTTATTTACATTGCTGAGATTGCATTCCCATGCAATTACCTGTGCCAGATCAGTAGGGACCCAAGAAAAGAATGATAAAATAAAAGCTGCTGAACACATTTGTTACTGTATAAGAACTTGATAGAAGTTTTCTTAAGCTGATACAGTATTCTTTACCAAAAACGTATATGGCAGAAAAGACACCATAGACTTCACTTATTCCATGAATGGTGATACAAAATTAAGTGTCATGGTTCTTGTTGCAGGTTGTCAGGCAAGCATGGCTTTTCTTCTAACTCCTGGTGTGTGCTACTTACTTGAAAAGAAAACTCCCAGAGAGTTATCTAAGATGAATAGGTGAAGAGTCATCCACACCAAAACTTTAAAGTAACTGATGGATGTTGCAGTTTCTGTTGCCTGTGTGTATACCTGTGGTATACTTCCTATGTGTGGAGAGCACAGTGAATTTGCACTACAGTGGAATATGACCAATAACATTAGATGATTTACAGAATGAAGCAGTTCTATAACTCTGTGGCATATGCAAATATCCACAGACCTGATTGTAATATGTGTAAGAGGTCACGTAAGGTTTTATGCTGACAGTCAGTTTGAAACTGTGGTTTATCCTGATGAAAATTGAAAGCCTTCTTGTGTGAGTCATTGGTTTAGACAGCATTAAAGTACAACAAATCTTCTGCCAATAGCTGTTATCTATGTGAAGTGACTTTGACCAGTTTGTGGGAGAACTCTGAAGGACTGAGCCTCTGGTGTTTTTATAGTTGGCAATGTGATGGAAATCTCATAGCAGAACTTGGTCTAAAAAAAAAAAAAATAACGTAAGATTGTCAATCAATGATAACAAGCATTTCCATCTCCCTTCAGCCTCCTTATGTGTGTTGGATTTCCATGCTACTATTTGTTGTTTTTTTTCCTTCTGTTCTACCACCAAGAGTGGTATATGGTCAGAAAGCTGCAAAATCTAGGTGTTCAGAAGATCTTTAACTTTTATCTAAATGATAAGGGGAAACAAGTATTATTTCATGTTCTAGGTTGTTTTTCTGAAATTATAGAAAAGCATAGGTTTGTTCAGCAAATGTTCTGTGACAGTTGTCCAGGGTCTTTAAATCAGCAGTACTGGAATGCCATTTTTCTTGCCTTTTATTTAGCACAGATGAAGGAGAAGATTCAGAAAATGAGTTATATGTGGTAGATGAAACATGAAGAAGCTGTTCTTTTTGGAACTCCTTTTACTATCCTTGAAGCCAGTAATATAATTATCATGGATCGTGTAGACTTTATTGAGCAATTCATTAGTCAGCTTTTCACTGTTGTGGAGTAACCTACTATTGATTGCAAAAGCTTAAACATTTTTTGGAGTATATCTGAAAAGTTGAGGGTCAGCTCATCTTCCTTCCTTTTCTTTCTTTTTTATTTTAACCATTTACTTTCACGTTATCTTTAGCTGGTAGAAGGTTTCAAGTCCACCTTAACGACTGAGGCAAGAGATTAGAGTACCCTGACTTCCATGAAAGCAAGAAGGGTTAGTTTTCAATACTTCCCTACAAACTTTGTGTTGTCCTTCCTAGTGAATTAACTGCCGTACGTGCTGCTGTTTGCAGCTGGCAGAAGCATGGAAAGGACATATAACTTCTGACAGTTTCATTGACACCCACGTTTCTGCAATTTCTGTGAAAATAAGCAATATTTGTTTTGCTTTGGAGGTGGTGAGGTGGTAGTGTGTCGTATTCAGGCTGCTTTTTTCTTTTCTAAGTGTGTTTAGTAAGTCTGTTCCTACCATGAACTTAGGAGGCATTGAAATAAAAGATAAACTGAGGGGCAGCACATTGGAGTCAGAGGTATTTGATCTCAGGCTACTGGAAACTTGAAAGCTGCTGGACTTTCTACCAGTTAATACTGAATTGCTAACATCATGCAGAACGCATGTTTTTTGTATAAAAGAGATGCCGTGACTTTTCTCTTCCAGGTCTCAGTCTCTCTGGAAGTGGTCTGCACCTTTTTCTCTGACTCCTGCTGTCTGCAAGGCACTGCTACACAGGCTTCCTGCTGCCTCTGCAGCGCCAGTACCATTTTGGTAGCTGTAGCCTTGCCACAATTACAAGGTAGTATGAACAGGGATCTTGTCAGACTCTAATTTCATGGAGCTATAAATGGTAGAAACAAAGCCGAGGACTAACTATATCCCATTTCATAGGAAGATCTGAATACATAATGAAATCATTTACAAGACCCTTTAAAGAAGAAAGGTTTTAAACTTCACAGCGTGTTTATTCATTTACCACATGTAAAGTTCAAATGTGCAAGTAACTGACTTCCACCTAGAGAGGGAGGCTTGGAGGGGACCTCAGAATGTCAAGTCCCTCTCTTTGTCCCAGATAGAGGCCACCAAGTCTGAGAGATGCTTGCTTTATCCACTTTTATGCTTCATTGCTCTTTCCAAAAAAAGAATTCCCGTATGTCTAACCTGAGTTTTTCTTGCTGTAATCTATTGCTATAAGTTTGTTATAACTTATGGTATTCACCAAGACTTTGAGCATAGATTCTTTCTTTTCTTTTTGAGACAGTCGTTTACTTACTTGAAGGTCTTCCTTCCTTTCATCTTCTCTTTCAGGTACGTAATGCTAACTTGTTAGTCTTTCCTCAGAGGTCACACCTAGGAATGTGATATTAAAAAAAACCCTAGCTAAATAAAGTTCTCTGTATGTAGAGGGAAATTTCATTAGCAACATCTTAGATATGTAAATATGTAACATTCTACTTCCATACTTTCCCAGAATTTTGTCTGTTCCGACATCATTCACTTACACTTGACTAGAACTGTGAAGCAAATTGGATCCTAGCCCAGAGTAGCTTGATCTGGTACAAGATTGAATTCTGCTTATAATAGTGGCCATAAACATTTTCAGTTAAAAGCAAGCTGAGAGAGCAAGTCAGCTTGTGTTAGATATCTTTCTGTAGATTTCCTGTGATTGATGCATCAGTGAATTGTTCAAGATCTCAGCACCTACAGCTTGCCAAAGGAAGAGTGCAAGCACAGCTCCAGCAAGGGAGGGTTTCATCTCATTTTTGCTTTCTAGGGGCAGTGAAAGAGTTGTGGAGTGGGACAAACTTCCATTCTTTCTTTTGAAATTGTACCATTTTGTATCATTAAACTATAAGAGACGGAAGAATGTACCATTTCTTTCTACTTTCCAGGGAATTAGGAGGAGAATTAGATTTGATTGCTTTTGCAAGTAGTATAGAGATTTTTTCAATTCAAGATAAAATTTGTACACATGGTATAAAAAAACCATCTGAAACCTTTCTTGTGTTATTGTATTGACTGTTACTGATTTCAGATAATCAGTGAGCTTTTGTAGAAGGTACTGTATTCCCTTGCAGTCCTCTCCAGCGTTTTAGAAAGCTTAATATTGCCTCAAAATTTAAGTACTTTGTGATACCTTTCTCATCATCCTTCTCTTAAGTTCATGGAACAAACAGATCACAGCAGTATTTATTCCCTCTGAATAAAGTTGGCTGCCTTCTCTTGCTGTGTGGAAGCATTGCTTACAGTTTTTCTCTGGAAGGCATCACTGCTGCTGCCACCTCTTCCTCTTCCGTGTACTTCAAACTAAAGGGATTAGGTCTTAAATGGTGGAAATGGGTTCTAGGTAACACATCTGTGATTTGCAGAGTACATGTAGGAAGATATATGGAGTAGCCTTCTAAATTCTATCCCTCTCCTTTTTTAGGTTTAAACTTGGTGGTCCATCCCATGTAGTCTTCTGCCTGTGCAAGTCTTATTTTGAAGTAGGGTGTTGGACAAAAGCTGAGTGTTGGAATGACATTCTTAATTCTGTGTTATTAAAGGCTACATTCATAAAAAGATTCAAGTCTTTCCACTTCTTGAAAATTTTAAGACTGTCAGAGGTAGTCATGCAAAACTTAAGGAACATGTGCCTCTTTTTGTCACTGACAGTAGTGGAATAATTATAATTTGTTCTTAACATTTGATTTCTGGTGAAGAAACTTGGTGTCAAAAATTCTTACCTTCAACACCAAATGGCAGAGGGACTGTTTATTTAACAAATGTTTAATAAACTTTTTTTTTTTTTTCCAGCCCAACTTCTATGGGTCCAATCAGAAAGATTGGATGGTTTTACTCGTTAGCTCCCTAGTAGATTGATGTTCATGCTGTGGAGGCTTAAATTTAGTGATCATGTAGGAGAAACATAAAATATTAAAGCGGCAGGCAGCCTTCACAGCACAAAGCCTCTTCCTATCCTTCATATGAAGCAGCTACATGTAAGCTGATATCTGCAAGATCAAAAGGTCTTTTGAGATCTAATGAAGAAAAATGGTGAACAAGACAGTTTGTGTGAAAGAAGTAAGGAACAGTACAAAAAAATCTATTACGCTGAACTTTAATATTGTCTCCTGTGTGGTGGTGCACTTTGAAGATGTAAACAACTACAGTGGATGAATGTTAAATGTGTGGTAAAATGCTGCTCATCTTCAACATAGCTTACTAGTTGCAACAGTTCAAGTAATTAAGAATACAGTCTCTGTGCTGACTTTCACTTTCGTGTGGTCTGTTAATTTATAAGTATTTACATATTTGTGTCATGTACATTACAGAGACTTCCAGTAAACAGACCATTTGCCTACTTTTCAATTATTCATTAACGTGATTTATTTTATACTCAGAAATTAGACTAGAGGCAGGACACTGATGGAAAATCATAGTGATTCATGAGTAAAGTGAGAAATGAGATTTTTCGAAGAACATGCAGAAGATGTTAAAAAGAACCTGCTAGCTCAGCTTCTACTTCCAGCTTGGTGAAAGTCAAGTTCTAGGAGGTGGATTGGTATTTCAGAAACTCAGTGTTTGGAGAGCACCTTGACTCTGGTGGAGCTTCCACTTCTTAGCACGTCCACGTAATGGGTAACATGCTTTAGACTCTTACCAACACAGGTTTTCATAAAAAAAAAAAAAATGCTGTGTTCTCATGCTCTACACTATTAGAATGTTGAGCATTGTCTGAAGCTTAAGCACTTGGTGGCATGTTTCTCTTGAGGCTTTTCCCTTAAATCTGTGGAGTTAGCAGGTCACATAGCAGCAGTTAGTGTTTCTGCAAGAGCACGTTGTATGTTCTTCTTTCATTGTATGGAAGCTCTGCATACAGACTGAACATAATACCACTTAAGGTTTTAACCTTTTCAGTTTGAATTACCATAAGAAAGTTTCCCTAAGGCATTTTAATAATGACAACTCACATAGGCCTTTTTGTCTTCTACTTCTATAGGCATTAACATTTTGCCTTTAATCTATGTGGCTCAGTCTTAAACCTTGCAGGTTTTCCTATAAGCTGTTTAGTTAGATGGACCTTCATAGCAATTCTCACTTGTTAATTATTTCCCTTCCCTCCTGTTTTCTATGCACATGGTCATAGCTTGTGCAGGGGTTTAAGTTTCTTTTCTTTTTTTCCTTTTTAATGAAAAAATGAAAAGGATTTGGAGGATTGTGAACTAGAAAGGACTCAGTGTGTCAAATATACTGGGAAAAGATAGTATTGAAATATCTCCTTCTGAAAGTGTTAGCGAAGCCATGCATTGAAGAGGTTTCAGTTTCTGCTATGTGATGATGTGTGCAATGCACTGGGAATGCTCATAAACCTTCCCCATGCTTTAAGAGCGGCTGTGTTTTAAATAGTTGATGGAGAAACAGTCAGTGATTGAAGAATTACTGCTCAAAAAATAATTAGGGGTGAGCATGATTTAGAAAAAACATGTATTGAACAGCTATATATATACCAATCCTTATTTCAAAGGTGTTGCAGAGGAAGTGTTGCAAAGAATGTAGGTGTGCAGGTTCCTGGTACACTCAAATGACATCAAAATGTGGTAGAATAGCATGAAAGAAGAACTGCAAATGAGATCAAGAGAAGAAAGCAAAATAGGGAAATTTACATAGCTGATGGAGTGAATGGTGGAAAGCAGTTGCAATCAAAGTTGTGTCCCTGGTGCGTGTTTGCTTCTGCCTTCACACGTTGGAACAAAATGTCCTTGTTTTGATAGAAGGTGATCACGCTTTTTGGATCAGTTTTGGATACAGTTTTTAAATGGGCAGGAGTGGGAATAAAGGATCATACGTGAGCAGACTTTCAGACCAGGGGTCATTGTGACATCTTTTCCTTTTTCTGTTTGTTTTTTGTTTCATTTTGCTTTTTTTTGTGTACTAATGGGAGTTGCCAATAGTGGGACATGTGAAGAGGAGGAGAAAAGGGCACCCGTCTTGCACAGAAGCAGGCCTGTGTGCTGAAGGTCGGAGCTATCTTGGCAGATGGAAGAGATTAGGAGGAAGGGGGTGTTACAGCAGCATCTTACTTGAGGCTATTTGAAGAATCATAGGCTTGTCCTGGAAGAAACAGAAAACTTTTCAGAAGATCCCATTAGGTAAAGGAAATCTGAGCAGCATAGAGATGACAGTAACAAGTAGGTATGAATGAACCTCGTGAGCAAAACCTATCGAGGGATTACAACATCACCTCAGTCTTGTAGCACCTAATTAAAAAATCTTGGTTTAACTGCACTAGCTCGCCTGCAGTGACACAAATCACTAGTGTCTATGATTTCTCTCTACTTCCATGAAGCAGAGTTCAACGGAACAGTGCAAAAAAGCTGTATTTGTAGGCCAAGCATGGCTGATAGGTGGAAAGAGAAATTGTCTTAACATGGTTATAAATTGCCCCAAGTTAGGAAAGGAGTATTAGCTCTGCCTTCTCTACCAGATAGAAACTTAATAGCCAGGCAAATAATTTAGGTAAGGATGTTACAAACTGTTGGGATAAGTTGCCACCTTCTATTTTAATTCATGATAAAGTTGCTATTCACAGTGAACTTCTTTGTTGGTGTATAAATTGGTATGGGGGGGGGGGGGAAGGAGAACTTAATTTATTTCACATTGTCTGTTACAGTTAAGGTTAAAAATAGATCTTACTAAATACAAAGCTCTAGAATTGCTTCCAAGGCTAAATGCATCACCACTGCGAGATAATAGAATCAGGTTCACGTTGTGCTAACCTGGCAGTGGTTTTGGAAAGTAAATTACAAAGAAGATACAGAAAGGATCAATAGGAGATTTAGAGTCGAGGGAGTTTAAGAGAGTCAAGTTTGGAGCTGGGAGAGGGGGAAAAAAAAAGCACCAGGTAATTCATACATGCACCCTGAATGATGCAATAGGAACATACACTTTGGATTCTGCTTCAGGGAATATGGGGAGAATAATTTTGAACGGGACATATGAAAGCTGTTCTCCCTCTGCTGCCTCTTCAACTAAGACAGTGCATCTAAAGGTTAGGACAATCCTTTTGACTTGAGAAAATAAGATGGAAAAGGATCCATGGTGTAATGCAAATATAGAAGGAAAGCTGTCTAAAGTGCATGGCTGGTAAGGTAGGATCTTAACAGCTTTTCATCTGGTATTTGTGCAGAGGATTTTCTGGAAATGAGGTCGGACAGTATAATCCTGTGATCAGTGCAACAGTTGAAGCATGGGGTATTTTACGATGCTGTGCAAGAAATGAAAAAGGCAGGTCCAGAGCAACCTGACGAGGGAAGGACCGAGATTTCAAAACGTTTTTTGGTGTTTATCCTGGTTCCAGCAGGCAGGCAATTCAAGACCCCCCTCTTCTGAAGAAACAGCTCGCTCCTGCAGCTCCTCTTCTCTGCACATCCTAATCAGCAATGCAATTTTATCTTCTCAAATCAGATGTATAGGAAAAATCTAATTAACTTTAGGATTGTCAGACTTAACTGGAGTAATAGCTGTGATTGGTTTTGTCTGCATTGATTCTGCATTATGCTGTTGTCTTGTTACAAAGTCATGGAATAATAGAAATATGACTGGCTGGACAGTAACCTCGGATATATATAGCCTGACAAAAGCCACACAGTTGAAGTATCCAGGTATCCAGTGCAGTTTTCTACCTGTCCCATCTGTTGGGATTCCTTGTTTCAGTTTTGTGGCTTGCATTTCTCTCATGACAACAAATACAACCCTGTACATGGAAAGCAGGTCTGTCTCTTCAGTTGTTTATGTTCTGCATACATTGAGACGCAAGAAAGAAATGTCATTGTCTGTCTCCAAAACAGAATAATACCAGCAACTTAAAATGCCTGTTAAGCTACAAGAATTTGTATTCAGTTGTATATTAATGTGTTCAGATAACACTACTCATAGTAAAAGCAATATTTGATTAACAAATAGGTTAATTGTTATGACTAAGGGACCGAATAGTTAATGAGGAAAACTGAAAAGACTATATTTCACTTTGCTGTACCTTTCATTTCATAAATGATTTAAAACTAACTTTGCAATTTTAATATATTCTGTTGCATATATAAATTTGTTAGTTTTTCTTATTATGGTACCCTATTCCTACCTGTTTCATTTCAGTCATAGACTTCTGAATATTTACAAAGCTATTATCCTAACTTTACAGGTATAAAAAATAACGTGCAGAATGGGTATTCTCTCATTTCAACTAATAACAGATTATAGGGAGTCTGATTTGATGCTTTCATCTCATACATTTGATATAAAATGCAGTTTCTTTGATGTTCTTCTTTTAAATTAATTTAAAGAGACTGAGTTGTGGAAAGAAACAATGAGAATGTAATCGATGTTTAATGCAAAAACAGTGATTTTGACCCTAACAAATGAGATCTTTTAAACAACACGTGGTGGATGACAAATCCCAGGGGTAAATATAAATAACAGCATCTTAGATAATTGCTCAAAACCTGGGGATGAAGGAGGAGAGGAAATAGGGTATTGATATAGGGTCATGGGACGGACAAAGAGGAGGATGAGAGACGCAGTTAATCAAATGTCTTTGGTGTCTTTATACTAATGGAGAAAAAGTATGGGGCATAAACAGGCAGAACTGGAAAACTTAGTACACAGTCAAGGTTGATTTAAATACTATTAAAGATCTCTCAGGATAACTTGTGTGACTGGTATGTTTAAAAAAAATGTAACTTGTTTTGGAGTTGCTTTCTATATATCATACACTTGCTTAGAGTTATAGAATAAACTAAAGCTACTGTAAAGTCAGTGAATAAAGAAATATGCTACATTTGGGGATGGTTTTGCGTATATGATATCTACTTAAAGGTTTGTAGAAAAAGTTATTTTTACTGACTATAAATAAAACTCCCATACCAGACCATCTTGTATGTCTTTAAATTTACCTGCATTGGCAAAGTATGTTTATTGTTAGCAACTGAGAGATTCCCTCACCTCTAAACCACATCCTCCTGAAAATGTGAATGTTTTTCTCTATCAAACCAACAAGATCAAGTAAACTAAGCTTCTTTAAGAGAATAAACGAAATTATCCAAAGCAAGGATTTGGGTGAGGATGTCAATGTAATTGAAAATCTTGAATTGCCATAACAAATTGGAGATGAGCATCAGCTGGGAAACAAGAATCTGTTAGTGACCATATTTCTAAGGTGAAAGAGGAGACGACTAGTGGAGAGACAAAAATATGCTTCAAGCAGATTGGAAAGAACTAGCTGAGAAAATAGAAAGGCAGCTTTTGGCGTTGGTGGTTATGAAATGATTTTAAATGTGTGAGGTTTAGAAGAGAAAGAGAAAGAACAAACTAAAGCAGTGGACTTAGGCCTCAGATAATTTGTGGGTACGACCTTGTGAAGACAAGTATAAAGAACAACAGCAATTAGCTGGAAAGAACAGCAGAGTCTCAAAGCAGTATATGAAAAGTCCAGTTCAGTGAAAATGTGCTCCACATCATTCATGTGTTAAACCCAGGAACAAAGTCTGCAGAAAGCAGATCGACTCCTGCATATGAATGTAAAAGAGTAACATGAAAATGAGGGTAAAAGATGACCATATCCACCAAGCGTTGGTCCATGGTTCCTAGGGGAGGAAATAATGATAGCTCTGAGAAAGCTGAAATGTTCAGTGGTTATGTATTTTGCTCCCCCCACCCTTTTTTTTAGCAGTCATTTCGCAGTCAGCCAGCTAATAATTAAAACTAGCAACAAAGAAGTAAGATAACAGATAAGCATAGCATGGACAGAAGAAAACTAACAAACAAAAATAGTAGGTGAGATGTTTTCAAACTGTTCAGTCTGAGTTGTTACTGGTTGTCTTCAAAGGACAGGTTATCTTTCTCAGGATGGCAGAAAATTTGGACTTGAAAGAAAAAGATGCCATACTTTGTAAAGGGACAGAAAGACATTGGGAAAGCGTAGGCATTGTCAATTGCCTACAAAATGCCAGGACAATTAATCAAGCTATTTGCAAGCAGCTGGAAGGTAAGAGTTGAAACACCAGCTCACATGGTGTGACACGGTTTGTTTTTAACAAACCTGATCTAATTTCTTCCTGTAGAAGGCAATAATAGTACTTGTGGGGAAGGGCAAACCGTAAGTATAATTCTGACTTCAGAAAGGCCTTGATATCTTTGTGATGCTCATGCAGCCAGGCTGTGCTGTAGGGAGATCTGTGCTGGGCTATGTGCAGGAAGATTGGAGTACCTAGGGAGCAGCTGTCAGTAGGTAGTTCACTTTCCATCGGACACGGCACATCGTGCTGGGCTTCATTGAGGTCTGTCCTGCATCCGTCTGTCTCTTCGGTGTACTGGCTCCTCAGTGAGCTGGCTGGCTGAGCAGGGGGAAATGTTCCGAATTTTGGCCGTGACAGGTTTGTGGATCCACAGGGTACCGGTGGTAGCACAAGAAATACTCAGTTCAAAGGTTAGACACATGGGGAAGGGGAAGACTTCCCTTCTGCAGGGCTATTGAAGCACTGGCATAGATTGCTAGGGGAGACAGAGCATTGATTGCTGCAAGTCAGGACAAGGTCTGTCGTTGCTCCAGCCGTGTGTGGGGAAGTGGCCTAGGTGGCCTCAATCGCTGAGAAATAGGTCTGGGAGTTCATGCAAAATAAATTCCTTTTCCATACTGCGTGTTCAGGAAATTCTGTGCAGGGTTTCCGTACGCTCCTTCTCTGTGCCTTTGGTAGGGACACTGACGTTTTTGTGTCAGATTCTGAGCAATCAGTACATGTTGCGTACGTAAGCAGACGAGGTGAATAGATTGTTTAAAAATATGTAAAGAGTCAACCTGCTCATGGTAGCAGGTGTGACTGATTTCAGCCACAGTTGTCTTCCTTGTATAATATCTGAATTGTGTGCAAACTGTTCTAGGCAGTCCAACTATTACAACTAAAATATTTGCTCTTATGGTTTATATTTTCTGAATTATCTAGCAAATCTGCCAGTAGATCCACTGGCTGCCAGTGCTTTATAGAAAAAAACTCACCTATGTTATTTGTATGAGACAGTAGGAGGTCTCTAATCAATACGTAGGGGTCCAGCACGCCCTATGTGTGTGTGACTGATGGTGCTGGTTGTATGATAAACTCTGCTTTTGTCAGGCCGGATGCCCTGGAGCTAGCTTTTGTGCTCTCCTTGTGGGACTACAAATCTGCTTTACAATTACAGATAAAATTCAGGTTACCAGAAGACACTGCAGAATCAGGTACTGAATTGCACAGCAAGCCTTGCCTGCTGTTCCTAATTCTCCACTCTGAAAAGCCCAGGCCCCAAATCTACATGCATGCACTGGAGCTTTCCTAATGAGTGATTCTCAGTGTCCTTCTCTTTTCTACTTTCTGCCTTTTTTTTCTGCTTCCTTGCCTCATAAAGCTTTCTTTTTTTGTAAGACTGCCTTCAGTTGGTTAGAGGTGCTAGAGCTGGTTTGCCTTTCTTTGCAGCCTGTGAATGAATAATTCACTTAAAACAATAATCTGGATTACGCTGTAGTCCACGAGTGTGTATAATTCCTGTATTGCACTTAGTCAGAAAGTTGTAATCAGTTGCAGGCATGCTTTTATCAGGCTGAAAAGTGACAGAACAGCTACCTCAGTCATCTGACCAAATGAGTAAGTATGTACACAGGTGTGCACACAAAATCAAGCCAGGTAACTTCTCTCTGACAAGGAGCAGCTATTGGACTTTACCATCAGAATTTTGCTGCAACTTGTAATTCAGAAGCGGTGTAATCATTTGTCGGGATGCCTCGCGATCCAAGCAAGTGGGCTGCTGCTGTCAGTGGTCCATAACACACAAATGCCTTGTTACAGGACAAAGTAGAGCTCACTAATCTACAAACAGTGCTACAAGAAATTGGGGAAGATACTGGTTTTCGTGTCTATATTTTTTCCCTGTGTGAATTCTGTTGCTGAAAGTTTTCTCAGGAAGAGGTTAATATTTCATCAGCTGAGCAGCTGGAATTGTCAATTTTATTAGAAGTGAAATTTACCTTTGCCTCTTTTATTGTGACCTGTGTCCTCCCATGCAGTTTGGAAAACAAAAGAAAAATTCAGCTCCTGGCTTATGTATGCGTTTGTTGAAGTCTCTAACAATGTTTAACAGCTTTATCCTCACCGGCTTCATTCTTTTCAATGCAAATGGCCAGCCATGGGACGCACAGTTTTAACAGTTTACAGTCTGCTAGCTGACCACTGGATTATAATATACAAATGGGCTCGTGAGACAGTGGGGAGTGAGGTGGGGTATTGCAGTCACTTGTGGAAATTTTGTAAGTACAGATGATAATATCTGGAGTTTTGCAATATGTCTTATATTATTATAGTGAATTTTAAATTTTAAAGCATTTATGTTTATTCCATAAGCAGTGGAACTCATAAAAGCCCCATTGCCTGCAGCTTTGTGCCCTTAGATATCCTTAGGTACCTTGCAGTGGTTCGGACTCCCCCTGCAGTGTCTGTGATGTCTGTGTAATGTAATTCCTTTCAGGTGTGCCCTGGGGAAGATGGAACTTCTGCTAGACCTAATTCAGAGCCAGCAGAGACAGAATGGGTTCCTGCTTACTGTGCTTGGGACTCCAGCTGGGCTGCTGTGTATGATTTTTATCAAAACAATTTCTTATGTTGCTGACAAAAATTACTGCAAAGAAAACGTAATTGGCTTACTTACAGTTTCACTGATGGTATACTTCATTTTCTCTATTTTCTGATACAACATAAATGGAAATGAGCATCTTAAAAATTGCATAGCAATCTGCTGTGATATATCACGTTGGTGTAAGTCACCCATAAGGAGAACGATCATTTGCTTTTTCCAAAGATTGAGACTAGTGAGAAAAAACTTCTGCTTTATTATACACTTGGGTATTATTAAACTTTATGTACATTTATATAAATATATCCATCCAGTATATATATAGGCATCTTTTGCTGTTTTTTAAATCTTTGATAGTTCTTTAGATCAAATTTAATTTTGTAGCAAATTCTGCAAGGCACTCTTATCGTGGCAAGGACAGCACTATGTGCAGCCTTTCAAGTAAGGTGAATATTTTATGAGGTTCTGTTGGCAATTTTTTGCCCACTGAACAATACATTCAGGTAAAATTCAATACAAATTTGCTGATACCGGTTAATCAGCTCCATCTTTGCCAACCCTCTTTTTCCAATGTGTTATGGTGGTGGTTTTTTATTTTTTTCAGTGGATATTTTCAGTCCTCAAGGAAGTGTTTTCCTGAAGTTGGCAGATAGTTTCCAGTACGCTGTGGGATCACCTACTGGGAGTATGGTTTCTTGTGACTCAGAGTAGATGCAAGTGGTGTGGCATTAGTATCAGCTTAACTGTAAATACCACAAGGAGACTGTCTCACTGGCAATGTCTACTGCTTTCCTTGTTGAAATACCAACGATCTTCCAAAGAGAGTATGTAGAGATCTCTGCAGCGAGGGTTGTGGTGCTCTCAAGAAGACTGCCAATTTAATGAAATACTAAAACGTGTAACAGAATGGAGGAGACAGATTTGCTGAAGGAGAATATAATAGCAGCCTTGTCTGACAGGCATCAGTAGCCATCACTGCAGAGCATTTAGCAGCATTTGGAAACATCACTTTGGGAAGAACTGCTTTACTTTTTTTGTGCTCACTGCAGGCTTGACAAAATAACAGCAAAGTTTGGAAGAGGGCAGTAGACTTCGCTCTGTAACATAGGTGAAATCACTAGGTTTTTGCTCTGCCTACACAGTATCAGTTTCACAGTGCAAAATGGTGCAAACCACCTGGCTAGAGGGCAATGTGCATCCCCAGTCTTTAGTCTGCGTGAAGCTGGCTCCCTAACTAGAGCTGCTTTTTTTTTTTTTTTTCTCTGAATATGTGCAAGTATGTTGCCTGTTTTTAAAAGCCTTCTTCAAAAAGAACAAAGCTTGTAGATGTTACATATTATACCCGTTATACATAATCACAGGTACTTCTCTGGTGGTTCGTCATGGTGTCAGTGGCTGTAACTGAAATACAAGTGCTCAGCTATAACGTGGGCAAGAAAATGTCTCAAAAGGCAATTTTAAAGAAATGTCATATTGATGTAGAAAAAGAAATGTAAGAACAGCAGTAACAGTTAAACAGAATGTCCAAATTCGTTTGTATCATCATGAAATCTGAAATATTTTGTCTTTTGGTAAAAGTAGCAAACACTCAGACAAAAGTAGCAAAAACTCAGACAAATACTTGATCTTTGTTCTTCCTAGCTTGCTCCTTCTGGTTTGCCCAGGAGACGAGTTTTGTACAATTGCTCTGTGTGTCTGCCAGTAGTGAACACTAGCAGCTGGCTAGAGAAAAAGGGACCCTTCTGGGGTCTTGTGGGATAAGCTCTGTTCGTGCTGTAACAGATGCGTCCCCACTTATATTCTTTGATAACTCTGACTTTCCAATACACCAGAGTCATTCAGATGCAGGGCACATTCATAAGAAACGAAGCCTTATCATTCCTTCTGCTTCTAGGACTGCTCATTCATTGCTATTACATTAACGTACCATTGTTACATGGCATATTTCCTTTTTTGTTTTTTTGTTTTTTTTTAACAAGTATGTGTGTTCTCCTGGGACTCTCTTTTCAGTCTTTGTGGACACCGCTGCTATCCTGCTACTTTGTTCTGCTGTGGCTCAGCATTTTTGTGGATCCAGGCTAAAAATCTGATGGATAATCATATGCAGCACTTCAGCTTTGCTGTTATATATTCCTTCCATATGTGGAAAATGATATTTGCGTGGGTTTGGTCAATTCAGAATTCAGTAGCAAGCCTGAAGAATTCTGTGGGACGGTTCATTGTTCTGAGAACTCAGTTTGCTCGAGAGCACAGAAGATGTCTCAGCTCTGCATAAATAAGTCATTATCTTATGTTGCCATTAAGATGAATCCCATCATTTAAGATACCTAATTGTGCTGTTTTCTCTAAAACCTTTGTATTTTTACAGAGTGATGCATTTTAGTGTTTAAAATCCAGATTTCTATTTCAGAATTACTCTGTAGCAAGGAGTTGCCATGTAATGAGAACCATATTTATATCTGTATTGGATGTAAAAGTTCTAAAGATAAGGCTGCTGTTATCCTTTCAGAAGGTAAAGGAAATCAACTTCTCTTTTTTGAGTGGCACTGTGCAAATTAAGCAATCTGTAGATGAATCACCATTCACGGAAGTCCTTTAATTAATTCTGTGTTGATTGATGTAATTTTCATATGCAAGCAAGATACTGCAGGGAAGTGGGGGTTTGTAAGTCACATTATGGTAAACATGACAGAACTTCTGGCTTCAGAGACTTACCATCTCTGAAGAATTTCCCTGTTATGTTACTTGGCATCTACCCTGAACCCAGAGATACGGGAAGTCTAGACAGAATAGAAGTTTATCAAATAGCTCCTAAGGGCAGTTTCACAGAACACCTTATCAATGTCTTGCCAATGCCATAATACAGCTGTAAGCCATTTGAAGTCGTCATTCCTCATTTTATGTATGCGTATGTACATACATTTTTCCTAGTGGAAGTGAAGTTTCAGAACCTGCAACCACTGTTTGCTGCAGTCAAGGAGAGATCTGAGAGGATGTGATGTAGTGCTTGCACTATTTCTATTACATTATTCCTTAGACATTTGCTCTTATTTGGAGGCAGGATGAACTTTTGATTTGACCTGCTGTAGGAATTCAGCAGAATAAATCAGTTTTTCTTGGTATTCCCACCAGGTAAGTACTAACACAAGAACACTGTCAGATGCTCCCAAGGTATTCTGTAGGCGTTTGAGGAGGGTCACTCAGATTTTAGATGAGATTTTACTGCAAGATACCATTACCATTTTATCACATCACGAATAACATTTGTTCTTGAAAACTAATTTCATACAGAGACCGATGTGAGGGGAATATTGGTTTTGATAGAAGGAGAAACGTTGCCTTGACATTAATAGCTGAGGGGGTAAGGCAGCATTCTGCTGGGGGAAGTGCTGGAAAATGTGGTCATTTCAACTACCTCCTTTCGTTGTGGGATTGGCATCGCTTTGGAAAGCAATTTTAACCTTACGGCTACTTTAATTTCCTGCCCTGTAAGTTGGTAGCTGCTTAAGTTCCCATCTTGGTGAGCAGTGATTTTAGTTGTACTGCAGGCATCTTCTGGAAGAGCGGCTGGCTTTGGGAAAGTACCAAAGAACCCAAAGTAGGCTTGTGAATCTGGAAAAATGGGAGGCCAATGTTAGGATATAAGTCCATCCAATAAAAAAAACTTTCAGAACGCTTTCGGTATTTTTATTTCCTTTTTATACCTTTGGGAACATTTCATCCAGCTGGAATAGACCACATAGCTGGCTCTGCTTGATCCCACTGTTACTATCAGGGATGCATCACTGCGTTTGTCTTTTGTCTTTTTCTTGGTCAGAAAACCAGAAAATAACATTCTATTAGCAGTGCTTACGAATCGTTTCTGATTCTGGATGTGTTTTTCCATTAACAGGCAAGATTTGCCTGTGTTCTAATTTGCATGCTTGGTAGGTAATAATTAATGTGTTGGCCAAAGTGTTCTGAAGATAAATTTGTCCAGTAAAACAAATGGAAGAAGATTATTATGGCCTTGAGTAAAACAAAAAGTACTTACGATGTGGATGCCATCTGGACACATGCAGATAGTAAGTATGCTAAAGAGTGAAAACAGTCACACGCACACACACACACACACATATATATATATTTCATTCCTCATTTCATTTTCTGGGTCTTTTTACTATCAAATCAAACTTTATTTGTTAAATGTATTTAAAGATAATTTAGTCAGTGGGAATTAAGAGCCTAAATGGAGCATCCCCCAAAATAGTAGTACAGCATGGAAATACTAGATAGGCACGTGACAGTTATGTGTAAGTGCAGTTATATATATATATTTTAAGGAGTACCATTAAAGATGACGACAATACACGTAAATATGAGACCAGAACTCTGGTTATTAGCAGTGGAGATGCATTAGTACAGATGCTGGTGTCCTGAGAACGCAGATAATCCTTTTTCAGTAATGGGAACATGACAACTTCAATAGAAATAAAAAGTAATACCTCACCAGCCTCAGTTTGCTACTAAATTTACGTTTCATTTGTTAAGGTATGGTACTACAAGTGCAGAAATTCAGTTCTTTGTAAAACTTGCTCATTCGGACATGAACTCTTTGAGTTTTGATGTTTCAGATGTCTTTTATTTAGGGTTTTATTTCATGACCAGCTATTGTTCACTGTTAGCTTCCGATAAGCAATCATAGCAGGTTTGGTACAGACAACAGTAATGAACTTCTTAAATTTTAGGCCAAGTAGTTTCTGTCTTACTAAAACAAAAATTTTCAAAGTATTCTAATGGACATTGAACCACATTACATTGTTTTAAAGTATTGTTATAAATTGTAAGTTAATTAAAATGTAATATTGCCTAAGCAAGAATTACATCACAGACTATTCAATATATCTTTAGTTACTTCAGTCTAACTCAATATTTTCTGTGTAACCATGTAGAAAATTGCCTAGATTATTTAAAAATAACTTTGCCTGTTAGGTTGATCATAGCTTTATTTTAATGATTATGTGACAGTTAATAAATACATTATGAAATCTAAGACTGTTTTTGTTTCACGTTCCTTCCAGGTGCATTCTGCTTCCTCTTTTGGGAATGAAGCCCCCTCAGCAGAGCCTCTTCCTGCTTGTAGACTCGGTTGACGAGGGTTGCAATGTTTCCGAGGGTGAACAGACTTCGACAAGCTTATCTGGGACGATAGCGGAGCTGTTGGCTGGCCACTTCGAGTTCTTCCCTCCTTGGTTGCTCCTTCTGTGTTCTGCCCGCAAGCAGAGCAAAGCTGTTACCAAAATGTTTACAGGTGAGTGCAGACCCCAACAAGCATCAGAACAAGGATCCAGTATCCTCAAGACTCTTGGTGTCAGTTGAAAACACTAATGCATGCTTAGTTCTAAAAAGCAACAGTGGCAAAAATGGTAATTCTAAAAACCTCACATTCCAGTTTACTGAGACCTACAGAAAGCTTAAATTGTCAGAGTAGTTCAGAGGTAAATTATGTCCACAATACAACTGTTGGTGGCTTTGAGTTTTCTTCTTGCTTTGATAGTGTAAAAAGCTTTGAAACAGTGTAGGTGATGTGTAAGTACATAAGTATTTCGGCTGTATACACCCATTCCTCACAACCTCAAAAGATTTTTTCATCTCCCATTAAAAACTTTCCCCTTATTTTCAGAAAGCAGTGAATAACCTTTGAAGGTGGAACTTGAGAGGGTAACGCTGTCGATGTGGATTCTTAGAGTATACTTTTGGCAAAGGTTGCGTGGTAAAGAATTCTTTACAACTTCTTCATCCAGGCTTTACTGTGTCATGAAAACATTTCTTCACTATAATGACATTGTTACTGGAAGTTTTCTGAAATTCAATAAAGGGCAATATCTAGACTGGATTCCAGGCCTATGTATAAAGCCTGTGTGTGTTAAGGCAACAATTAGGACAAAAATGTGATTATAGAACACAGACCCATAGGCTTGCTCGTTTCTACCGTGGCAAAAGGTCAATGTGATAATTGCATTCTGGAATGGAGTCCTGTATTAATCAGCAGCAGACACGAACACTGGTATTTGGGAGTATGTGAGAACTAAGGGAAACTTTGGGGTAGCTTCATAGGGCTCCTTTGGAAGTCATATGGGAATAGTTTCGTCAGAGCTTGGCTGATTAGATACGTTGTCACTGCCAAAAAACAGACAAAACTTTCTTCAGAGCAGCTTTATTTCCTTTCCATTGAATCATATAATGTTTCAGGCTAGTCCTAAAAAATTGCTGTTGTCTTCTAAGTATGTTTCCAGATGGAATTCTTGACAGAAAAAAATCAGCAGAACTAATGGGTATGCCTTTAAAATAAATTTAACTTGAATTAGTTAATTTCTCATTTCCACAGCGAATGATTTGATGAATAGTGTAAAGGGAGTTGGCTCGTGGTATTATAATGCTGTCTTCACTGTGCAAAAAGGTGCAGAAAAGAAAGAATGAATCCCAAAGTAATTGGACGCAAATTGAGATTAAATTTTAGGGTCTATTTGTAAGAAATGGTATGGTTTTTTTGTTTTTGTTTGTTTGTCTGTCTGTCTGTTTGTTTTCCAAAATGAGAGCAAACTGTGACATTACATCTAGCAGTACGCTTCTAGGTGATTTTCGTGTTTACAGCCAATACTCAAGTTTGTGAAAGATTTAGCAAGGACATGAGGAGTATAGTTGAAGCTTCTGTTAACTTCATCTATATACACATATATATTGCAACTTTGAGTTGCAAAATTTGAGATAATGTTGATTTTCTGGTTTTAGCCTGCAAAGGATAGGTTGTTGTTAACACTTCTTCTGGGGCCAACTCTTTTCTTCTTTTGTGGTATTTTAATGTTTACTTCTGGCTGAGCTAGAATAAAAGTTAATTGACAGGCAGGTAGAATTTAAGATTTACAGTGAGAGTTTTTTGTACTTGTGACAGAAGAAAGGGTGTGCACAGTAATTTGCACTGTACTCTGGACACCATTACACTGAATTTCTTGTGCTTCCAGTTTCTCATTAAATGGTTGCAAGTATAACGATAATGTAGTCACTGGTCATTTTCTTCAGATGTTTCTTCCATTTGGCACAAAAACTCAGTTTCACTCTAACTTCGTAAGATAGATTGGAATCCTTTTAGCATTATTTTAGGAAAACGAGTCCCATCTGGTGGTTTTTCTGCTGAAAAATGTTATAGTAAGGTATGGAATATATACTAGCCAGTATTAATTTGATAAGTCAGTTTATATCAGGTTTCACTTATAATTTTGAAGTGTGAAAGCTTCCTCCACAAAAGTGCTGAAATGAGAGCTAAGCGTGTATGTCAGCATGTGGTACAAATGACTGGGAGCAGGGCTGCTGCAGTTGCTTGGTCCCGACGATGTTCTTTTTTGGGTGTTGAATACAGGCGAGAGCTCTGCAAGCATCTCTCCTGCCAAAAATAGTCATGACATGGAAGAAAGAGTCCAGCCTTTCCTCATCCACTGTCATCTTGCCACTGCCAGAAAGGAGGGGAGTTTATTCTAGTCCTCATTCCTTCCCTTTTGCTGGTGACGTACTTATGCAGGTTGAATAGCTGTGCCTGCCTCTGCTGCAGCCCCGTGTCCGTGGCCCCTGTGTGTTCGGAGTTTCTGTAGTAGCACAGTGTGCTACAGATTTTTCCCCTTACTCCAGATTCTCAGCTTTCATTAATTAAAATATATATATATAGTTTTTGCCTCTTGTGGCTGCAAAGACAACCTCAAAAATATGAACCAAATGTAAATTGATGCCTGCATAAGTCTGCGGTCACCCTCCACAGTGAGCAAAAGCCAGCCAACTGAGTAAAAAAGAAGGGGAACAGATAACGCGTGTCTTCCTGCCTTCTCTTCTATGTATGCTGTCACCAACTGCCACATCATGCCTGCCTGCTTTTCTTACAGACTTGTGCCCCAAATTTAGCTATTTTCCTTCTAGTGTCCATAGTTATCCACATAATCTCCCACGTAATCATTTACTATCATTTGGCAACAGGCGTGGACTATCAAGCAGCTGCATTAAATGCAACCTTTCCAATCTTTTTATTATAGTTTGTTAGAAAAAGGTTTTCTTTCCTCTATTTTCTAAGTAACTCAGAAAAACATCTACCCTGAAAGCAACACAGAACATACAACATGTTTAGTTCTTTATGTTTCAGCTAATTAGATAATTAAACTGTTTCTCCTAAAAAGAGGATAAATATTGAAAGTAAAGCAGCTATTCCTGCAAAACTGATTTCCTTTTTAAAAGAATTTAGGCATTTTAAATTCCAAGCAATTTTATTTAGGTAAGTTTGAGTAAAAAGCAGCTATTTCCTCATTTAACAGCATAAAGGTAAACAGGCAGAACTGCATATGTACAAATGCTCTATTCATTGGTCTAAAGGGGCTTTTTAATGGGCATGTACTTCTTTGTTTTATCTTTAAAGAAGATATTATCTGTGGCATCCGGCTTGATTGTACCCCTCAATTAAACACTGACATTCTTGATCAAACGAATTCCTCGTGCACGAGGCACCAGTGTGGTACAACCCATGCAGATCTCACAGAATCATAGTTACCATGAAGATAACGTTAGATACTGGAAACTACAATAAGACTGAAAAATGGACATGAAAGGGTTCACTCAAGCATCGGAGGCAGCTTTCTCTCAACTTATCTATAGGCAAAAGCGAGCCTTGGCTTTTCTCACTCTTGTATTTGTCCATCATGCAGCTCCAGACATACAGATATTAAAAGCTGATATTTATCCAGTCTTGCTCTGGATTGGAAATCTAGGGAGCATAGGTCTGGTATTTTTGCAATTTGCTAGTTCTGGTCTGGATAGACATGGAGGGTTGTTCTTGTAGCATTTCCTAACATTAAAAACTGAGCAAAAATGTGAAAACTGAAGGAAAATGTAATAAAAATCACAAACCAGCTTTTCTGCACCCAGAAGATTCATACTGTTTGGTTATTGAAACCGCTTGGGTAGCTGTAGTGCTGAATCCCCAAATCAAATCAGTTGCCTGGTTTGGAACCAAACCTTTCCAAATCAGCTGCCCAGAGTATAAGTGGCATGAGACCACTTCAGGAGAGATTGCTTTTAAAAAAAAAAAAAAAAAAAAAAAAAAAAGGAAAGAAAAGAAAACCTACATTGTCCTCTAATTTTTCATTGTAGGTTAGAATTTATTTAGGCAGCTTTGTGTTACATTAAAGTCTTTATAGGAGATGGATTTTGATAATAAAAGATAGTTTATATAGATTTTAAAATGTTTATATAGTTGTAAAATTCACTCCTATATTATTACTACAGCTGTGAAAAAGTTATTTGTAGTTTCGTTTTGAAAAAAATCATTCAGGAGACTTGGGAAGTAAGTGTGGTTTCCTTTTCCATTAGGAGGTAGACATGGCTTTATTATTTACTGTTTCCTCTTTTCTAACTCTTCTGATCAGCACTTCAAAATTAGATGCTAGGGAATTTCTTCTTTCTTAACAAAAAAAGTTGTGAGTGCATTTCCAGCTTTTTTGCTTTGTAATTAAAGAGGGAAGACTGAATTACATCTTCAGGAAGACCTGTAAATCTAACAAAATAAAATTCTGTGCATTGACATGGATCAGTGACAGCAGCAGAATTCAGCCTCAAGACTCTTCCAATGTCCCTTAGCACCTGTGGTAGATGCGATGCAATTTGTAGCACATAGTACACTGCAAATGCATTAACAACTAAGGGTGCTGCTGTAGCTTTCAGGTGCATTTATTCTGCTGGATACATTGTTCTTTTTGAGGAGATGTACATAAGTAGCCAGAGAAATACTGAACTTAATATATGCTGATCAGCAGTGTAAATTATTAATGCTTAAATGTTGCCATGGTTTTAATCATTTAGATTATTTCAAAGCTAACAGTTCAGTTAAATGAAATATATTAGAGTGTACTTAAAACTTTAATGCAATAAAATATATTTTGTTAAAGATATGAAAATTGAAGGTTATTTTTAAGTATTTAGTGGAACCTGCTAGTTAATAGCTTATTTTTATTATTAAAGTTTGAAAATGTTGACATACTGTAAAAGTATTTATATAACCAACATACTTTTTTTCTTTGAATGACCCCAGACCTTGCCAAGAAATACATTTGGAACTGATTTGTTTACAGAACTGCCAGGAATTTAATAAATCAGGAAAATCCATATTGGAGCTCCCATTGGGTTGTAAGTGATGTGTTGTAAGAAAAATCTTAGCAATGCAAAAAGCAGGGTCGTGGGACTGCAAGTTCTGTCTGCTGCGCTCCTGTTTTGCTGAGCTTAAGTAGTTCATGGGAATGCATCTGAAACAAAATGAACTTTCTCCTAGTGTTTTGATGGTTCTTGTCCATGAAAGTGACTTATTGTGTCTGGTAGGGTGGAAAAGCAAGTTTGCAGAATCTTTGTTTGGAAATGTAAAATGAGCTCATTTAGATAGATGCTTGGCCAAAAAAAAACACGGCTTTGTTTTACTACTTCAAGCTAAGAACAAGAATTTTTGTTGTTGTTGTTTTTGTTTTTGATTTTTAATATTTTCTATCTGTAAAACTTTCCTTGGAGTATTTATTGTAGCATGGCATGGTGCAACGGTTAAATATAAGAGCCTATTTCTGTTCAAAAGTCTGTTACAATGGAAGTTTATTAATCCCAGCCCTTAAGGAATGCTTTGTCCCTAGGACGTGTGAAGACACGTATGGCTGTAGTGTGCTCGTTGTATATACAATCTTGTCTTCAGATACGATATATAGGATTTCCTTAAGAAAGAACATTTGAAGAACTTGGAGCATTTTTGGAACTGAGGTTTTGGGGTGGGTTTATTTTTTGGATCATGTCCAAAATGGTTTTGTTGACTTCACTACCACTTTCGAACATCAAAATGGAAATCGGTATTCCAAGACATTTCAAGACAAGGAATAGTTTTGTGCTTTTGAAGCACACATATGGGGTCTGAGATGCTTGAGCAGTTACCACTCTGCAACATTTCATGCGAAGGCTGAAAGTCAAGGGAGGTGAAGAGCGGTCATAAGTCAACACAGAGCATTAGCTGAAGTCTCGGGACTGCTGTTGTGTGGGTCTGTCAGGGGTTTTGTTGCTGGGGTGAAGTGAAATCATCCACCGTAAAACTTGAAGAAGCACTGGAGTTATTTAAAAATAAAAGTAACTTAGATATGGAGATGTAGGTGAGAAGGAAAGATGGGGGTATGGAATTGATGTGAGAGCTGGGGATGTTAGGAGAGTCACCTATTACTAGACACATTGAGGAGTTTGCAGAGCTTTGTTCCTATTTTCATTCAGCCAAGTGACAGATACAGATCTGACTCGTGGAAGTGTTTACTTCACTCTTAACAGAGGAGTTTAAAGAACTACAAGGTGATTGTGGTGGTTGCTTTTTGCTCTGAATTGAGCAAAATAGTGTCTCGTCTATTTAGTTTTAGAATTGAGCAAAATAGTGTCTCGTGCTGCCTGCACACATGAGACGAGACAACCAAAGCAACACTTGTGTGATGACAGCTCTGTGCACGCATATGACTGTGAATGCATGCACCAAGCAATCCTTCATTTTTAACTCCACTGTTTTTGCTTTTCTGTCTTCTGAAAGCTCGCAGAAGCAGCCTTTCCTTGAAAGGAAAGCTTGGAATCGGCAGAATGGGAGGGCACCAGCTGTCCTTACTCAGCAATGTTTCTTACTTGGCTTCTGTACATGAATTATGGGCTTTACAAAGTTACATACAGAATATTTTAACCAAATGAACAGCAAATCCGTGAGTTATGCTGTTCTGCAGGTCAAGTTAGGACGTTACTTGAAGTTGCGGTAACAAATTATGATGGGTAAAGATGGTTCTTTTTTTTTTTTTTTTTTGAGAGACGTTAAAAAATGCCTCTAGAATAGAGAGAGATCCTCCCAGATCTTATTTGCTGTCTCCTTGCCTTTGCAATCAAAAATCTGCAAGTCTATAATTTCATTAGTGTGGTCTTAGCATGTGCAAAATTATCCTGTCCAATGATTTTATTTTGAGGAGAAGCATACTTTTTGTATTCTATCGATTTAGTCTTCTTAGATTTGTCATGCTACCATAATTAATATATTCCTGCTTCTTTTACTATTTTAGTAACATCACTGTAATTGGCATCTTGGTTCTAGGCTCTTGTGTTTGTACAGTGCTTGGGAAGACTTAAATAGTTAACAGAAGGAGCTGGACGTCATGTTCAGAACCTCTGCTGAAGACATTCAGGAACAAGAAACAAAGCTCAATTACTGGAACAAGTTCACAGAGTGAGCAATTTGATCCACAGAATATTTTAATCCAATAAAAACACAGAGTTGAAAATGACCTTCTTCAGAGTGTCACTTCCAATTACTTGTTCCGTGGAGTTAGGACCGAGATTGCATTGGATGGGTTGCTCGATGGCTGCTTTGCCTTCAATATAATTTGGGGGTTAGTAACTGCTTTGGTTTGCAAAGCAAAGCTTTTTTTTGACAAGATGAGCCAACTCTAAAGGAAATGTGTGCAAGCTTCTATATTGGAGGATGAGATTAAAGCCTGTCCCTGGAGAAGTGAGGAATAATTTTGGCCTAAAATACAGTTTTAACCTCAGTAGTTCAAGGCACTGTGTCTGTGTCTTCTGCACTTTTCCTGTAGCTTTCAAAAGTAGCATTCAGACAACATAATGTTTTGTTAAACAAAGAAGGTAGGTATTCCTCAAACACGCAGTTTGGTGCTATTAAAACCAGTGTTTTAAACGAGATAGCCATGTATTCCATGGAACTAAAATGACATTCACATATTCCATTCCGCCTTGTTCTTTAGGGCTTTCAGCTACTGGAATTGCCCTGGAGACTGTTCCTCACCTGTCTGTATGAGCAGGGTTCTTTACTATGTGAGAGGGTGTGGGGTTTTATGTGTATGCATGTAGGGAGGAGATGTACACACTATGCACATATGAAATTTCCCTTTTTCCTCTCAAGTAAATAGTTTGGAAAAACAATGGGATCCTATGACTATCAAAAAGCCTGTTTCCTTATGCAGTGATTCAGCTACGAAAGAACTGGGGTGCTTATCTAAAACTCAGTCCTTATTTGAAAAAATACACAGTAATCAGTGCACAAAAATATAAAGGTGTTTAAGCTGTTCTTGAATATCTCTCTCTTTAACATCATAAAGGCTTTTAAAAGAAACTAAGTTGATCATGTTAAAGTGATTTATGTTCATTTCAGGAATTTGCACCAGGTGTAAATAATATCTTTTGTAATTATATTAATATAATGGTTGTCTTAATCTAAATAGCTGAAAATTATTTGGAATTCCACTGTTAACCACATTGGAGAAAGTATTATCCCTTTAATAAAATAATAATACTTAATAATCTCACTTCAGTTGCAGTTCTGTTTTTCATTTATTTTTCTTTTTGCTTAAGTGTTTAGTATTGTCCAAGGCAGACACAATGTCTGATTCAAAGTCACTTTTGTATTTCTGCTTATAGTAGATCATGATTAAAAATAAGTGTTTTCTGCTATTAATAATGATTTACATTCAGTATGTTTCCATACAAAACATATTGTGGTGGGTGTGCCCTACCCCAAAATGTCTTTTTGCTTTTTTAAAAAAAAAAGACTTAAGTGAAGCGAAACCAGATCTAAAATAAATAATAACTTTCTTCTCTTTCAATAGGTTTTAGAAAAATAAGTCTGGATGATCTACGAAAGGCGTACATTGTGAAAGATGTGCAACAGTATATTCTACATCGTTTAGATCAGGAAGAAGCACTGAGACAACATCTCACAAAAGAAACTGCAGAAATGCTGAATCAGCTCCACATCAAAAGCAGTGGTTGCTTTTTGTATCTGGAACGTGTCCTAGATGGAGTTGTGGAGAATTTTATTATGTTACGGGAGATCCGTGATATTCCGGGAACGTTAAACGGCCTATACCTTTGGCTCTGTCAGAGACTTTTCGTGAGAAAACAGTTTGCAAAAGTCCAGCCTATTCTCAATGTGATTCTTGCAGCCTGCAGGCCATTAACCACAACAGAATTGTACCATGCAGTATGGACCAAAAATATGACGTTGACTATGGAAGATTTTCAACGCAAATTGGATGTCCTGTCAAAAGTCCTCGTTGATGGACTTGGAAATACAAAAATCTTGTTCCATTACAGCTTTGCAGAATGGTTGCTGGATGTAAAGCACTGTACACAGAAATACTTGTGCAATGCAGCAGAGGGACACAGAATGCTGGCGATGAGTTACACCTGCCGGGCAAAGGATTTAACGCCCTTAGAAGCTCAAGAATTTGCTTTGCATCTAATTAACTCAAATTTACAGTTAGAGACCTCGGAGCTGGCTTTGTGGATGATATGGAATGGCACGCCTGTTAAAGACTCCCTGTCGACCCTCATTCCTAAAGAACAAGAAGTGTTACAGCTCCTGGTGAAAGCCGGCGCTCACGTCAACAGCGAAGACGACCGCACGTCTTGTATCGTGCGTCAGGCTCTGGAAAGAGAAGACTCCATTCGCACCTTGTTAGACAACGGGGCATCGGTCAACCAGTGCGACTCCAACGGGAGGACGCTCCTAGCCAACGCGGCGTACAGCGGCAACCTCGATGTCGTTAACTTGCTGGTTTCAAGGGGAGCAGATTTGGAAATAGAAGACACTCACGGGCAAACAGCACTTACCCTCGCTGCGCGGCAGGGGCATACCAAGGTGGTGAATTGCTTAATTGGATGCGGGGCTAATGTCAACCACACCGATCACGATGGCTGGACAGCACTGCGGTCTGCGGCATGGGGTGGGCACACCGAGGTGGTTTCTGCGCTCCTTTATGCTGGAGTCAAAGTGGACTGTGCGGATGCCGATAGCCGAACAGCGCTGCGAGCAGCAGCCTGGGGAGGACACGAAGATATTGTGCTGAATCTGCTCCAGCATGGTGCTGAAGTTAATAAAGCTGATAACGAGGGCAGAACAGCTTTGATTGCAGCTGCGTACATGGGGCATAAAGAGATCGTGGAGCACCTGCTGGACCATGGTGCAGAGGTGAACCACGAGGATGTGGACGGAAGGACTGCACTGTCGGTCGCTGCGCTTTGTGTACCAGCTAGCAAGGGGCATGCTTCAGTGGTTAGTCTTCTGATTGACCGGGGTGCTGAAGTCGACCACTGCGATAAAGATGGCATGACTCCGCTGCTGGTAGCTGCTTATGAAGGACACGTAGATGTTGTTGATCTACTTCTGGAAGGAGGAGCAGATGTTGATCACACAGATAACAATGGTCGTACGCCGCTTCTGGCAGCAGCCTCCATGGGCCACGCTTCAGTTGTAAATACTCTTTTATTTTGGGGTGCGGCTGTTGATAGCATTGATAGTGAAGGGAGAACAGTTCTGAGCATAGCCTCTGCACAAGGCAATGTTGAAGTAGTACGAACTCTGCTGGACAGGGGGCTAGATGAGAATCATAGAGATGATGCAGGCTGGACACCTTTGCATATGGCAGCTTTTGAAGGACACAGGTTGATATGTGAAGCTCTTATAGAACAAGGTGCTAGAACAAATGAAATTGATAATGATGGACGTATACCTTTCATATTAGCTGCACAAGAAGGTCACTATGATTGCGTGCAGATATTACTGGAAAACAAATCCAACGTTGATCAGAGAGGCTATGACGGGAGAAATGCTCTCCGGGTTGCTGCTTTAGAAGGTCACAGAGATATAGTTGAGCTACTGCTCAGCCACGGAGCAGATGTAAACTACAAAGATGCTGATGGCCGGCCAACACTTTATATTTTAGCATTAGAAAATCAGCTCACAATGGCTGAGTATTTTTTAGAAAATGGTGCAAACGTAGAGGCGAGTGATGCTGAAGGAAGAACAGCGCTCCATGTTTCCTGCTGGCAGGGCCATTTGGAGATGGTACAGGTGCTGATAACATACCATGCCGATGTGAATGCTGCAGATAACGAGAAGAGGTCTGCTTTGCAGTCTGCTGCATGGCAAGGTCATGTGAAGGTAGTGCAGCTTCTAATTGAGCATGGAGCTCTGGTTGATCATACGTGTAACCAAGGTGCTACTGGACTCTGTATTGCAGCCCAAGAAGGGCACATTGATGTTGTCCAAATATTACTTGAGCATGGTGCTGATCCAAATCATGCCGACCAGTTTGGGCGCACTGCTATGCGTGTCGCAGCTAAAAATGGACATTCTCAGATTATTAAATTACTGGAAAAATATGGTGCATCTACTCTGAATGGCTGTACTCCATCTCCAGTCCACACAATGGAGCAAAAACCCTTACAGTCGGTCTCTTCTAAAATGCAGTCATTAACAATGAAGTCAAATAGTTCAGGGAGTACCGGTGGAGATATGCAACCTAGTATGCGTGGCTTATCTAACGGGCCCGCTCATGCATTCAGCTCTCCTTCAGAGTCGCCTGACTCTACAGTTGACCGTCAGAAATCGTCTTTGTCAAATAATTCCCTGAAAAGTTCCAAAAATTCTTCTCTCCGTACCACATCATCGACCGCAACTGCTCAGACTGTGCCCATCGATAGCTTCCACAGCCTCTCCTTTACTGAACAAATCCAGCAGCATTCCCTGCCACGCAGCAGAAGTAGGCAGTCTATTGTTTCTCCTTCTTCCACAACTCATTCCCTAAGTCAAAATCACAATTCACCAAGTAGCGAATTTGAATGGAGCCAAGTGAAACCTAGTTTGAAATCAACGAAAGCTAACAAAGGGGGGAGAACGGACAATTCCAGCAAGTCTGGGTCAGCTGGAAAAAAAATAAAACAAAGTAGTTCCTCCCAACCAAAAGTCTTAGAGTATGAAATGACTCAGTTTGATAAGCGAGTACCTATTGCCAAATCTGGGACAAGCATGCCGCTCAAGTCAATGCCGACAGAGTCACAGTGCAAAATTTTGGTCCCACCAGCTCAACAAGAAATTGGTCGGTCTCAGCAGCAGTTCCTAATTCACCAACAGAGTGGGGAGCAGAAGAAGAGAAACGGAATTATGACAAATCCCAATTATCATCTGCAAAGCAATCAGGTTTTTCTCGGTAGGGTTTCTGTCCCACGAACAGTGCAGGATAGAGGGCATCAGGAGGTACTGGAAGGCTACCCTCCGGCAGAGACAGAACTCAGCCTTAAGCAAGCCTTAAAACTTCAGATTGAAGGTAGTGACCCAAGCTTCAACTACAAGAAAGAAACACCATTATAAAAGGTAATCTATCCAGTCACAAAGGAGCAAAATGCATGCATTTCATTGTGTGTGTTTTAAATATGCTGAAAATACATTGTAGCTTACCATCGTAATTGTCTTCTTAAAGAAAACCATGACAAGTATTTGGTTGGTTGTAATTTAAAAGCATCAGCCTTGGAATAATTGGTTCATCAACATATTTTCTGTTGAATTCCAATTGCTCAAATCTTGCCCCACTGTCTTTGGTACATTAGTGAATGAAATGCTAAGTTTCATGTAGCTTTGATCTGGAATTTTCTTTACCAGTAAAAGAATAGCTGGGAATTTTATTGTGTGGTATTTTCTGATACAGTCGTTATTTCATGCAGTCCCCCCTATATAGAGTAATTAATCGTATTTACAAAGATGCTTTTCAGGAAGCTTGTGAAGATTCTTGCAAGTTACAGGTAACAAATTTGCATCTATGAATTCGGATTCTGAATGTGAAAACTCAAATTTATATACAAACGTGAAAGTTTAGAAGCTACCCTAAAGCTTTATTTGTATATTTCTGTTACTGTGAAACAACCGTCTACAAAGCGATGACATTCCTCATAGCAAGATACAAATCTGTTATTAATTTCCTCACCATTCTGCAGCTCTTAAGTATGAGCTGAAAATCAGTGAAGTTCACTTTGATTTCTCACTTTCTCTCCCATACTAAATTTTATGCTGAAAAATAAATACTATGTAGCTTTTTCAAGTATAAATTGTCAGTAAGGAAATCAGCTAAAACAGAACTATTTATCTGCCTCATCCTGGGGAATTTCTCTTTTTTAGGGTATTTGGAATGTATTCATAATTAGTATTTTCCATTTGAATTTCAAAGAAGCAGCATCTTCATACATGAAATGTATGCAGCTCTCATTGCTTATTTGTATTTTTCTGAAAACATGCATTTTGTTTGTGTAAATACTACATTTTTACAGACCAGACTGCTGCTGCTCCATAGAACCAGAATGTTCTTGGTGGCTGACTCAGTTCTCTTGCAGGCCACCAAAGACTGCAGGTTTCTAGGGCAATTGCAGATGGTACAGAATCCACAAATGGGAGATTTTGACCTGCCAAAAGCATGTTGATATTTTATTTTCTCTCTGAAATGTCTGGGAAGTAGAGTTCACTTTTACAGAATGCGTCTCTCCAGGTGTACCTGGGGTCTCTTGTGAACTGCAGTGTTGGCATATTGTGCCAGACTCTTAAGATATTTCTGTGGGATTCCTATTTTGGTTAAATCAAAATATTTGAAACAATACAGTGTTTCAGAAAGCTACCTGGTAGAGCCTGCACATTTGTAACATGCAAATATTCATGTTATTTATCAAAGGGTCAGATGAGCTATGAAGCAGATAAAAGTGAAGGGGTAGAACTACAGGAGCAGAGAGAGAGGGGTAAGCAGGTGTAAGAAGGGAGATGGACCCTAAATCTTAGTAAAATTCAAAATGACTTTAGATTCCTACAGCTCTACATCCTGTCCAAAACAGGGTTTAAATTTACTCGTATTATTTTCCTGCCTCCATACAGGTGCCCGATGTTCAGTGTTAGCTTTCACGTTACATTTTGTGTATAATTCTGACCCAAAATTTATTGTTTCAGCTTGGCCTGTGTCCTTGAAGCTGATAAGTTTTGCTGAATTTTTCATCTGTGTAGATTTTAAAACATGCAGAAAGCATGGAAAAAAAAAAAAAAAAAAAAACCACAGACAAAAAAAACACCCCATGTATAATTTTAAAACTCACATTGGGCTTTGCTTTATCAGGAACGTGTAGTGCTTTTTTCAAAACTCAGGGGTTTTCCTCTTTGAAGTACTTATTTTAAGTATTAAGCATATGAGGTGATAACTAATTTTTTTCTTTTGCTTTTCTCTAATGCTTTCATGTAGATTCATTTTAAATACTGAAGTTTAAAACAACTTGTGTGCATTATTAGCTGCACAAAAGTGCAGACTTTAATTTACCTCCTTTTTTGCCAAGTCTCGAGCACAAAAGCAGTAATTTCCCTGACCGGTGAATGCATTAGTCACACGTGCAGAATCACACCAGAAATACTCTGCCATAGCACCTGAGGACCACCTTTCCTTCCCCGGCTGCCTTTTCTAAGCTGTATTCAGAAGGCTTTCTTGCTGCAGGAACGTTGTAGCAATTTTGGACAGTAGCAAGCACAGGAAATCCATCACGTGACTTGAATTAGACAGGAAATGCTTTTTGTCATTGGTATGTTGTTGTGTGCTTTTAACTTGAACTGGAAATTACATAGCTGTCTCGCTGACAGCGCTGCATCTACGGTGGAATATTTCAAAACCTCACGGTTTTGTTTTGTGCTTTTAGGTCAGTTCCATGATGCCACGAACAGAAGTGCTTCTGCTCTGAGTGATTTTATCAGCTGGCTGGGATGAAAGCATTGATGAAAACACCAATGAATGCTTGTTTAGTCCGCCTGGAAATTCAAGAATGTGATTACCACAGTACAGTTACCTTAATTACTGTAACGTGCCTACATTTTCAGGCTGCCTTCTCCGTATTACCCTCTGTGCTTCAAAAATTTATTTTATGTACTTTGTATTTAATACACAGAATGAGCACTTTTTTTTAATTGCAGAAAGATACACGTGGTATTTCCCTGACAACAGCTGAAAATTGTAAGATTGAGAAATTCCTGATTTCCTCTTCCAGAACGCTTGGCAGAAGTGCATGTGCCACAGTGAACTTTGTATGAAAAGGCAGTGCTTTTTGTATTTATTTTCCTGTGGCTAAAGGAAAAAAAAAAAAAAAAAGCAGACAGTGTGTCACATTTGCATTAGTGTAACGTATGGTCAGTCTTTCCTGTGTACTACAAGAAGTTCTCTTGAGAAATACAAATCTTGTAGCAGTATTTTATAAATACTGTACTTGTGTGTTCTGTCTATGTAATAGCTAGTCCGTGGTAGCAAAGGGGTCAGACTGCAGCCATCTGCAGTAACTTTGGGATTTTTAAGAAACAAAATTCAGTGTCTGGTACCACAGCACCAAATCTGGATGGCAGCCTGTGACCACTGGGAAGCAATGGGTAAATTTGGTCTTGGACACCTGAACTTAAACAGCCTCAGTTATTGTTATGGTAATGAGGTAACTGAATATGGGTATTTCTTAGGTGCTAATGTAAAAGGTCTGATCCTGCTTTCATGTACATCTTTATACATTAGAAACAGCTCTTTATTTTTCCAAGGTAGAGGACTGTATTGAGAGTGTGTCAGTAAAACCAACCGCAGAAAATACAGAAGCTTTGTTAGGCTGAGAGAATATGCAGTGAGTATAATGGAGAAAGAAAAGGTTAATAATACCATTGTCTGTGGAGAACAAAGATTACTGAGTTAGCCCCGTCCTGAGACAATAACTCTTTAAAGCACAAACTTGTATGAATGTGGTTGCTGCTTCTGGTGGATTAGGTAGTGCCTGTGTGTGTATCTGTACCTGGCGTGTGGTTGGTCAGCAACCTGGGTAGTCCATCTGTAGGTAACGGAAAAACGATTTCCTACTCTTAGAGCAGAAAAACATTACTTATATAAAGGAGAGCAAAAGCAAGCCCATTGTTGTGCAAGTGAACAGTATGATAGAATTTAACAAGTGATTATTTTCTCCTAAAAATGCAAGCTATATTCTACTATTCACCATTACACAGCCTTGCTCTTTAGAAAATAAGCCTATTTTTGTATGTATTTCTTCTAAAGGCTTGAGATTCGTCTTTTTCATACTCTAATTCTGATCATTCCACAAATAAGAAGATAGAAAGCTGAGGTTATTTTTCATAGAGGATTAATTAGATGTGTGGCTATCCTTAAACTTTGATAAATGGCCCCTGGATGTATATGTAGTGCATATTCTAAGGCACTAAAGGGCTCAGTGTCTTATTATCATAACATTTTCTTGTCATCAGAATATTTTTTGAAGTGTTGGGTTTTTTGTTGTTGTTTTTTTATATCTTGCACCTCCATTCTTACTCACTTGTTACTAAATGTAAAAAGAATCTTTTATAGTCAGGCATTCAGTGCATAGTAAGATTAAATGTTAAAAGTTGACACACAGCAATATTGATTATTCTGAATGTTTCATGTATTGAATTCTTGTCCCTGTGGGACAATTATAAAATAGACGTGACCGAAGTCTTGCAAAACGGCCTTAAGAGTGGCTCAGTAAAGAGATAGTACCAAAATGCAAACTTGTTCCAAACCTCAAGTACAGTCCATTTGCAATGCTGTGCAAGAATAAAACTTTTCTTAGTTGTTAGATGTATGTTTTGTTCTGTCGAAAGGGATCCCTGAATGCTGATGTTTTTCTACTGACCTTGACTGTCATTGGGATTATATTTATTTAATTTTATTGTGTTATTAATTGCACCTTGTGGACAGAGGACGTAAAAACATGGCCAGTTTCACAAGGGGCCACCATTTATAGATAGCCTGATGGTTTTTGTGTGAATAGTATTTACATTTGAAACAGCTGGTGGGGAAACCCTATATCAGAATCAGCAGAAAGTAGACCTGCTGAAAATGTTTTCAGAAGGAAAATAACAATGCTTACGGATTTTGAACATCACTTTGGAACAGAGCACGAATCGCTTTAAAGCATCTACTTTCTCAGAAGGTCTGTGTAATTCCACATTGCTGTCGTGTGTGATTTTTAATCTCATCATTTGTGAGGTTTCTGCGTGCAAAGGCAAGTTGCTGTTCCCCCGTTGTCCTCTCTGTCCTGCTCTGCTCCGTTACATCCGTACGATCACGTGGAGGCGAATGGAGTTGCGTGGCTGTGACTCAGCACAGCTGCTTCTGGCAATGTACTGGTTCTCCCGACCCAAAAAGCCTGAATAAAACATGAATCCTCTTCATCACATTTCACTGGTCCTCCCTAGGTCACATCCACAAGACACCTGAATCTCCTAACGGGAAAGCTGGGGAAAAGACTGTTTTGTGGACACTGGCATCAATACTGTATGCATGTGGAAAAACTCTTCAAAAGAGCAATGCATTAAGAGATGTAGAGGCACAACGATGCATTTTTGTCCTCTCTGTGATCAGTATTGAAAGCATTACCATTTATTTAAAAATAAAAAGGTATTTTCCCTCCTCAGTTACTCTGCTATGCAAACATCTGTATTGCTTAATATTCCCCATCTGAACTTCTCAGTTAACTTGGTTTGCAGATAGACTGTTTTTTTCCTGGAGTGGGTTGTAAATAGCCTTTAATGTACATTGAATGAATTTCACATTGTAAAATTTTTATTTTATTCCTTGTATTATATTAAGCGAAAATCCCTGTGTATATGAAAGTGCATAATAAATATATTTGCTTTTCAGCATACATCTGTTTTAATTTTACTACCTCGTTTCCCGGGACATCTCAGGAAAAGCTTCTTAAAGGTGATTAACATTTGTATCGTACTTCATGGAACACAATGTATGCATCAGGCAGTCTGGGTGAGCAAAACTCGGACCTCAATGTTAATTCCTACACCCCTGCTTATCACTCAGATGACCTTTCTTTTTTCCACATTAAACGCAAGTCAACCCTGAACGTTTCTGGCAGAAAATTCAGTGCATGTTACTTGGGTTAATATGACAATTTATACCAGCTATAGCAAGAGGGCATAACAATTAAATATTTCAATTGCTCTTAACTCTTCACTACTTTGCATGGTATTTGTTAATCCTCTCTTTGCTCAGTGTTTTTGGTTTAAGCAAAAGCTTGCTTCTTGGCAGAGCCTACTCATTTTCTTTGAGCTTGTTACTAAAAAGTAGTAGAAATCATAAGAGAAGGGAGAAGTTTTCCAGTCACTGCAATGATTTCATTTGCCACAATGATCTTGTCTTCAGGTTGTACACTGATGGTGATTTCTCTGCAGGGTTTTTTGAGTGTGGAGGGAGAGTTTGGCTGTGCCTTCTGCCAGTGATGCTTTGCCTTGCCCTCCACGTGCGCTGCTTCACACTGTTTGCAGCTGCTGGTGCTCAGGGGTAGGCTGGTTCGCAAGATTAGGACAGTGACAAGCAGAACTGTTGGTACCTATCACTTGTTTTCTGTGTAGTATTGCTGTGGTTTCCCACAGTAACTGTTGACACTCTTCTGTTAAGTTCTTTATGTCTGAAATAGCAAAGTATGAGATGCATTTGTTCAGTGGCATTTTTTCACAGAGTCAGAGACTTATTTTTACTGAATGAATATTTTTATTATGTTCCAGAGAGATTTTCTTCAGATAATCTCTAATAATATCTAAATATAATTATTCAACACCTGTTTTAAATTCCAAATCCTTTTTAATTCTAATTTTATGGAATATAAACAATCAGGATGAATAGTTTATTCAAATCTTCTGTGAGATCTTTGTAACAGTTTGGCTTGTGCATTACATGTATTTTCCAAATGAAAGCTGGGACTAGTTGGCACAGTGAACAAGTGCAAAGCTTTGCACTCGGGGGCCCTTTGACAGCAATGAGAATTTGGCATTGATCTAAATCCTATCCATTGTGTGCTACAAAGAGTCACAGTAATAGGGCATGGGACTGAGAAATCTACTTGGCAAATCATTTTGTTAAACAAGTCTCCAAAGTTATATGCAGTTAATGTAAACAAGTTGACCTTTATGATGAAAATTTAATTTACTGGTGTCCCAGAAAGACCTACCGTTCTCACTTTTATTCTTACAAAATATTAAGTTTGTATTAGGCCAGCAAAGTCACAGAACTACAATTACAGGTGAATTTTAAGCTAGAGAAAAACAACTTCTAACAAACTTCTAGATATAATCTTGTCTCTCCAGAATTTTAGTTTGTAGTCTATTAAGAACACAGTAGATAGATGATTTTGTGTTCTGGTTTGGAACCTTTATTTCTTCTCTGTGCCTCACCAGGTCATCTTTAGCTCCCCACTCTGATCTGTATTTGCCTTTTGGGGCTTGTCCCGTGCTACAGAGCTTGCAGCCATTTTTTCATGTATACCCTTGAAAAGCTTGGAGGTGGAAAGGATGGGGATGATGCAGGAAATGTCTATGCCAGATAGAAATAATCGTTTTTTTGTTGTTGTTGTTTTTTCTTTGTTTGTTTGTTTGTTTTTCTCTAAAGGAAAAGTAATTGCTACTTTTTAAATTCTGGAAGCTTTCATCATGTTATCTCTGGTTTAACAGTTTCTTGCAGTTGCAATGCAGTTGCAGGTTTTGTGTCCAAATCCCTAAAATCCCCCTGGCAGACAGGTGCTGGATCTGTACCCAGAAGCAAGGTAAAGGATAAGTTGATGTATCAGGTAGATGTGCATCTCCACTAAGAGTCACTACAGCTTTGCTAAAGGACCATTCAGAAAACCTGCTGCTCTTTCAGGGAGGGAGTGGAAATGGCTTTGTCATGGAATTTTTTTTGAAGAAAATGGTTATATCCAGAAGCAGCATACAACTTGGTTGACTAGCCTGTTCATGGGGACCAAAATCTTCAGCTTCCAGGTCTACAGCCATGTTCAGAACTGGTCTTACGAGACGACAGTCTGCTGCAGGGGTTCTTCAGCTTTCCTTGCCGTAGACATATGCTAACTAGGCGAGGAAACCTTTGCTTCAGTCTGTTTATCATCCCTGCATTTTTGAAAATGATGATAGTTCAAAGTTAAGGTAACTCACATAGTGTGGGCAAGCTGCTCCCCTGTCAACAGCAGTTTTCAAACTCGTCTGCAAAACCCTCATGATTCATGAATGAATTTTAGTGCTCCATAAAAAGGTAACCAAAGGGGGGGGGGCGCGGCCGCAAGAACATCTGAACTTATAAAGGGGCCTGCCTTAGGCATCTGCAAATCAAAAAGTCAGAAAACCAGAATTCTGAAGTTTTAGCTAAATAAGGTAATGCATTTAAGGAAATTTGGAGGGGGTTGGAAATTTTTGATTCACAAGTTCATTTGGGAGCAAACAATGTCATTTGCTCTCCTGGGCACCTATTGCAGCTTCTCCTGCCAAAGCCTGGCAGTTGAATTATGATTAGATTTAAAGATTATGATTGGATTTAAAGATAAAGTTGTATTTCTAATTAAGTTTTGGTATCTGTAGACCTAGGGCAGATTGTAGACTCCTGCTGGGGAATAGCACCTGTATATCAGGCAATGTATTCTGCAAGCAAAGCTATGAAACAAGAATAAATTGTGTATCACAGAGAAGTGGTGTAAAATTAGCTGGTGAGGGTTGTAACACAGGGGCCATATTGTTAAAAGCTCTCCATTTTTTAATTGCCAGAAGGCTGATGATAATGTATACTGCCAGACTGATACTGAGAAGGCAGACTATTTAATCTGGAGCTGCCAAAGTGGGCAGGAGGTTTTTGGAAAGTCCTTTGGAAGGTGCTTGGTGCATTTATTTAAGAAAAAAACAAACCACCTCAGTTCCCAGTGACATTACAGGTTTCTTGATGAAGCTGAAAATAGCAAGATTCCAGAGGGGAGAGTTTTGGGACAAAAGAGAAGAAGCTGTTGGTTTTGTTTGCCTGTTTTCCTATCTATTTTGATGTGTGTTGTTCTTAGCCTGCATCACCTAGGGGGAAGAGAATTGAAAAAAAAATGAATATTTTTCAGGTAAGCAATAAAGGTTTTTTTCTTTCCATTATTGAGTCAAGGCCGTGAGCACAGCTGCTGTGTACTTGCTATGTCCTGGCAAACATTAAGCAACCTCATAGGAAGACTATTTAAAATTCAAAGCTTTATTCATAGATGATAAAGACAGTGGACCTTTATTATGATTTATTCTGTCCTTTTTTTCATTATACTGTCCATTCAATTTGCCCCTTTATTTTCCCTGAGTAGAGAACAGTCCAGTCTTATTCAGCAGTGTATCTGGGCAAAATGCTGTGCTACAGTGCCTGAGATTGCTTTAATAAGAATAATGTCATAATTGCATCGGTGCTTTTCTGTATTGCTCTTCTGTAAGGTATTACCTCTCACCAGTAAATCTCAAAACGCTTTGCAGAAAAGACAAGAGCAGTGTTGAGATGAAGAAATCTTTGCCCTCTCAGCCACCAAGCATGACACAGACAAAGTCAGGAAAAGCCCCTGGGTCTCTCCCAGCAGTAGGAACTGTGTCGCCTTGAACAACCTTCTGTCTGGTGCTAACTCATCCCCTGCTTTCTTTAGTTGCTTTCCGTGCATTTGCAGTGTCACCCACTGGAGGCTATCCGCGCAGCTGGGTGCAGCCAGCTCAAGCTCTTTGGCCAGCCGTTTGAGCGAGGTCAGGGCTGAGTCAGCTCGGATTCGGAAGCCTCTCAGACAGCAGACTTTTATGAGGTTGGACAGGGCGCAGCACATGTAGTCATTGTGCTACGGCAATCAGATCTTCCAAAAGTCCCTCTTAGACATCAGACTCAGCCAGGAACCTGACTGGCAGCTGTGGAAAGACCCCAGAGTTTGCTCAAATATTGTGGGAAGTGATAGTCGGTGTGTGTCCCAGCCTTTGTGTCCGGTACCTGGTTTTTTTCTTCCTTTTTTTTTTCCTTTTTTTTTTTTTTTTTTTCTGATGTAATATTCTGAATCAAATTGAAAATAAAGCAACATGATTGTTTCTATCTCTGGTAACTTCTAATGTCTCCCTTGGCCTTGGTTAGCTGTCAGTCTCCTGACAAACTAATGGATCCTTTAAAGGCCTTCATTTAAAGATATTCATGGTATTGAGAAACAAGGTCTTTTCTGCACACAATGCCCAATGAATAGATTTTTTTTCATAAGCTTGACAGGACCAAGCTGTTTATGTGTCTTTCCGGTTGCACTTGTCTGAAAAGAGGGGAGCAGAAAGCACAAGAAGTATTGAAGTACAAGCCTTGGTTACATGGAAAGAAAAACGGGGAAAGAAGGGTTCCTGGCATCTCAGAAGTCGTCAAAACACAATTCATTAATCGCCACTTCCAAAACACTTTCTGACCAGAACAAACCTCAAGGTTATTAGTGAGTGAGTAATTAAGAGCAAGAGTCTTCCTCCATCCACAGAAGGTGTTCGTTGCAGACAAGGGACGAGGCAGAAATGCCTTCGCACTGGCTCTGTTGAGATGCTTGCCCTGATGACAACCTACCTGGTAAATCAGTCTGTCGTCGAGATTTCCCAAAAGAGGAACGATGAAGTTGTTTTTTAAATGATTCTGCTAATTACTTTTTTAAGGTGTGAAATTAATGAACAAAATCATCCAGGGGCATTCTTAATAACAGAAACTCCTTCCTTGAGCGGTTGCGCTGATTTCCTCAGCAGGACTTCGAGGGCACACGGAGCTCCCTTCGCTTGGAGGAAAGGTGGCAAGACCTGCGCCTGGACTGATGTTACAGCGCTTTTTGGCTCACACTGCCAGCTCATTTACGCGAAACCTGTTTTTATCAAGGGTAAGTCTTCCCCTTTGCCAAGACGCGATGATGAATTTTAGAAGGGCCACTTCAGGACAAATCAGAGATCCATCCAGACCAATACCAGATGGGAAGAGAAGAGTGTGAGAACAGGGTAAACTTGTAATGATTTTTGTCCTGACTTCTCTCCAGCAATTTGTGGTTTGAGGGTTTCCAAATCCCAAGGCAGTGCCTTTGTCTATATTTTACATATTGGTCAATATTAACTAAATCAGACTAGCAGAGAAGGAAAAAGAATATTATTTTGAAGAAGTATTTAATATTTATTCTTTAACGGTAAGACTACTGAGAAATCAGCCACCTAGCACAAGATTTAATCCCTAAGTAGGTTTATACCAGAGATCTGTATGATAAAAATATCTTGCATGATATGAAATAAATGCGCAGCAATTCATATTAACATTATACAATACAGCAAGTAGAAATATCTTGAGACAAAAGAAATTCCTCACATATGCCAAAAACCTCTTTTGGAACAAGCAAGGAAAAATGTTACACTACCCTGGATCCTCCTTGTATGAAAGCTTGTAGGTCTTTCTGCATGGGGATGAGACAGTCCCAAGACTGAAACCATCAGTTACTGTATTTTTATTACCCACTAGCAACATGAACATGTTTGAATACTGGTTCTCTGTTTCTTCAGCTATTAGTCAAACCCTTCATATGTCAGTAATAAGGAATGCACACTCGCAAAAAAAAATAAAATAAAATAAAAAAGGATGTTTTAAAAATTAAAACCAAGTATAAAGGCTGAAAAAAGATACCCATAGCACAGCACAAGAAATGCTGTCCCGTTCTGGAGCTATGCCTTATAGGAATGCAGAACTGTTTGTAGCCGAAGTGTGGGACCAAAATGCTTTTTAGTAATGTTTCCATATTTTTAAACTGCAGTCCAGCGTTGCTGGTGCACTTGGGATGCTGGCCATGTGCTTGGTGGGGCTGGCAAAAGGAAGAAGCTGGCCAGACTTCCACGGCCAGGACTGTGTGTCCTAGACATGCAAATTGCACCATGGAAGGAAACACAGATGTGTAGGGAAGTGAGCAGAGATGGTGTGAGATGCCCCCGCAGCCTGTGTGAGCACTGCACAGCAGCAGTCCTGGGCATGAAGGGGAACACAGGTGCCAGAAGGCAATGCTGGTGTGCTGCTCCTCGGCATGGCCCTGCAGCACTATATGGTAGCTGGGTGAAGAGGAAAATCAGTCTGGCAGGGTTACTCCCTCCTGTGTTTCCTAAGCTTGCAGCTTTCCAAGCCATATTTCCAGGATCAAGCTGCTATCCTACAGAAATAGTGGCTGTTTGTCTTATCAATCTGCTTTCATTTTACCCTGTGATTTTCATAGATTATATTGACAGTGACTAGAAGTTGCCAAGTAGTGTCAAGCTGGTTTAAAGTTGATGTTCTCCATGCTCCAAATCCACTCCTTTAGGGGAAAAAAAAAAAAAAAGAGAGA
>NC_048896.1:62119348-62263213 GCF_011077185.1 Oxyura jamaicensis
CCTTTCCTTTCCTTTCCTTTCCTTTCCCTTTCCTTTCCCTTTCCTTTTCCTTTCCTTTCCTTTCCTTTCCTTTCCTTTCTTTTTTTTTCATTCATAGCTGAAGTCTTATCAAATTTTAGTTGTTTCACGGTACAATAGATTATTAAGAAGGGAGTTGGGAAAAAAAAGCCTCAGTCATTATGTGGCTGTTTATTACTGTCCCAAGCAACAGAGCAGGAGGTGCAGAACAGCTTGTTTGAACATTCAGCATCACTGGGCTGCAGCTGTTGGCAGTGTGGGCTGGCCAGACGTGAGAGCAGAGCCTTTAGTGACAGATGAGAGAGGGAGTCAAAGCCTTCAAACACAAGTGGCTCATTTTCAGTGTGGCAGAGGAGATGCCATCTCAAAGAGATCTTATATCCAAGAGATTGCTGAGAGTCTCTGAATAGGTAGGAACATGAAAAAGAAGAGCTGAAGCTGAAGACTCAGAGACAGGGTGAGGAGTGTATGCTTTGCCTTAGCAAAGGCTGTCCCCAGCTTGAGAACTGCTGGGATGAGGACATTGTGTACCCGGGTGCAGCTGTAGCATTCAGGTAGAAGTAGGCTAGGGTATTGTGACCGCTCCCTTGGGATGGGGACTTTAATCCCCGCTTTCATTAGCTAGAGATTGCACAAGGCTGTTTAAGTGAGTTTCTTATGTTTTGGGGCTGTCTGCCTAAATGCATTGTGCAACGGAGACCAGCACTAGCTTGTTCTGCAGCATGGTCACTGCATCCAGTGCTGCCTGCATCCACTGGGGCAAAGCAGCTGTCCAGATGTACGGGCTGTCTGTCTGTCTGTCTGTCTGCAGGCAACTCACGACACAGCTCCTGCACTCCTGGCTGCAGGGAGGGTTAGCTGTCTGGGATTTTCATTTGTTCAGGGCTATTCAAAGAGCTCAGGTCTGTTTCCATGTACAAAACACCATTTATGACACAGTCAATTCTCTGTTAGTTGAAATTAATGGAAGACTGGGACTCTCCCAGCACACTCCCTCAACTATTAACACCGTGGGATGTGCATGGGAATGCAATGTGCAAATATCCACACATCACCAGGACAAGTTTGGTAGTCCCGAGACACCATTGGCTTTCCCTGACCTGTGCTGGCTCCTGTGGTGCTCCTGAACACAAAATGTCCCCAGAACACCAGTCCTCTGCCCCCTGTGGCCTCTCTGCTCCAGCTCAGTATCCCTGCCGTGCAAAGACATTTGGGTGCCTGGGTACCCGGCCAGGTCTAGCAAGCTTGTGGGATCTCAGCACCATTGCCTTGCTCTCCCTCTCCTGAAACGGGGCAGAGATGCTGCTGTTGGATGGAGGTGCTGCCGGGTGATGTTCCCAAGCTGGCCTTTGAAGCAGCAGCAGAGGCCTGTCTGTGTGGCTCCTTGCCTGGGCAGACCTGCCTGTCACATCTGTGCCACCTCCCTGCCTGCCTCCCTCCTCCCTTTCATGTGGCCAAGGTTAGGGAGAGAGACCTGACTGCAACCCCAAGAAGATCTTGGGGTGACGGAGCAGCACGGGACCCCCAGAGTAGCCCTATAACTGCTGAGCCCCTGCTAGACCTGGTGCAGAGGGAGGAGCTGCTGCCTGTATCTCACAGCAGCTTTGCACCAGGTCTTTTTGCCTCAGCTGCACCCCTTTTTCTGTGGTTCACAAGTAAAATTAGTTTTCAGCCAGTGTGTGCGCTGTGTGATGAGCACGGTGCCCATCCCCGCTCGCTTTTTGAGGTAGGTAGCTATCAGTTTCTTGGCAGAGCTTTCTCTCTGTCATTAGTTTTTTTTAGAGGAAACCAGAACAATGTATGTGCTCATTTTATGCACCACTTTAATCCCAAAATATCTGCTCAGGCTCAAGTTTACTGCAAGTGAGAATTAGTTTACTTTAAAGCAGTCCAAATGGAGCATGATTGAAAACTGCATGGCCAACTGTTCGTACATCGGCCAGCAAGGGGCAAAACATCTATACAGAAGTGGAACAGGCTGACTAAAAAGGAAAGCTACTTTACATAGCTCCATCTTCTCCATCTTGGGCTTAAAAAAAAAAAAAAAAAAAAAAAAAAAAAAAAAAAAAAAGCAAATCCCAAAGCCCTTTCCTCCCACCAGATCACACGCCTATCAGAAAGAACAATGAAATGTAATTTGTAAGAATGCAGGCTGCAATGGTGCCTTATGAAACATGGGTGTAAAAAGACTCAAAACACGAGTCTGAAAAGAATCAAAAAATGATAAACTCAGAACCCATGTGAATGGCTCTGTCACTGTGCTTCGGTGTGCTGTTTTTCTATGTATAGAGACAGAAATAATGACAACTATTTATCACTTATTGATGAAGTTGCTTTATTGTCACCAGGATAGGAGTTCAGGAACTGAAATTCCACTGAAAGAATGATATTTTATCACTGAGCTCAAAACCCAGGGCAGAGTGTCTTGAGAAACATTTACAATCGCATTTTAGTCTGTGACAAATTACACCACAATACTGCTTGGACAGTCCTTGGTATTAACCAGATGCAGTGGGATTCATGCTTCTCCATTGTACAAGAAAATGACTCACATATTCCTCTTTCATCCTAAGGGACAGATGAAAAACTGATTGCAGGCTCTTGCACTGCTCTCCTTTCATGATGCCTGGCCCGTCCTGTACTCAAGCTGGGTTTAAAGAGAAGAAAAGATGCTTGTGTGTAAGAGATTAAGTGTGTTCAGACTGTACCCATTAGTTATTCTCGGCCGTGGTGCTGCGCTCAATTTGCGGTGTGTTCCAGTCCTGGGGTGTGATTACAGGCTGAGCCCACGGTCGGTGCCCCGTCCCGTTTTCACACTGGTTTTTGCTCTACTTGCTTTGCAGGCTTTCTTAACCACGTGGCGTGAGAGGCTGCTCTGGTAAACGGCTGCTGCTCTCATTTGGAGCCTGCCTGAACAACAAACACAGTCTCTTTCCATGGACCTTAAATGTAATGAAAGTTTGGCCCAAACAAATGATGTTTATATTACAGCATTTTGAGAACTATAAGTGCTGATGAGACTCAAAGCCAAATATAACTGAAGTCAATACAGACCCGGAGAAATTGTTTTCAGGCTCATGCCAACAAATTGTGATTAATTTCTTTGTTGTGGTGCAAGCTCGCTTCTGAGCATGTTCCCCATTAGCTCGATGAGCATCCCGTGCAGTCACTGGCACGCTCTGCATAACAGATCAGCTCTCACTTCTGTCGCACTGACAGCACCACACAGCGCCAATCCCACTGAGAAGCTGGGCAACACTGCCTTTGCTCTTTCTTTACCTCCAAACTAGAAAACGCTGTTTATTTTTCCTCTGAGGAGGAGTTTGGGACTCGGAAAAATGAGTGTCGCTTGTCCTGGTCTGTATTGTAGCAATGGGACCAGCAAGGTAACATATCCTAATGCTGACAAGTAAAAAGGTGCCTCTGGGTAGAAGTGACTAGTTCCTCAAACTCTCTCTTATGTCAAGCCTAATCAGAAAGTCTTGGAAAGCTACGTATCTCAGGCAGGCTTTGTTGCTGGAAAAACCAGGAAAGGTCTGTTTTGTTTAAACAATTCCCTTGCAAGTAGCAATTCATCTAAATAGAAACTGTTCAGCAGAAAGCACAGATTCAGAGAAATCACCTACTTTAATTATCTGCAAAGTTTGAAATCATCAGAGCATTTTCTTAGGTAGTTTTATCATTTCAATTTTTTAAACTTTTTTTTTTTTTTTTTTTTTTTAAAGAAACAGAAGCAAAAAGTGTAAAAACTTGTAAATGGCTTAAGATGCAGTCAGGATTTTTAGCTGATCTGAGGCAGTTTCTTCCTCTTTAGATCTCTGGGTCAGGGTAGCTGTCAGATTTTGACCCCAAAGTCTTGCAAGACCAAAAATTTAATCTGCAACCAACTTAGATTTTCATATCTTATCACAATATGGACTTCCTAAATCTATGGAATACCAGCTTTTTCACAGTACAAGCTTTTGTCTCCTTTCAGCTTGCTTTTCAGCCTTAATCACTCAGAAGTATGAGCAAGCATGTTCCAGTCTCTCACCATTCTGCTCTCTGACTTTCCTTTGGCTGCCGTCCATCACATAAGGAGAAGTCCATCAGAAGTAAGGAGCCACAGATCCCATGTAGCTCTATGGGAAGCAGTGGGGAGGTTTCAGAAGCTACTGGGACAGGAACAATGGGAAAAAGGGCATGGGGGAGGAAACTCATTTCCTCCTCTTGCATATTTTTCTCTGGAGTTAATCATCCCAAGGACCCTTTAGATATCAAATCTGAGCATGGGCCCCTTATCTGCTCGTGTATAATGTTTCAGAGCTTTTGCTCAGCATAAACAGACTGAAGCATGTGCACTTTCCCAGAATAGATTAGTTCTTACTTTCTTGAGCTTTTCCTGTCCTCCTTGATCAAACCAAGGGGAGTCGGATTCATGGCCATAAAAAACCTGGAACCTGGCACATCCAACTGCAGGAAGTAAAATGATCGATGAGGTCAAAAAGTACATGGGGTCATCATCTCAGATTGTCAAGAAAACTCATCAGTGTTTTAATCCTCAAGTATAACCAAATTTCCTTTGAAAATTAACTTTTCCATTAACTTTTCCATTAACTTTCCATTGAAGTTAACTTTAGATTGATGTTGATGAAGATCAGGGGAGTTCAAAATTCGGCTCTTAAAGCTGCTTAGCAACTATCTTGGTAGCAGAATGCAAATTTTCCTGTGACTATCCCTGCATGACAGCAGGTAAGAAAGGTGCTATCTTAGTCATTTGGACTGTCAGCAATTGGCCAGGGTGTAATATAAATACAGTTTCTTCTGTATAATGTAGGTCTGTATACAAAAGCTTTAATCAACCTGGATGTACAGTAAGTGCCGTGAAGTGGGAACACCCTGGTAGTTATCCACTGTAAACAAAGATTTATTTCACTTTGTTGCACAAAAAGTTTTAAAACAACCTTTGTTATTGTTAATAATTATATGTATTTGAGAAAAACAAAACCATTTGGGGCCCATTTCTACTTCATTCTGAAAACATGTTAACTGAAACTCTAGCGTCCACTCATGTTTAACATCTCTGTGACATGAAGCAGAATTGGTTTCTTCATGTGTTTAACACAAAAAGCATGGACCTGTTTGTCCTATGCATAAGCATATCACCTTTTTGTCTGACTGATCAATATGAAACCAAGCTGTGTGTTGAGATTCTATTATCATGTTTTCTACTGGGATGCTAAAATGTTCTTAGATGCAATAGTCACTGTTTAAAATGAGTGGTGAGGGAAAGAAAGGTAATCTCTCTTTCTAGGAAAATGTTATGGTGAACTCTACTAACTTGATTTAGAATAATGGAAAATAATGTCTTTGTTCCTCTAAAATAAACACAATTATCCATTCTCATAATCACACTAATCTGTTTGGAACTAACTGTAAAAGATCAACTAATTAGTGTGTGAACTCATTATGCATGATTCAGGAACAAATCTTTTGTCCTATAGACTCCATAAATACCAGCTTCCAAACAGTTAATGTAACTGGTAGAAGATCATACAAATTCAGAACCTAATACAGCTTTAATCTGACTGAAAGTTATGTTGCACAGAGCTTTCAGTTCCGTTATTTGTGTTACCGGGGGCACAGCCTCCTCCCGCGTGCCTGTCCCAGGCCTCAGCTGAGAGAGAAGCAGATGCCCCCCCCCCTTTCTCTGTTCATTAGGGGGTGATCTGTCTGTCGTGCCCAGGGTCCACACACCTATCCATAATGCTCCACCACCCCAGCTGAGGGTGGGGATTTGTTCTGCAGTCTCCTCCAGGATGATGAACCATGCCTCTTCTTCCTTCCAGGTGATTCTGGGTGGCCCACCACCAGCCCCTGGGCCACTAGAGAGACAAATTTCACTACCAATGCAAGCCTGGTAGCTAATGATGTTTTAATAATGCATTATGGTCATTTAAGTTAATAATTGTAGTGGGTTTACGTGGCAAGGTTTTGGTAGCAGAGGGCCATAGGGGTGGCTTCTGTGAGAAGAATTTAGAAGCTGCCCCATGTTAGATAAGGGTCCTGCTGCTGACCAGAGCTGAGCCAATAAGCAATATTGTTTGCGCCTCTGTGAGAGCACATTTAAGACAAGGAAAAAAATAAAAATAAAAATGCTGCGCCACACAGCACCTGGGAGAGTGAGAGGAGTGAGAATAAGCCTTGTAGGCACCAAGGTCAGCGAAGAAGGAAGGGGAGAGGTGCTCCAGGTGCTGGAGCAGAAGTCCCCTGTGGCCTGTGGTGAGGACCATGGTGAAGCAGGCTGTCCCCCTGCAGCCCATGGAGTGCCACGGTGAAGCAGGGTTCCAAGCTGCAGCCCGTGGAAGAGACCACAGTGGAGCAGGTGGACCTGTACCAATGGAGACTGCGGCCTGTGGAAGGCCCCTGCCAGAGCAGATTCTGGGCCAGAACTGTAGGTTGTGGAGAGGAGACCACGCAGGAGCAGGTGACCTGGCAGGAGCTGCCGCCCGTGGGGGACCCAGGTTGGAGCAGTTTGCTCCTGAGGGATGGACCCCATGGTAGGGACCCATATCTGGAGCAGTTCTTGAAGAGCTGCTGCCTGTGGGAAGCCCCCGCAGGATCGATTCAGCAAGGACTGCACCCCGTGGGAGGGACCCCACAGCACAGGGGATGAGAGTGACCGAGAAGGAGCGACAGAAATGAAGAGCTATAGACTAACCACAACCCCCATTCCCCTGTTTCCTGCACCACTTGAAGGCAAGAGGTGGAAGAGCGTGGATGGGGGGGAAGGCGTTTTTGATTTCTTTCTTTTATTTCTCACTTCTCTAGCTTGTTAGTAATAGGCAATAAATTTTACTATCTCCCTATGCTGAATCTGTTTTGCCCGTCACAGTAATTGTTGAGTGATCTCCCTGTCCTTATCTCAACACTTGAGCCCTTTTCATCGTATTTTCTCACCCTTCCTCTTTGAGGAGGGGGAGTGAGAGAGCAGCCATGGTGGAACTGGGCTGCCCTACACAAGTAAAACCACTACAATAATGAATTTGTTCTTGGTTCTAGTGTCACATACAAGGTATTTAGAGGCCTGTTGCATATGTAAGACCTACAAAACATGATAGTTCCTTCTGGTTCCTTGTTTCATTAAAGAAAATGTTGAATCTAATTATATAGACTCCAGGGTTATTACTGGCTCCATTCAGAAAGTGGCAGGTACAATGAGCGTTAATGAGAATGTTATGGTGAAGAAGTCTTCACTAGGCCTGTTGTCTCTGGGTCTCAACCGCATAAACTCCAGGATGTATTTTTATAACTTTCAGTCTGTTTTAGCACTGTCTTGCAGAGAGTGTTTGACAGTAACCTTTAATTTGGGGAGAAGCTACTGCAGACTCTAATTAAGGAAGCCATTTGGTTTAAAAAAAAAATAAAAATAATAATTAACCAATAGCTGTAGCATTTTAAAGAATAGGAGACCTCCCCTTGTTAAGTAGTTCTGAGAGGATATTTTTAATTAGGACGTCTCCCAGGGAGGTCATATGTTCTAGCTGGTGCCTTAAGCAAACAAGAAATAAGCATGAAGCCTTTTTCCTCATGGAAACAACCTTCCATTTAAATACATACAAGGTATTCTAGAGGGAGTCTTTTTGAAGGCAACTTCTTAACAAGTATTTACTAATATAATAAAAACAAAGTTGGGAAGCATTTTGATTATAGCTAGGCTCAAATTTCATTTTGAAAGGAAAAAGTCTTTTGATTATGTCTTAAATAAAAGCTTGTGATAATACAAGCTCCTTTGTAATGTTTAGTTTGAAATAGTTTATATATAAATAGAGCCATTTAATGTAAGAGTAACCTGATCTTGTCTGTATTTTGAACAGTGAGATGCTTCATGCCCTACTATAGGATCAAAAGATTCTCATCTCAGTAGATAGCTGTTTAAAAAGCAGTTTCAATAGTAATTGAACCTAATTACTTGCTTTGTAATGCTTAACCAATATCTTAACCACTTCAAGACTTGTTAAGAAAGAAAGGCGATACCTTTGACAATTTTAGCTAGAGGAACTCATAAATGTTCTATTGAAAAAAAAAAAAAAAAGAAAAAAAAAAAGATTATTTTCTTTCAAAAAATCTTGTAAAAATGAGCTAAATTAGTATGCAGTTTCAGCTTTAAAGAGGTTCTGAGAGTAGTAGTAAGTGCATTGATGGATTTCAACACAAACCTCAGAGGAGATCAGTGTTTTAATTCTTGTTTTGCAGAGGGGAAGTTCAAGGCATGGAGGAGGGGGTGAGTTACCAAAAATTGCCCCAGCGGCCCAGCAACAGAGGTCTGCCAGACATTTCATGTGCCAGCCCAGGCTCCCTCCACTCACCTGCAGCAGTACCACAGCATCAAGCACAGAAACAATGAGCTGAGGGAGTAAGAGGAAAGGTAAGAATTGAATGTCCAGTTTCTCAATTAGTTGATTCAAAGGAAACGATTATATCAGTCTGATATCCATCCATTTTGCATACATGGACTCTTTACAACTGCAAGGATTTGTCAGGGAGTCTAGTGATAGGACAAGGAGTAATGGTTTTAAACTAAAAAAAAAAAAAGGTGGATTTAGATTAGATATTAAGAAGATACTCTTTGCTATGAGGGTGGTGAGGCGCTGGACTAAGTTGCTCAGAGACACTGTGGATATCCCATTCCTGGAAGTGGGGCTTTGAGCAACCTGGTCTAGCGGTAGGTGTCCTTTCCCATGGCAGGGGGGTGGGAATTAGATGGTAGATGGTTCTTTAAGGTCCCTTCCAACCCAAACCATTCTATGACTCTATGATTACCGGGGTTTCTGACACATAAGAAAGAGATTTTATAACAGTCAAAGCAAATCAGTTATATTTAGTGTTGCTGTGAAGGCTTCTGGGTGTACAACAAGGAAAGATCTGATATTTGTGGTTCAGGAACCAAAATCCAGACAAGATTTTCATATTTATTTCATATTTATTCTCTGTGCTGCTCAACAACATTGTACTTTTTATTTTTGCTACAGTGAAGTCAATGTTCCTTGGAGAGAGAGAAATGAGTTAATATCACATGCTTTCTCCAAAACATGCTCATCCTTGAAATGGATATATGTGCTTGTACAAAAACACACTCTTTTTTAAAAACATTTTTATTTATAGTGTTCTAAAACATGAAGTAAATTATTATAGCTACTAGATGAGAAAGAAAAAAAAAAAAAAAACATAAATGTGCTTCAAGGGGGTTTTCTGGTCTGCAACAAAGCAGGTTGCAAGCCTTCAAGCTTCAGCTGTCTTCAGGATTAGACAAGCTGAATATCTTTGAAGGGACCCCTGGTCAGTACCGTAATGCTTTCAGTGTGCTGTGTTAGGGATTGTGAATCCCCAGTTGTATTGTGCTAAATTGCTTGTGCCTTGGTTTAACAGAGGACAAAAGCTTTGACATTGCACTGGCTATTTCTAACATAAACATAATAGTTCATGCCAGCCAGCCAGCTGAGAGACATTGTGTAGGAAATATAGAAAATGAGATGGTTTAGATGTGAAAATAAAGTCTTGAAGAAAATTAGGCACAGCAATTATGATATATGTATTTTTAATTAAATTTCATAGATTTAAAATGTCATTCAAAGAGAGGAGAATTCCCAAGGCTAGCAATTATTTTACACAATATGTAATATCTAGAAAGTACTGTTACCTTTCATCAAACCACAGGAAAAAAATATATATATCTTTGAGTGTAATTTGGGAAGATTTATAGCACTGGAAAAGTTTGCAAGAATGACAATGTTGATATCCAAACTTTAATTTCAGCAATGTTTGCTATTCATTTAATCTTTTTGCTTTAATCTCTGCAAATGAAATTGACTTAAAACTCCTGATTTTTGTTACTATCCAAGCTAATTCTAGGTCCAACAGAATCTGTGATGAATATGCCTGAAGGATCATAAAAATTGCTCTGTTTGGCACTTGCTTTTACACAGGGTGTGCTTTGTACTATATATGCAAAAGTGCTACTGGTTTATCATCACATACAATCTTTTTCTATATTTTTTCTAATGTTTTTGTTTGCATTTAATTGCACTTTGGTATGTGCAGAACACAGCTTTCCAATAGCAATATTCAGTCAGCCTGCTAGAGAAAAGCTCAAGGACATATTTCTACTAAGCAAAAACTCTGAAAGAAAAGGGACAACAGATAAAATACCCACAGAAACAATTCCTCTAGAAGATTCTTCTTTTGAAAATACATAATTATCTAATCACTTCCATCCTGGTAAGAAGCATAGAATTATCAGACATCTTCCTTTCTCTTATAAGGGAACAAATGCTGCATGGATTCAATTAGAAAGTTATTTAATAAAGATGCTGCTAGAGTTCAGTTCAAGGAGAAACCTGAGGAATTCAGATATTTCTTTGCTGTCTCCCAGCATATAAAACAATCATGTAAATTGTATCTTTTAGCTCCTCAAAACAAGAACTCCAGTTGTACAGGAAGGCAAAACATTAATTGGGAAGACTGTTGTGTAAATAAGCTGGAATACAATGCCAACAAGAACACATTTATAACACGAAAGTATAGGGATTACTCTTGTTCACCTCTGAACTTGAGTTTTTCATTATTACAGCCAAGAAAAACTATCTGAGCAAGTTTCATGACCTCTTAAGCAGCAGTCATTAGACAGGATGTTTCATATCAATATGAACTGAATTAGAACAGCATACTTAAATGTGGGGAGGGTATAACAATATTAAATAGCTAGTAATATATTTGGTACATAATGATTTGTTAAATTCAAATAACGAATCATTATATGCTTTAGATACATAGTAACAGATTCTGGCAAATAGCAATGTATAACTTAGCTGTTGTGAGATTGAAATTAATGGAAAAACTATTAAAAGAAAAATGTGAAATCTTCCAGGAAAATAGTGCTACCATGTGCAATAAAGAGTCCTGAGCACTAGCGTCTAATCTCTTCCTTAGCTTCCTCATCTCTAGAGCAGATCTTTTGAATTAATGAAATTAAAGTGGTAAGCAAAAGAGAACTTCAAGAGAAACCATTCCTTTCAAGTTATTTTCACATTAAAAATATCTTAAAAGAACAACTAAAAAAAAGAGAATGATTATTATTCAATGTGCTTTTCCAAACAGATGCAGATGTAGGAAGCCTATATTTACATGTAGAGGTACAACGAGTTAAAATAGCATCTATGCAGTTCCCTTTCATAACTGAACCGTTGTGGCACCAGAGTTTTGTGCACAGAAAATCTGTATCTGTAATCTGGAGTCAACAACATAGCCTACAAATGTATTTATTTCATAATAACAGCTATTTTTCCAGCATTCTATCTCCGAACCTGGTTCCAATTTTCCCGGTGGCATGTGTTGAGTATTATTCCCAACAAAAATTCTCTCTCTCTCAATGCCTGTCTTGGTTTGGCCACATCTCAGTGAGACCCATGTTCAGGGTCTTTGAGAGCAGAGCTTAGCTGCAGGCTGGAAGTCCTTGGCCATGTCTCCATGGCCAATACTTCAGCTGTAGGGCCCCTTTGAAAGATTCTGGTTGTAACCTCACAAGTGTAAATATAGAGAGTTATGCAGAGATATCTGTCTATACACCACGCAGATTGAGTTTATTCACTGGGGAAGCTAGTGCCTGAGTAGGCTATGGGAGAGACCGGGGGCACCAGCATGTCTGTGCCAAGCCAGGGATGCTCCAGCTTGGCAGAGCTGAGTGATGTGTGTTCACAGTGATAGCTGTCAAATTTCTGCTGGTGTTATGTTCTTCTGTTAGCAAAAGACTACCTCCATCATTTAAGATGAGACTGTGTCAACCCTAGACTTCTAAGAACTTGCTTCTCAGTTGGTAAATACAGTTTACTGGGCTAGGTCAGGGGACTTCACACCGTACCACATCGATACATGGCTGTCTGCTGTGCTACGGTTTTAAACCAGACTTTCAGTCTCGTAATTTCATTTTTTTTTCTTTGCTTGTACATGTAATTTTTACTTACTGTAATGCACAGAACATCTTAGGAAAGGTACAGGAGTATTAAGAATGCAGTTTTATGACAGGTGTAAAAATTGTTGATTCTGTATACCTTTATACCTTGCAAAGCATTAGTAACTGCATCCCAGCTACAGGATGTAATTACATTGCTTGGTGCATTGTTGGCCATTAATAGGATTCCTTCCATCTGTCTGATGTATTTCTCTTCCAAGAATACTGTTGTGTTTTATTACAGCCATTTAAAAATTCCTGGTGCTTTTCCAGGTTCACTTGGGGCATGATAATACAGAAGTTCACCCAAAACTGGTGAACTGTTGAACCCAAAACTAAAGGAAAACTGAACTTTATAAGACAGACAAGGATAGTATTTTGCTTGCTGCTGTCTCAGGTTTATGCTTTTGCTATCATAAAATACCTTTAACTTCATTACCTATGATTGACATTTTCATATTTTTATTACTTCAGAGTCAGCATTCAAATACAAAAATGCTTTTCAGACAGCAGGAGCTTCACAAAATCGAGTGTGAATGAACCTATGTTCTCCTGTATCTATTCAGCTCTCTCACTGGATAGGTGACTGACTTAACAGACAGATCCGACAAGGCATCTATTGCATCGAAGTACTCATTAGTTTAATGTAAAGGGGGCAAAGTCCTGGCCCCTTGTCCCTCGCCCTCCCTTGCTCTTTGTTCCCACCGTAGCAGCTGCAGGCACGACATGCTCCCACGTGAAAAGGGAAAGATCCAGCCCCAGCTCTCAGCATTTGTGACATCCAGATGCTTATCAGAGGAAATGCAACATTTTATGCTGGGGTCCTGGCACCAGCAGGAATGTGATGTCTTGGAATGGTAATAATATTCCTCTGTGCTGTAGGTCTCGACAGCCCTCCTACGTCCTCATATGCCACCAATAGCTGTACGTGCAACCCGTCCTCTCAGGGGAGCGCCAGCCATATGGAGGCATCACCACCTCTGCAAATACAAATGATGGTTTGTAAAGAAGGGCAATGACAAGTCAGCCTGTACAAGGAGCACTGGAAAGTAAATATATTTGGTACTCCTCATCAGGATTGTGCTGGCAATGCACCCTCTGAGATGAACAAATCCCACTGCTTCCAGCATCTTCTCAGACAAGGCTGGGAAAGCAACACCGATGCCACAGAGAGTGTTGGGGTTGCCCTGAGAGCAGCTGGCAGTGATCGGTCAGAATTACAAGTGGATTTTAATGTTTTTTTGAAAACAATTGAAGGCTTTTTTTTTTTTTTCCATACATTTGTGGTTTTGATTTAGTTATCAAAGAAAAAATGAAATTCCCAAGCCTATTGGTATCTTTGCTGCCCTATAAGAGAGAGGTCTCCTTAAAAAAAATGCACACACAGATTGTTTATCTTTCCTTCTTGGACATAAACCATTTAAAAATTTATTCTTGATATCCCACTACAAATTAATTTCTGGCTCAAATTCCTTTTTTTCACATTATATCCCTTCCTTTTAAACTTATAGATCAGTTGAGAGAGAAAAGCAAAATATATTCACTGTGCATTTCTTCCCTCCCACAACAACAAAAAAAAATACCAAATATTCACAAACTTAAGGAGTAGAGAGCATATCAAATTTTTGGATTAGAATAGGCTGACTAGACCTCATGAAAGTGTAAGACAGCAACCACTTGTTTTTTGAAGTTAGTTGACATATAATGAGTTGACGTTTTCATTATTTTATTGAAGCAACCTCTTTCTGCCCCAGATCAGGGAAGAGTGGAACAAGAATTGTTTGATGTTATCTTTATGTACAGATTAGTTGGAAGAATCTGTCATTGTCCTGGCAAAAGTGAATATTGCGTGTATATTTTAGGAGAAGGAGATAGAAATTAGATGGAAGTCCCAACATTACAGAGACACCCATCCTGAATGTGGACATATCATTGTGTTGCTCCAATGAAATCTGAGCAGCAGTACCTTTTAATGCACTTTTCCTCAGCCCTTCTATTGTTTCAGCTGTCTATAGTGTCTTGCTTTGAATCACTGATTATAAATGACCTAAATTCTCCAATTACCATTCACATATTTTCTTCAGAAGGCTTCTGTCAGTTTCCAGGACATACTATTTTAGGGAGAAGATCTTAAAATAGGCACATGATTTTTAGAATAAAAGAAAAACACTGCAGTCTGTAAAGCAATCTGAATATAAAAATGGTCTGTCTTTTTTCCCACTCTAATTAGGAAAACAAAAATAGTAATATTGGAGTGATGCATATCCAATTACACTTGCCATTCACCAGGCTTGAGGCTTTCCTACAGAGACTTCTACCATAATGATAAGGAGATGGAAAAAGAAAGCAGTCATTAGCAATGCTCAGGGAATTTGTTTTTCTTGATGTGAACCACTAGTGTGGTAGATCTCAGAGGCAGCAGTATTGGGCGGCTTTTTCTTAGATAGTTCTCCTTGTAGTGAAGAGTGTAATGACAGTCTTTTTGTGGCATCAAAGTGTGTTGGCTACTGGAATGGCTTTGGTGACCTAAGAAATCATCATGCTCACATTCACTGAGCTGTGTATGATAATTTCATTTGAAGGAATAACTTAAAATCAGTGGTTCCCATAAAGGAAGGGTCTGGGGTCCTTGGCCAGATCAGAAGCTTTCCAAGATTCAGTGGCCTTACTGGCAGAGGATGCCTTGGTTTATTGGCAGTAGCGGGATGAGAAAACAAATTAATTTGTGTCATCGGTTCTTGCTTTTTTCTTTTACGGTTGACATATTCTCAAGCTTCTGCTTTGGAGGTGTCTTCTAGAGGCCACCTGAGAAGCACATTTCAGGAGTGTTTCAAAGGAGAGCACCTCTGGCAGCTGTAGCAAGTAGTGCTCCTGGGCTTTAGTTTCTTGATTTCATGGATATGAGAAGGAAAGAGTAGGCCAGATGCCCTCCAGGGGTCCCTTCCAGGCTAAATTATTCTGTGGTATTTCTGTAAGAATTTGATCTGGTGAATAATTTTATGTTGGATTTGGTTTTGAGTAGTGTTCACTCAGCGTCACTTGAAGTGAGCAAGTGTCACTTTCTGAATAGTTCTAGCTGATGCCAGAAAGCTGTCATTCACCACAGAATCTACGACTTACTGAGCAGAATCATTACATCTATAATCTTTAAAGAAAGAAAACTGATGCAATCTGTGTGCGAGTGAATGAAATGTGGCCAGGAAGACAAGCTGAGAATCGTTCTCTAGTAAGTGTTGGGAAATTTTGGAAGACAACATGTCGCTGAGAGATTAATTATCAGACAGGGGGGGGGGGGGGGGAATTCTGAGACATACACATGTACTGCTAAAAATTTACCTAAAGTGACCTTTATAAGCTCTAAGACAATGTCTAAGGTTAGACTATTCATCACTGCTCATTTGCCAAATGAAATTGGTGGATTGGTAAATTATTAGGATAATTTTTATCTACCAAAATAGTTCACCAGTTTACACAGAAGAATATATCATACTAAAAACTGGCCCGCATTTCAAACTGTGGATTAATAACAACTGAATGCATGCTGGCACATAATTTAGATTCCAGCCATGAAGTCTCTGAATTGTGAGCTGGAAACTACAATAAATGTATTTAATAAATACAGCTATTGTTTTTGCTGGCATCATGCTGCACATAGCAGCTAGAAGAGCACTCGGTGACATTTAGTAATCTTAAAGGCCAGGAAACAGTCTGAAAATCTTCTTTGCCTTATTTGGGGTATTGAAATGTTGTTCCAAATGGAAATAAAGCACACAGATCAAATTGCTAAAATGGAAAATGTATGTTGATGGTTTTGAAGTTTTTCCTTATTTGAAACTCTTATTTATAATGGAATATTTATTAAAACATTTTTTTTTAGGTTGGATATTTATATAACTATTAAGCTGTACTTTTCCCCACCACAGAAACACTTGCAGATGTTGGATATTTGTTGTCAATGATTAATTGAAAAGGAATCAAAATGTAACACTGCAGTGAACAATTGATGAACCTAACCAGCTTCATTTCTCTCCTCCAATGATATTATCAGGTACCTTCTCTCCCAATCAAGGCTTTTAGAAATAAAAGCATTTATATGTACATTTTAGATCTCGGGCCACAAACACAGTTCCTGAGCCATATTGCAAATTCCAATCTCAACACCATAAACTTTCTTTTAAACTTAGGTGTAACTCTTTGCCTTAATAGATGCAATTTCATTTTAGATGTAAGGTATGTGTGGAGACTTGAATAAATAAGTACTCTTCTTTTGTTAGAAATAGACTTCATGGCATATTTTCCTTATATTTTAAATCCCACAAAATAAAAGGAGGATGGTAATTTTCTTCCAGATTTTTCTATGGGTAAGCTTTTGCATACATGAATGAAATTAAAATAATTTTTTAAACCCTATTTTAAGTTTTACTCATCCATATTCTAAAGCTGATGAATGAGCTTAAGAGCGAATCTGATGTGCTTAATTCAGGCAAAATAGAGACAAGAGGGAGGAGTAGTTATGTTCCCTGAGCACAGAATTCAACAAGATCAATTGAGTAGGTGTTGTCCATCCTACTCAAAAAGTTTCTATTGATTTGTGAGGGAGCTCATGCTGACTTTTTCAAAGAAAAACAACACATTACAGGAATAGTGCCTTGATTCGCTTGAAGAATATTAGGAGCTTAGTGACTCAAATAAAACACAGAAGCTTTGAGCAGTCACACTGTGAGCCCAGATTTGCACAGCACTTAGGTTGCTGGAGCCAATTGTCTTATCAAGAAACTTTGATCTAAATGGGTCCAATTCACACAAAGCAAAGTCATTAAATTCACGATTTATAAGTCAGGCTGTAGGCACAGGGATGCAACACATCTTGTGTTAGCAGCAAGAACACACAGAGCTCCCAGCTCCTGGACTAAGCTCCTACGTGCTTCCTGGGAACAGTTGCCTATGTGCAAGCATGGGAACAGTTAAATATCTGAGAAGTAGATTCAGAGAAGACTATACATTAAGCCAGAAATCACAGAAGTAGGAAAGGCTGAGAGGGGACTTATTGCTTGCAGTCCATCTTTCAAAGAGAGTTAGAAACCTAATTCCTGGCTAGAGAGTAGCATTTAATCCCAAAATGAAATTACAGCTGTGAACCCTTCTCTGAAGTTAATCACTGCAACTGGGATGGTCTTTTTCAATAGCCACAACAAAAACTAGGAGGAAGATGCCTCCTTTTCAGGAGAGTGCTCAGTATGGCTGTGATGGATCTTGGCCAAATTTTGCCTTGGCTATTGGGCACGAGCATATTTCCCAAGAAACACAATGCCCTACTCTCATACTCCAATCTCGCGATTTTTCCTGGTGAAGCTTACAGGTGTAAAAGTTTAATTATTTTATCCTTTTGTTGAGGATACTGGCTTGGTGCCATGTCCTAACCTTTCCTCCCATTCACCCTGCAGAATAGAGCAGCTTCCCTGGTATGGCCCAAACACAAAATGTCCAGTCAGTCACCAGCCTAACGCTTACAGACTGATGGCAGGAATCACAGACTTTTGCCTTGGTGTTTGATTCTGGAGAGAGTCTGAGATATTCTTAATGTTTACGAATGAAAAGTAATGAAGAACTTATTAACTAGAGTTTCCTCCAGGCAGAAATGTGAATTGCTGATCTTTCTGTGAACTGTGCTTGCTACTTGTCCTGATGACAACTAGTTGGCATCTTAAAATATCTTCTTAGCTGGTGCCTTAAAACAAACACCTACCAAGGGAAGCCATTTATATCATAATATTTGCAGTCGTAACTATATGTAGCAGCTCCTGATTTGTTAGAATTGTTAGACTCTCAAAACTCAATGTAAATTGGTGTCTCTTTTTCCTTTACTTAGTTTTGACTTGTTTAATTTCTTCAGTGTCAGGATAACTATGATAGGGACAGTGATTTTAGTATCTCTGAATATATCTGGATATCTGAAACACAGATTTGCAGCGCTGGATTTTTCTCCAGTGTGTGGATTTTTAAACACCAATTTTTGAGTGTTAAAGGTAATCACATAATCAGGTGTCTGTGTGACTATAAACAATAGCAAAATGGAGGTTGTCTTAAAAAAATGACGAATTCAGGTTTTCTGTTGGGATTTATGTTGTTTCTAGCTGAAAAGGCCTTAAGAATAGAGCTTTTTATTTCTATGGGCAGATGGGGTAGAAGGAAGCTTGGAAAGAGAGAAGGAAAGTGTTGTTTTGACAGTTTCATTTCTGATAGTCTTTGGTGAAAGTGTTAATTTTTGTTTGTTTCTGAGAAACCTACTTAGCATTATTACTAACTGGCCTGAGCTTTGGAGACTAGCTCACCAGACACAAATTTCTGATAAAGGCTGTCATTGTATACCATAAAAGTGTAATAAAACAGAAGTTTTAACACTCTGTGTTGTGGACTTCCGGTGACAGTGCAGTTTTCAGTCACCTAGTTATAGGAAATGAAGAGTTTGTAAACAGAAGGGGATGAAGGGGTTGGAATTAATCCAATTTAATAACGTGCAAATGCATTCACCATCTTGAGTTTCAGTGTTAATGAATTACATTGCAAATGTCATTGTGTCTTTATCCAGAGACACATTCAGCTTTCTGTATGATGTTGTAGTTATTCAGTAGCATTCTTTCCTGGTTTTAGACACCAGCTGATAAGAATATAAAAGCAAAGCAAGCACAATTTTGTGTACCCTTTTCAATGTCTAAAGTGAGCAAATGCAGTCTCCTGTGTCCAATGCAGACCTGTTAAACTTCCTTAGCTTGCCAATGTGTTTCCTGGCAAAAGTCGGAAATGTAACTTAAAGCAAATGAGTTATTTACACTTGAATACTCAAATGACTGATAAACACACCTGGATATATTTACTTTTCAGTAATTGCTGATTTGTTTTTCCATAAGTGTAAAACAATATTTGTTGTATTCTTTTTATTGGGGTTTCTCATCAAATCATTGAGGTGTGAGAGTAAGGCACCCAACTATAAATGTCATTGACCGTAAAAAGCCACACAAAATTAATTGATCTGCCAAACTGCTCTGTCCCAGGAAGGATTAATGGACCAGTTTATCCACTGTTAAGGAAACTCTCAAGAATACCTTGAGACTGGTAAGCTGTTGTTTTAGTTAATGAAAGGAATATTAACTTACTGTATTGATTTCCAGAGAATTTACAGGTGAAAATTGCATAATTATGAATATATTTATATAAGACATGAGAAACGGTCAGAGAAAATGTCTGCAATGAACATCCAATACACAATTGGGAGTTCAATTAGTTCACTTCAAATCTGGGAAGATTAAAGGATTTTGAAAGCAATGTAATATTTCTGACGAAGCCCTCTCTTCCAGCAGTACCTTGTGGCAGAGGGGTTCACTAACTGCTGTCACCTATCAATTATCAGAGAGAAAACTATTTCGCTCTCCCATTTATCCTCCAGATCACATATACACACTTCATCCACAAGAGCAGATTCGTGAAGCCAAGTGCCTGCAGCTCTTGAAATCAGGGACTGGTGTATTCCAGTTTAGTCTTATTTACTAAATACATCATCACACCAGGCTATGGATTAAACATTCATTCTTCATGGTTCAGAAAGCACTCTCGGCTCTTCTGTGACATATGGACAAAGCTGGTGTGGCTACAATTTATGGAGTCAGGCTGCAAAATTGTGATTTATTAAATAGTATCAATCTGGAAGAGGGGAGGAAGAGAGTGAAGGACACAAGATAAATAATAGAGACAGTGCATTACTGTAAAGCATGCTGGAATTGATTTGTAAATGTAAATCCCTTCCTCCCTCCATCTGAAACTGCAAAAGCAACCAGTAATTGGAATTATCTGATAAACGTTACTGAAGTGAAGAAATGTTTCGGGTTTTAGTGCCAAAGTCTCCAAGAGCACATTCTCTATGGGCTTACTCAGCCCCAGACAGGTCAATAACCTTTATTGCAATCCACTGGGGAAATAGAAATGTCAGAACTATAAAGTAGCCTCTATCAGTCCCTTCCAAATAACCAGTTTGACCTATGGATCTAAATACTGAAAACAAATAGTAGTCTTCAGCCATGAGTTTCCAACCATCTCCCCCCACTGTTTAGACTTAAACAAAAGTGACCATTTTGGTAAGGATCCTAGTCATCATTCAACAGCAATGAGTGACCGTTTTTCATTATTATTACTTTTTAAACACAGCAAGACCGCTCTGCTGTCCTCAGAGTCAGTGACACATAAGTCATTTGGCTGACATTTTAATAAACATCTGTTTTTTTCAGAGCAAACCACAACAGTCATCTTTGTTAGGATTTCCTGGCATTCTAATGTCATCTCCATGGATATTGTAGTCTGTTCCTGCGGAAACAAAACAAATATAAAACCAAGCACCCCTCCAGAACTCAGAGTGAGATGGAAAGACCTTGAGAGCTTTCATCCCTCTCCATTTGTGCTTGCCACCCAGCCTTGAAAGCAGCTCAGCTTTGATAAGGCTTCACAAGAGGCTGGCCTTCTCCTCCCTAGGTCTTGAAGTCTTCCTGATGTGGAGCAAGGTTTGAGGACTTTCCCAGATGGGAAAACTGCAGGTGATCAGGTTAGGTTGGAAGCTATCGCTGAATTTCCAATATCCCAAGGGGCTGAAATGGGATGCCTCAGAGGAAGACACTTTGGTTTACTATCATTACATTATATTGTAGATATTAAATTGTGCTCAGAGTTTAACCTAGCACAGTTCTCTTGCCCCAGAATTGCACGTATTTTTAAGGGTGTGGATGGTGGGAGTAATACTGTTCAAGGTGGTGCGAGAGAAAGGCAGACTGCTTTCTCGTAAATTGCTAGCTTAAATAAATAGCGAGCATGCCAGACAACCAAACCTGTAAAAATAGTTTTGTTTCACTGCTTCTTAATCCATACTAGCCAGGAAACACTGAGAGAGAGAATGGTAGTAAGAGCTGTGTAACACTGTGGAAATATGCTGTTATGTCTTAGAGTTCATGTCAGTGAAACCCATTCTTTTTTCTGAGGTCGCAAGGTGAGAAACTTTAGAAAGTGAGAAACTCTCATATTTATGAAGGGACATGGGCTCACATTAAATATTTTCATTTGATAAAAAGTTAATCGTTAAATAACTGGCTTTGGAAACCTCTGCTTTTTTTTTTTTTTTTTTTTTTTTTTATTAAAGTGCAAAAATCTATGCTGGAAAACCTAAACAGACTATTTAATCACTGAGTGTGCACTCTGGGAAGTGTGAATTTATGTCCTCTTTGCTCTTATCAGAAGTGAGAGGGCAGGAGTAAGATCAGCGTAGTGTCTGGAGAAAGCAATCTCAAAAATACAACCTAGTCAAATAACCTGCCTTAAGAGTTGTAAATAACCTCCCACATGCCTATGCAGAGTAGAAACTAAACATAATTCACCATATGAAAATTCCTAGTTTTACTCTAGTATCAGCCCTGATCACTGTAATATCACACAGTTGTCTGGTTAAAGCAGGGAATCAGACAAGCTACTGATCCCATTTTCTGAGGTTCCCTGGGATCCTAAAAGAGGACTAAAGGTTTGTTGCTGTTGTTTTAACTTATGTTAATTTTAGGATATACCAGTTGGCAGATGCCTCATTCAAAGTACATCTGGGTGTACTGAATCATCAGCTCCACAGGAGTATCTTGGAGCTGTGCTGGGTTTCATGGCATATTCGATAAGGAATAGAAATTGAACAAATCTCTTTAGGCAGCTGGAAAGTTGCATACTTTGCGAAAGGGAAATCTCTTCAAAAAACAGAATGAAGGCAAGGGCCCCAGATTATCCTGAGAGTAGTTAAAATATAATAATGTCTAGGACCTACAGGCAAATTTTTGGCAGTAGGTTGCAATGTGCCTGAGAAAGAGGTCAGAGACATTATCCGCATGTTTCAGACAGAGAAGCTGAGACAGTGAATGGTGGGTGATTTGCACCGTCTGGGGGAGGTCACGGTGCCTGTGCAGTCTCACAGGCCCCCACTCACTGCAATTACAAATGCCACACTTAACTTCTAGGGCAGCATCTCACTCAAGAGACAGGTAAGTGTGGCTCAGGGCCAGGGAAATACAAACAACTTAACAAATGACACCCCTGTGCTTTGAGGAAAATTAATGATGCTATATTAATTGCTACTTTGGCAAAAATTTAATCTTGAGCTCTCCTCCAGCTCCCACCACTGCTCTGAGCATGCTTTCTCTGCCTCGTCACATCATGCTTATGTTGAACTCTTGAGCTCCTCTTTGTACATTGCACTGGTCAGCTTTAAGCCTTCCATCCATCTCCCAGGAATGCCATCAGTCATCCCTATCTCCCAACATGGCAAACAGTGATGTTACTGTGAAATCTGCCATATTTTCAGTGCCTCTTGAGCTCTGTATCCTCTTGACAGCTTTCTGTGATATCCAGCAAGACCTAGGGAAAGGCAGGCATGTAACAGTAGTAGTGTCACTCCAGCTAAAACCCCTCAGCCGGTCTGATGCCCACAGCTCTGCCTCCCACCAAGGCACTCCTGCTCCTCTCCTTGGGTCTGTTCCCAGGGAGGAGAAATGAAAGGCCAGTCTGCTTCTGCTTGAGCCAGGCAGCCTAATGCTCCTCTAACACCAGCAATCCCAGAAGGCAGTTGACTTCATAGAGAGGTGGTCATGTTCCGTGTAAGGGTGGAAAGAAACCAGATCATGCTTGTGTTTGTTTTCTTGAAAGCATTGTTGGCTCCAGAACCCTCCTGGGGAGGGCAAATGCTAAGTGTCAGGAAAATGTTTGCAATCAATGTCTTACGGTGGCCACATATTCAGAATAGCTGTAAATCCAATTTAGGCAACAAAGCAGGAGAAGGCATGTATATATATGGTATCTGTACAGGCCTTCCCAAGAGCAAGGGCTGATCCCCATCTGACCAGATGGCTGGCAGTATTTTGAGTGACCTGAATAATCTAGCACCAGGCTATTGGAAGGAGCTGCAGTGACACACATTCAGCTTGGCACAAAGGTGGTAATACTCTGCTTTCACCCCTCCAAACAATTTCAAGCCATCTTTCTGAGGGCAAAGCTTCATTTGGTGCACTGTCAGTGGTAACATGTGCGAGAATATCTTTAAAAGGCAGTATCAGCAGGCAAGGACTTTTTTTGTGCTCCCAGTGAAGCAGTAAAGCAGAAGAGCCACTCCTGCTGATCCAAGTCTGCTGATCAAACAGAAATACTGTCCATCGAACCTTCGATTTCTGCAGAAATCAGAAATTCCTACTACAGAGAGGTGGCTTAAAAATGGCTTGAGAACTTTCCATAGGGAATCAAAAATAGCTGAACAAACTAGCTGGCCAAATCCTGATCTCTCTTCCTCAGCTGTAATTTCTGCCTTCTTCCCAGTGCAAGCACAGTTAATGGCTTACAACTGTTCAACTGTTGCAAAGTATTGCTGAACTCTCATTTCGGTTTGGAGAGTGGTTCTGCTCCACCACATGCCTGCCTTTAATGAGGAATGACTATGCCATTAACTTTCTGGGAGAAGAATAACTGCCAGTAGTTATCACTGTTCACCTTTTGTTGAGCTATTATCACATATTCAACCAGGAAGCACAAAAATACTGCATGGCCTATGTGTCCACGTGGCGTGGAGGGAGAATAATTGGAGCAAAAAGTCTGGGAACTGACTATGCACTGAAAAAATATTTTCCTATGCTATTCATTAAGGGTTTATGAGTAACAAACACATTTTCTTCCATCTGAGAAGCCTGAAATTACTTTCTTATGAGGAAATAGGATGCACATTTCAGATCATTTATATGTAATAAATTAATCAATAGTTCTGCTTCTCTACATGTAAGGACTAGCAGACCCATTCACAGGAACACTGGGGAGTGATGATCTGATCAATGCACATGAATTATGTGTATTGTAACCAAGATATGGTGTTTGAAGTTGATAGATTGAGAAAATACAGATCTAAAGGAGTTCATTGGTCTGGAGAAACCCATCCTTCTGCCCTTCAAACATATAAAAACATCGCATTTTACTAATCTGTCAGAATTAAAGCTGCTTTCTTGTTTTATGGAAATGCTTCTCTAACTATAGAGACACTTCTTTGAGTGAAAAAAAGCAGCAGCACTGAGCCAGAGGACCATTATTTGCCCAACTTCTCAGTATGTTGGTGCGTCCACTCACATCTGCTCAGGTTGCCCTGAACATGATCCAGGCTTCCCTGAAGAACCTGAGCTGGCAGGAGATTTTAGATCAGACTTCATGTATAGCTGATTCCCAAGACAAAAAGAGCATTTTTGACCTGTGCTCTTAAAGGTGCTAATGTGATGTAATACCAGCTGTCCTGAGACAGAGTTTAAGGTGGTGAAAAATCTTTGCAGTGGCTCAATTCCAAGTGTTACTGCTGTAAAGTAGGGTTGTATTAAGATATGATCATTTCACTGTAAATCTGCTCTACTATTGAAAATTGATTCCAGCTGCAGGACCTTGTAAAAATTTCTGGTTAATATAATTGATAAAGATGTGGGATTTTTTCATTGCGTTGTTCAAAAATCATTGATGCTTCTGAGGAGATCCACATTTCTACTACAGTTAGTTATCCTTGTTAACACGTTTTATTACAACATGTCTGAGGTATGTATTGATAAGTCAGCAATGAATTTAACAATTAATAATGAAAATGGTAAAATAATAACATTCCTGGAACTCAGATGACTCTTTGTTGATTTAGTTGTTGGTATTTTTTATGTTTGTTTGGTTTGGTTTTTTTTCATAACTTCATGGCAAATAACTGCAATTTAATCTATATTCTTGATATAGTTAAAATGGACTTTTGAGGATTCATAGCAGGAGTGAATTCGGACTGCTCTGTAGCTGAGCTTTTAATTTTGCATTTTTTTTCTCTCAAGCAAATTCCAAATTTTTCCAAATAAGCTGGAAATTATGAAGCAATAGCAAGCAAATGAGCTGTATTTTAAGGACTGGAGAAAATGCATCTATGTTTCATTGGAGAAAAAATAAAAAATAAAAAAAAATCATCAAATATTAATCTAAACATGGGTAATTAATTAACCTATATACATATATATTCCCCACCCCCCCCAGATTTCTCTGTTAGAACTTAATCATTCTTAATCATTCCACAGCACTAGCAATGTTACTTCTTTGAGCCTGGCAGGAAGCATGGTGTTTTCAACATTTTCCCTTTGCAACTCATGGACTCCTTTAGGTTTCACAATGTGGCTTGGACTCTTTGCTGCAGTTTCTGAGGTGTGCCTTCCATGAGACAAGGTAGAAACGCAGAACAAATCTTCTGAATGGAAAAACTGGGTTGACAAGTCTGAATTTCTGCGGTTTATATTACCTGTTAGTAAAAACAAATAAGCAAATCCCAACCACATTAGGCAGAGAGAGAGAATAATTCATGCATATATTCTCTGTCTTCCAGCATTTTTAATTAGCCAGGTTTGATTCTTCACTTCTTATTTTCCTAGATTGAAAAAAGCACATGTTAATGGTCTTTCCTAAATACAGCTATAAATTCTTCTAATCATTTTGCATTTGTTGTAATGACATCAATTATTTATGGATTGTTATTACTTAGTAGAAATAAGGAAGCCTTCCATTATTCTCCCATATCAATCTCACCCTTATGATATGTGTTTTGACATATCATTGCAGAACTGTACATGGCAGGATGCCAAAACCAAGCACAGGTTGGAAAGGACTGAGATCAATAGTCATGGGTGTACTGCTGTGTTACACAAATGCAGTCAAAACACACTAGCTGCAGTACTAGAAGTAACACTTTAGCACTCCTTTTTATATCTTGTTTGTAATAATCTGAAGGCTGCTCCCCTGGATGTAAGTGGATCCTTTGTTTTTGGAAGAGGGAATGTTGCCAAATGATTAATAAGGGAATGAGTGTAATACCGCAGCAATGTTAATTTCTTTCAGATGCTAAAAGTCAACATTTAAAAGACAAACACTGTGCGTATGCAACCTGTAACTCAGAAAACATATCCATAGCAAATATCCTGCTCAGCCATACCAAATGATATCAAATGTGCGGTCCAACTTTGTGATGTTGACATATAGTTTAAGACCTCAGGAAGCATTCTAGTTGACTATGAGAAATGCCCAGTGTTTTCATGTATGAAAGATGACTCAGATGCAATGCCATGTAATACCTGGCGTCATTCTGGTATGAGGGATGTTACCTCCTTTGTGAGAGCAGTGAAGTACAAATGCCTTGTTATTTAGACATAGTCCATATTTATTTATAGTGCCTTCCATTTTTCATTTATAGTTTTCTTTCTGCCTACGTAACTCTATAATGCTATCTAAATACACTCAGCTAGATGTTCCTGTGAAAAATAAATGAGAACAGGACTTTAAAACTCTGAGAAAAAATGATAATGTGTAGAAATAGAAAATGAAATAGTTTTGTGTTATAGAAAGTATGGGGTTTCTTAGATAACCAGGCAAATAGGCTAATATTTTTAAAATTATAATAGTAGAAATTAGTTAAAAATAATAGCTGAAGAACAGATTATCACAACATAAAATGGGCTTCTTGTATTGTGCTGAAATCAAGATTGGATGCATTGGAAATGAATATGTGAGAAGGAAATACTGTGTGCTAGCACCCAAAAAAAAAGGGGGGGCGGGGGGGGCAATCAAATTGTGAATGAGAAGGGTTGGTGAGGACATGGCAGGACTCTGTAGTCACTGAGCAGGAACAACAGCTCCTTGTTGGCTGTCCCCCAGCTGTCGATCCCTGCTGTTGCTCCCACCTGCGCTGCGGGGCTGGGTGGTGAGGTCCATGTGGGCATCTGGGGCCACCAAATGCTGGGGCATCTTCTGCTGCATCCCCACTTGGCTCCCACTGCAGCACCTTCTCTTCCTCCAAGTGGATCCACACCTTGGTCAGCCTCTGGCTCGTGTCCCTCATGCGCTGTCTCCCTCTCCCTCCCTCCCTTTTAATTTACAGCAGAGGGTATAAAGTAATTGCCCAGCTGTGGGGCCAGGCAGAGCTCCACACCCAGCTCTGTGGCTGCCGACGGTCTCGGCCCACGTCCATGAGGACGCTGCAAGGCAAGCTCCTGGGCTGGCAGAGGAGCCTCAAACGCCATTCAGGACAGAAAGCCAGATGGAAGTAATCCCTACTGGAGCAGCCAGTTTTGGTGTCAGGTTTTCTGAGGAGAGCGGCGGTGCCGGCGCCTCGTGCCACGTTCGCGGTGAGCAGCAGGGCAGCTGCCAGCAGGCTCTGGTGGGGCTGGAAGCTGCTGTGGCTGCTGCTGCTCACGCCAAGGGCCTGTTCCCTCCAGGCCAGATCGCAGCCTTGTGTTTACCAGGTTAGGGGAGGGCGGGAGAAAGATTGTATCTCAAGGAGAGGCTTTTTTTGAGAGTAATTTTTAGATAAGGAAGGAAGAGGAGAAGCAGGCATGGAAGGAGATGCACAGGAGCAAAACAAAGTATTATGTTTTAAGCCCTTTACAAAGGTCAAATCTGTCTAAGTCAGAAAGCAGCTCTGGACACTGATCTGCAGTTGGCCTCTCTTCCCCTCTCAAAGCTGCTCAGGAAGAAACTTCTACTCTGCACCTTCTGTGTGTTCACTTGTATTTGCCTAAGCTTAGGTCATAGCTGTGAGTCTCAAACCCTGGGGTCTCAGTGGGACATAAGCTTCCTCCTACCCACTGCAGAGAGGCCCAGGAACGAGCTGCTGGTGGCCTTGGATGGGCCCAGACCATCAGAGGACTGCAGACTGGGAACAAGGAGTCTGGCCATCACCATCCACAGGTGAATGTGAGGAAATGAGTGCATGGACCAGACCTTGCTCCTGGCATTTCTGTGCTGCTGTTGGAGACAGCTGTGAATCAAAATTCCTTGTGTTTTTAATTGTCAGTAACCAAACTGTGTCACCATGACCAAGTAACATAAATGTTTCTCCAGATGCATCAGGTTGAAGGGCTCCCCCCGACCAGGTCTGCACTCCTTTGCAGCTGAGGAAATGCCACACAAAGCAAATGCTGCATAAAGGAACTACACGCAGAGAAGGTGCCTGCAGGCTCCATCCAAGGCTCCAACCTCTCAGTAGGACAGCTTTCACTGAGGGGCAGGGGGGTGCTCCTGGCAGCCACTAGGACCAGTAGTTAGTTGTCTCTTGTGGGCATACCAAGCTGTGGAGCCTCCAGTCCTTATGGGACAATGGCCATGGTTAAGCCAGGATACCATAGCAGGAGGGAGAAACAGTAGTTTTATTGCCAATTCCCAAGCTCATCCTTCATGTCTCCCTTCCCCAGTAAAATTACCTTTTAATTTTACAATAGATTTGCTGTCTGTGCAGGGAAAACATTTCCACCTGGGAGAAGGCTAATTAATTTTCCCAGACTCTGGGAGCTTGATTTGTTGTTGTTTGTTCTGGCTCCAGAAGGAACCCGACCCTTTTGCTGTGGTGCTGAGCAGAAAAGATCATTTCTTCTGAAAACTATCCTTATCATGAAACCCTTCTTGAATGTTGATACAGTCTATGTCAGGCAATTGTTTTAGTGCAGAGGTAAAGCTGGAAAGTTATCTAAACAGCACCATCATTTGGAGAAACTGCCTTGACCTTCTTTTTGCAGACATATTTGTTCTGCTGGACAAGTACTTTACCTGTTTGCTTACCCTGTCCACCAATACTTGTGTAATTCATAGGCATCATGTACTTTTCTTTGCCAGAATATTATAACTACATCTGGCAGCTTTAATTTCTGTGGTAACTTTTTTTTTTTTTTTTTTTTTTTTTGAGCCAAAGTACTTTTAATTAGATTTAGATTAATTTAGATAGTATAAACATGTTCCAAAAATGTAAGACAGCTGCTCTGTCTCATATGATAAGCAAATTAAACAGGTCATGTTTTCATTCATCATAGCTGCGGATCAGGTGGCAGGGATAGATTGCAAAGGTAAGACGGATTTTTTCTAACAGATGCTGGCAGGGCCTTTGAACATGAAAGGATGCTGTTAAACTGCTGAACCTTAAGTGACAGCACAGTGTTCCTTTGCACAGAAAAGTTGTCTTCTGGCTATGCTGACAACATAAAATGTTCGTGCCATCAAGAACAATCTGTTTCTGAGTCTTCCTTGTGAGTACAGAGGTGGTAACTGAGCATAATGTAGCTGAGGCAACTTTTTGATGGGTTCCCTTATGGAGAGTAGGGACTTCAGGGAAAAAAAAAAAAGGCTTGGAGAGGAAGGCAAATTACAGATGGTGTAATACCCTACTGATGAAAGCTATGACATACGTATGGGTCTAGGAAACAGGAAGTAGGTCCTCAACCACAGTTTGATTCATACCAAATCTTGGAGAAAGTTTCCATCTGGTGTTTCGGTTTGGCCCCATATGCAGCTAGAGATCTGCTTCCAAATGTCATTCTCAATCTGGATTCAGGCTGCAAGCAGCCTGCTTTTCCAGGTTATAGTAAGAGCTTTAATTTGGACCCTTAGTAGTATTTGTATCTTCATTCTGATTTAAAAAACATAGCAGAGAATTTTAAACCCTTCAGATTCTGTTGTCATTGGCCAAAAAGACTGCTAAAATGAAAAGCTTTGTTTCCTTGTTTCCTTTTTTTTTTTTTTTTTGAATAAGAATGTTGATGACTCTGGTGTTGCCTCTGCCATTAAAATTGGAGTGTAACTTTACCTTTTATCCTGTTGCTCTGAAAAAAAAAAAATAAATAAGAGGCCGTACATCTCATTAACCTGGCTGTGAGCTTGAGATCTCTAAAAAGCATGTAAGACTGACTCCTTAGGTGCTAGGGAAAGCGATTGCATAACTGAGTTTTCACTCTGTTGATGCGTATCTGTGTAAGATATCTGTAGTCATCATGCATAGGCATGTGCTGTCTTGCATTTCTTGCATGGCTGTAGGTATTTGTGTAGTCTACGTTTCGTGGATTAATTAAAAATAAAAAAATAAAAGCAGCTTGCTTCCTTCCTTCTGCAGATTGTGAACAATAGCTCTGACTAATTTCAAAGTGTTTTGTTTCATAGATTCTGAACAGAAGGTACTATCATGAGAAAACTTATTCAAAGAAATAAATTCTACATTTAATCTGGCATGCAGTAAAGTCATAATTCTCTTCTGGGAATTGCATTTTCTCTCCTTGTGGATCCAACTCCCAATAAAGTTTTTGTATAGATGTCTTTTTAATATACCTTTCTTATTACTCTATAAAGTTCTTCTAAAAAATGAGGACAGTAGCTATGACTGTTCATCAACTCTCTCTCTCTCTTTTTCTTTTTTCTTTTTTTTTTTTTTTTGTATTATTTCAGTATTTCATTCTTAAAGATATTTTAAGCAAATTGCATTCCCGTAATGCAATCTCCTCACAGCACTGGCAGCAGCAAGTGTCTCATATTGTGGATGGTGTAGAAGGTGATAAGAAGCTTAGAGGAGAAAATAGCTTGGGAGAAAGGAGGATTAACCTCTCTTACTGAAATTGGAACAGATACCAAGAAATTATATTTGGCCTGAATTGCATTCCTAGTTTGAATTCATTCAAATCTGGGGGAGGATGTTCTGGGGGAGGGTGTGTGGGAGGGAGCTGTAGTTCTTGTGTTCGCACTCTGGCTGCATCTGCGCAGGAGACAGTAGCTGATATGGAGCTGTTTTGGTTAAGTACAATCTTTTTGTTATTGGGAAGAGTAATTCTTTTTTAAAAAAGCCTCTTCCTGCATCTCCATTTCTGACAGCTCTTCCTTTCTGAGCTGCTCCGTCTTTCTTTGGGCTGTTCCTCAGAAACATTTCCCGGGGTGAATCCACCAGCAAACAGCACCAGCGACCGCGGCTGACTCCCAGCTGTTGATCTTGGACTGGAGGAGGAAACGCAATCCTCTTTTGTGGAGGATTTTGAGTCTGGTCATTTTGGTACCATTCCAATCCAAACCTAAACCCAAGGATTTCTGAATTCTCCACGAAAGAGAGCACTGCCTTAGGGGGAATGGGGCCTTGTGGGCTGTCCTAGAGCTGCAGGCCTCCAGCTGTGAAGGGGACCACATGGTGGGCCCTCCCAAAGATGCAGGGCCTGTGACTGCAGGCCTTGGAAGCGGGGCGAGCATGGAGGTGTAACTTAACACTGAGAAAGACAGACAGGGCCTCCTGTTCAAGTATGAAACATAAACTGCAAAATCCCAGCAGACTTTAAGCCTCCTGCTCTTAGAAGCGTCCCTGGTGCTGCCGAGCTCCTCTGCCTGGGCAAGAGGCCAGGCTTTCCGCACGGGTGACTTGGAGAGCGCAATTCCCCCGGGGCGTAAAAATCTCAGCCTGTGAGCTCTGCCTCTCCAGGGAAACTGCGATACGTTTTGGATCCGTGTCCCAGCCTTCTCCACAATTTCCTCTTTCCTCAGCAAAAAATCTGCGGGATATAGCTAACAGGGAAATTAGGCCTTTAAACTTTCACTGCTTGGCCTCGCATAGCAGTTGTACCCGTGGTGTCTGAAGGATGGGTCTCAACATTCAGCCACATACCTGCCTTGCTAACACAACTTGTGCTCTCCTCAAAGGATGACATTCTCCCTTTGCTTGTACTCGGGACTTTCTTACCCCATCCATGGCACAACTCCGGTTGCCCTACTAAATATTTTAGAAAACATAACTTCAAATAAAATCTCCAAGGCTTAATTTAGACAAGAATTTTTAAACTTTTCCATAGACATGAAGTCACCAGTTGGCACTAATGTGTGTTTATAGAAATAAAATCTGCTGGTTATTATTTGCTTTTCTGTTGGTTAAGCTCCTTTAACCCATGCTGTCTTTCACACCAGCCTATACTCAGCAGTAGCCTGACAGGTGGTGAACATCTAGATCAGTCGGTGCTTCAGTGGTTGAACAACTTCCACAACAAACTGGCTTAAGAAGTGTCAAAGTCAAACCTGAATGATACTTTTCATGCTTAGCTTTTAGATTAAACACCTCTGGCTATGCCTAGATTACCTTTTCTGTGGTAATCTCTTTTCTCAGCTCCTTGACATAGTGAGGGCGATGTCTGGAATTTAAAGCAAATATTACAGAGTAATTATGGGAAAGAAATTTTGAGTCCATGATAATTGTTTGCATAAAAAGAATGATTTGGAAGTGATATCTGATCAGACAGCAGAGAATTACACCTTGGGCTCCTCTGACCCATTGGTACAAGTTACATTTCAGAGACTTGAGCAGATGCAAGGATCTGCTTACAAAGGAGCATTAAGAGTAAGAATTAAGTATACAAAAAAAATAATTGGAAGATATTTTTTAGAAATGGTGATCAGAATTTATTGGTATGTGATACATAAAAGGAAAAAGCAGAAAGATTAAAAATTGTAGTATTGATTTTTCATTTTTCTCTGATTTTAAATAGATTCCTAGATGTCTGTAAAGAGACTGTAATTTCAAGTGTTACAGCATGACAATCAAAATCTAATATTCCAATGCACTGTTCCCAAAGAAGATGGCAAACTTGAAAACTAGTAAAACAGTTGAATTCAAAGAACTTTCCTTGAACAAATGTCTAAATTACATATTATTTCTGTCACTTTCAAGGAACATCAAAATCAGCATGCTTCTTTAAGCAATGTCCAAAGGGGAGTGAAAGGACTTCATTGTTTATGGTGTAAATGTATTTAAGCATTAAATGGCAGCCTATATTGTTTATATTGGATTTAGATCCAAAGCAGCTCTTGAAGCTGTTTTGTCAGGTGTTAAACTGCACGTAAAGACACCACATTACTGACTTGCAATTGTACCATAAATTATCAGATGATAAAAAGAGGACAATGCACTACTATTATAAAGAAGAGCTATAAAGAATATGAATCTTCTGCAGATATCAATAACATGGCAGTCACAAGATTAAAATCTGAGTACTTTTATGTTGTCTGGGCCTGAAGTGTTTATTTACCTTAAATCTATTTTCTGCCTTGTGAGTTGTTGAGGTTTGCAAGTATTTACGGTCAAATGGATCTGAGGCTGAACACATGACCCAATCTAAGATCTTGGAGGTCAGAGAAAAAGCCATCATTTCTCTTGTGTCTACCACTGGGTTAGAGGAACACAGATATTTATATATGCACTGGTTGGGGGGATGAGATTTTTGCACCATAAACTTGTCATTTTGTTGAAATATACAGAGTGGTTGTTTACTTCTAAATGTAAATCATAAGGCACAAACAGACATTAGGACTGCGTATTCTATCTCATAGATTCAGTACAAAACCATGCACCCAGGATGGATATTTCAAAGCTTATGAAAACAACAGATCCATGTTTACCTACAATTTATTTGCAGGCTGCAGCAGAATTGGTTAACAGCTGATGCAAATCGTTATGAGCGAGCAAAGGGCCCACCCTCCTTGTAACTCTACTGAAACAGAAAGACCTGTAAAAAATATTTCTCCCAATTTTGAAGAAATCTTGTGGCCTTCAGTTGCTTTTTGTTTTAATCCAGTTTATATGCCTAATCCTTAAAGGCAAATAAAGGTAAGCAAATGGAAATGTTCATAATTATCTTCTCCAATTGATACATGGCATTTTTGGTTGTGTTGTACTGGAAACTGAAGTCATAGCTTACATTCCCAATATCATATGAGAGATTCTTTAGGGGATCGTATTTGACTGGCTCAAAGTGCATAGATATTTCAAAGTGGCAGCATCTAGCTGCAATCTCTACAACCTGCCAGCAGTACATATCCCAAGAGAATGATGACCAGAATGCAAATGTATTGTTTCAATCATAATAATAATGTTACGGAACCTTCTACATGTCATTTTAATCTCTTGAGAAATATTCAAATTTAGCTTAACATTCAACCTAGTCAGCCTAATTGGCCTTGCCTACCCTAGACTTTGGTTACAGAATTTTGCACCTCTGTAAAATATATTCCTTGCTGCTTCAATCCTTCCCTTTTCTGATTCCAAGCATGGTATAGGTTTGTATTGCACAAGCCTGTAGTGCAACTAGGAATTTTTCCCTTTTGTTTTGTTTCATCAGAGGTTGTAGTATTGTACTGAAAGGGCAAAAATGTGAGCAAAATGTGCTTTTAGGTTCAGGCAAAGAAAAGTTCTCTAAACCTGACTAGCAAAAGCACGTGGTTCTGACAACTGTTATCTCATTACCATTGTTTTTTATTCCTCCTTGTTTGCCAGGTGGTGTATTTTCAGGATTTCAGAACATTTCCATTGCCTGACATGGAATAATTTGTATATTTATTTTGTTACTATTCATTAAACTGTCATATGTGTTATAACCAACCCAGCTATTTGGGTGTGAGCCTGAAAATGGAATATTGAAATAACACATTAATTCCTGCTAACTTCAGTGGAAGTATGTGGTATTGTTCTTCCAAAAAGCAACCTTAAATTTTCAGGACTCAGCAAAGCTTAAAAAAAAAGATTTTTGTTGTTGGTTTTGTAATAGCAAATATTAGGATGCTTATTGTACAAGAACTCTGCAACAGCAGCAGCAGGAGAGTATGAATCTGCAAACTCTTAACTCTGCGTTAGCCAGGGAAGAGGAATACCTAGGAATGGTTTGTTCCCTGTCAGGGCTGTTAAAATTACATTGAGTCAGAAGGAGCTGAGAGATAGTGGAATAAAAAATAAAAGGTTTCTGTTTGTTCTGCTACTTTTGAACAGCTATTTTTTTTGCTCCTGAAAGACAGAAAGTTGAGCCAAAGATGATTTAGGAAGTGAAGTTCTTCCCTAGCCTTCTTTCCCCTTCCTGGATGATATCTCACCAGCAGATCCTTATGTATTAATCTTTTTTTTTACTTCTTTTTTTCTTTTCCTTCTTCCCATTTCCATGCTGAGCCTTGGCTTCCATCACAGATTTTAGGAAACAGGGAAAAGAGGACTTTTCATTACTTTCTCCTGCTTGTAATCTCGTCTCTGGGGATTAAAATTCTACTTTCCGTAATCTCTGTCCTTAATGTACGTTAAAGCTTTCTTTGTCCTTCCAACAGACACTTGGCTATTCTTAATAGGATCATTGGAGATAGCACTTCCTAAGCATGTTATAGGCTTGAAGAGTCTTACAAGGTTTGTTGTGTTTCAGGAGAGTACAAGTCTTGAAAGAAACATCTCTTCTGGATCATGTCTACATAATCCCTTGGAAAGAGTTCCTTTCACATTACCTCCAGGCTTGGCTAATGCTTTGTTAGCCAGAGCAGTTACCTCAGTTTCAGCACCACTTTTTGTTTTTATTACCTATATAACTGGGAAATTATTTTAAAGTCCAAATATTCTGAAAATGGAGAAACAATTACAGGATGGATCATTTTGAGGACATCTAAAATGGAAAGTCCAATCTCTTTTTAAACTTATATGTCTCTTTTATATCTCAGAACAGGACATATAAATACGAATAAAGTTTAGCTTGATCTGTAAAGTAATTACTGTGAGAGTGAAATATGGCAATGTTAGCTGGTGATCGCTAACTGAAACAACTAGCAATCAGTAGTGGCTGTAAGCCATGGCTATCAGACTACAGTTTGGTCAGCCACATGAAATGATGCCGTCAAAGTTATTCTCACAATATCAACCTCATCAACTCCCCATGAGGCAATAGCAGAGCTGACATTGAGATGATTTCTTTTATTTAATTGAAGGGATAGTCTCAGTAGTTCAAATCTGACCCTCCATCTGTGGGCAACTGAGGAAAATGTGCTTTTCTGCTGAAAAGCATTATTGGAGAAAAAGGGAAGGAAAAGGCTAAACAGCTAGCTCTTATTCATTTGGAGCAGAAGGGCACCTAGTTCCTTTCTCTGACAAACTGTTTTCTGAGAAAGGCTCACCACCTGACTGGGGATTATGCAAAACTGGGGTGGGTGCATGCATTTTTTCCTCAGAAGTGTTATTTATGCTCTCTGGTAAAAGCTGTCGGTAATTGTGCTTTGTTTTCTTTTATCCACTATCTGATTGTTTAAATGGTAAATTTTGCTATGTGCATTTAAGGTATTTAGGATCAGTTGGCCATCTAACCTTACTTCAAGTAGTAAGGTTCAGGTTAAAATGTAGGCAAGTTTAATAGTAATGTGGATAAAATAAATACCAATGAGCTTTGTTTTCTTTTGACAAAAAAAAAAGAACAAATACTCACAGCTGAAGTTTCCCACAGTCCTTCTAGATTCATTTAAAGACTTAAATGAAATATATGGTAATCATGTTTTTAATAAATTTGTATAAGATTGTATTGATTCCTAATTGTTGTTTTGTTTGTTTTGCTTTTTAAAATGGAATCACCAGACACATAATTAGCATGGCCACACAGACACTTGGATGCTCATTTCTACATTTCTCTTCTAGTAAATGAGTTTATTGGGGTAGAGAAGGACCAAACCCCAGCTGTGTAAATCTGTAAATCTTGGTCTCAATACTAGTTTGAAGGATTTCTCTGAACCCTCACCTAGTACCATATTATATTTTAAAATATGCTATTATGAACTTAAAAGATAAATATGCTTGCTGTCTAAACATACTTGTTACCTAAATTATTTTCATTGCTTTCATTGCTACTCGTTATTTGTTTTTCTTGTACTTTCATTTTCTTTTTTCTCATTTCATACATAGCTTTATAAAACCTACAGCGTTTTAGCACGAATACCTTGCCTAGCCATTATCAGGAAGCACTTGTTCACTCAGAAAAATGTTGTGAGGTCATTAATGCAATAACTCTTCCTGACAGGTAAGGAGTTAAACTCATGACAAGTTCCCAGCACTAAAAGGGCAGAGGATTAATTTTTGCCTGTTGTGAACAAGGTAGTCTTGATAGAGAAAGTACCAAGAAGCCTTCTGGTTGTCCAGAACATCTATTTGCCAGCACCCGCATAGACTGCTCCAGTATAAAATTTCAATAGCTGAGCAGCTGGTTTAAAATATCTGGAAGGAATATACGTGGATTATCTCAGGAAGCAATTACTAAATAGCAGTAATTTATAAGAGGGACTGATTCTTCATTTCCCAGTGGTGTAAATCCAGTGTACAGGCACTTTTTAGAACAAATTGCCACTAGAACCGTTTTTTCCCAGAAGGAAGTAGCTTGGTGCTATGAATGTCTGAAAACTAATTTCTTCTTGAAGCTATTCAGAGGGAAAGTATGTTTTGGCCAAAGCATGTATTTACATTGAAATGCTGATCAAAATGCCACCGAGGTTCAAAAGGCAAGTGCCTGGGGTGGGTTTCTCTCCCCTGTCAGATGCTGTCATCGTATCCAGAGCGTGACTCCGTGTCCCAGGCTTCCAGGGGCCACTGTTTCAGGCTGCTTCCAGCAAGAGACTCCCCTGGAGCTGCCAGGGTTGCAGTTTCAGGGCAGCCTGGCTGTATTCACATAGTTGCATGCTTTTGTAGTTAATGTTTTTCACATAATTCTCCCTCTGCAACAAATTTCAGGGACTCTGCTTCCCATCTTGACTAGCAGCTGAAACTCCCCCATCTCATGGTCAAATGGGGACTGTGTTTTGAGCACGCTCACTCCACTGTAACTAGGCTTTGTTTATCAACTATAAGCCACACATTGCTGTTTCCAGACAGTATGAAAATGAATCATCAGCTGGACATTCTGAGTATGTCATTGTGTGCTGAGTGCATACAATTGCTGGGTGCATACCAGTTGCACGTGGGAGTGATAATGGTCCATCGCTGATCTGGTTAATGAAAACTTCTGTAGGTGATGCTGCTCTGAGCCTGTTGGCAAACAAACAGCCGGCAGCAGATAGGCCTGCGAGGCAGGCTGTATGCTGAGAGTTGTGTGGCATCATTATGCGCGTGTAGGCGGTTGAGATATTTGCGGTGAAATCGTGGCCTCATTGAAGTGGGCGGCAGCTGCCTTCAGTTTGGCCAAATACTAGCCTTTCTGATGGTATTTGCTCAGAACACTTGACTGAGTTCAATGGAGACTAAGAGGCATAAAATGCAGCAAGATGCCGTTGCCTTGCAAAACGAGCTCTGGAATCAGTTGACAACCATAGGCTTTGTATTTATTCCACTGTCTAAATTTTGTGTCAGTTTTCAGTCGGAATGGCTTTAGCTTGGAATGTAGAAAATATATGGAGATGATCTGTAAGTTCTCTGTGGGGATTTGCAATTTTCTTGCTAAACAATTCTTTACGTAATAAGAATAAATGATCCAATTCAGGCTGGATAAAGACCAGCAGTATTGCAAAGTATGTAGGCTTCCAGAACAAGATGACCTACTGATGCCTGATGGACTAAAACATATTTTAAAAGCCTCTCTCTTTCATGTGTATTTTCCACAGAATAAGAATGATAGAAAGAGGAAAGCCTGACTTTTAGTATTAAGCAGCAACATTAGCGTATCATGTGAAGGCTGACCTTGTCTCTGTGTTTGTGTTGATCTGAATGCGCTGGTTTTCCTCGGGGTTCAGTTCCTGGCAAGGAAACACTCTTGCACAAAGTCTATTAATTACTGTTACTTTACAACACTGGGATATAAAAATTCCAGGTATTTTTGTGCTTTTAGAAAAAGACTGTAGGTTTGTTAGCAGTGTATAACAAGGTTCAGCGAATCTGGAGGGAGAGGGAATATAACCTCTGGAAGGAGACTGTGCAATTATCGCTCACAATACCATTCAGTAATGCTGTCCCTGCTGTGACATATCCATCTTACTGTAAGACATATAGCTGTGCCTTATCATCAAAATCTATTTCAACTGGTATGGCTTAGATCGTCCTGTTTTCTCATTTGTCTCTGGTATTTCCTGGTCTTTAAATCTCCAGACCACCTGGGGCTCTTAACCCCCTTTAATAAATAGGTCCATCACATTTCTCCCATGTTCAAAAATGGCACAGCTGCTTCCAATATGCTATGCAGGGATCATAAAAATAAGTACAGTATAAAACATTATTACAGCCCTATTTCCAGTTCCTTCAGCGTGGCTCATTTTGAGGCATTAGCCATTCTGCAAACTCTGCTGTGATTATTCTTTCCAATTGCTCTCTTTTAAAGTAACCTGGTCAGATGCTGGTATCTTAGGCTATGCAGCAGCTGTTTAATAGCCTCAAAGAAATCTGCATGTTTTAAAAAAAGGTGGGCAGCATTCTATCCCCAAAGAGCTTTTCATCTCCCAAAGGAAGCTGCTTCCTCTTCTGCCCTGGCTCTGGGATGCACAGCACTGGCATCGCTTGCATATGGTGTGGGGCAGTGTGCGCGTGTGGTCTGCAATGGTGGGTCCTCAGTTTCTCCTCTGCTTTTGGTGTCTGCAGGCACCATCTCTTGTGGACAATAGTCTCTCACGCTAATGGGTCTGGACAGAGAGGAGCCATGGCTTTCAAACAATATTTCCCTGAAATACTGCCTGAACTCATGCTGCATCTGTGACCTGGGCTAACAGAGTAACTGTCAAAAGCTGGTGCATGGTGTTTGGGTTTTCTGTTCCTAATCCGGTCATTCTTTTCACATCAATAGAGACAATATAAATGTCTGTATACATACATCTCTGCAGAGCTCAGGGATTTATTTAAACACATTACAGGATGTTTTCAGGAATAGCAAATTGTGGGTGATGCTGGCCTTGTTGAGGCTCAGCACCAACACCTACATGGTGACTGCTGCATGGGTCAGGATTTTACCCAGCCCACTTGTATTGTACAGTACTTACAAAATGTAAGCAGTTGCAAGTAAGGAGCAAACAGTCCGAGGTTCCTCATTTGCATTTAACCTACATTATAAGCGGACATCTGCAGGTCATTACACAAAAAAAAATCCATCAGAGATAGTAAACCTAATTCTCAATTATAATCTGTTTTGTTTTCATTTTGTCATATTTGTTGTTGGTTTGGTGTTTTGGGCATTATTTTTTTTAGTCACTTTAGAGGTGCCGTTACATAGACTCAACATCATGTATGCTAGCTGACAATAATCTGTTTAGACTACTGCATTTACATTTTTTTTCTCCCCAAGAATGAGATTGTGTATGTGATTTAGGCAGGAGACAGTGCAGCAATGCCATTTTGTTGGCTCCCGGTGTCTGACGACTTGCACCTCAGGCTGCATATGGCATTAATATACTTTAGCTGGTCCTCTTCCAGGAGCAAGATAACATTTTTCAGTGCCTCTCAGTATGTTTCTTTGGAGCAGATGGCTGCAGTATTTCTCAAGAGATGTCTGCCTCCCCGGAGCTCTCTGAGAGCAGGCATCCGCTCTCCTGACAGCTTACGTGACACCCAGTGGTGGTCACTGCACCTAACTAGTTGGAAATGGCAAGCTGCAGCCCTGTGCAGTAGAAGTGTGGGCACCACCTGAGAAATGCTTTCTTTTCCGGGCTCTGTTTGTCCCGCTGTTTTGGGCCTTGGGAAGGGACGCAAGCAGAGGGCCTCCAAGGAATCGCCATCCCAACATGTGATGTTGTCCAGACAGTTCAAAGATTTAGAAATTCCAGAAATGAAATATCTTTCCAAGGAAGAAAGGGATTCCTTCCCTCGGTTTAAAAGCATGAACTACATGCAAGATCTTTGTTAACAGCAAATTATCGAGGGTCTTTTTTGTTGGGGTAACCTTTGAACTATGTGCTTCTGCAGATGATTGTCTTCTTTTTACATGTCATTTGTCATGCTGCATTTGCTGCTCTTCTGTACTGTCAGTGACTAAATAAGGGCTTTAACCCTCATAACCCACATTCTCTCCAGTGGTCCCATTCTGAGCTTGGCATGCCTGTCCAGGAATGCGGATGCTTGCCGTAGCAGCAGAGCATCATCAGAAAGGTATGGGCTGTGACCTCGCAAGGGCATCACAGAGCAACAGCCAAGATCTGGACAGAAAAGGCCCCATTGTCACCTAAATATAGTTTCATCACAGACGGCATGGAAAACAAGAGCTGCAAATGATGTTTTATCTCCTGCAGATGATTTTGCTTCCAACTTTTCTTCTCTGTGTGGCCAACTGGGAAGATGTTTTTAAAAGCTGGAAATCTGTTCTTAATCCAGTCCATTTAGTAGTAAGTATTGCTACAAAAACAGAGCATAACAAATGGATAACAAAATGCTCCTGCCCCAGAAGTACTTCTCAAAGTTTACCTAGAGAATGACAGTGCTTTCAAATGAACTCAGTCATCTTTAACTAAACCTTCATCACTATTTTAATGTTTCTCTTTCCTTTACACAGCCAAAAGGCACTGATTATGGATCTAATCACCAATTAAGTGGTCCAACAATATCCCCAGTAAGGAGGAAAAAAAAAAAAAAAAAAAGAGCTAGAATAAAAGTTACAAGTTTGACTATAAAAATGATGACTGACAAATTGGCAAGTGGACAAAGTATTTTAAGAACTTTCAATGATCAAAGAGCCAGACAGAAGCTATTGAGGTTATTTTGGGCATAAAGAGAATCCAAAATCCCAATTTGCCCCCACAATTTTCACTTTTTTTTTTTTTTCTTTCTAACAGTTTTCCAAGTTTTGTCTGAAGTGTTTTCTTATTTGTTTTCATGTTAAAACGTAGATATATTCTGGGTGATGACTAGTCAGTTTCCATTCTACCTTCTGTTTAGTCCCCATTCTTGGATTAAGACTGTCTATAAATCCTGCAGTAGATTAAACCTTGTTATCAAGCATTCTAGACCTTCCAGTGTCTCCCAGAATGAAAAAGACATCAGATAGTTTCCATCCATATGTCTGTTGTCCAGAAAATATTTGCACCATTCAGCAGTAGGAGTGTAACTCATGAACTAATTGCAGCAACCTCATGCATCCATGAATCTGGCTCCGTTCCATGTGCATGAATCATTCACAACTAGGCCTGGATCCCTGTGAATGTGTACAACCACTTATTTTTAGCAACCACTTATTTTTGTCAAGAAAGTGTTGACTTCTCTGCTGGGTCCCTTGGGTTCTCCTGCTCTCAAGTGCCAGCAAGCCTTCGGTACCATGGGCTACAATGCTGCTGGTTGCACTGCCTTTCCTATCAGCAGGGTAATGTGCTGAGCAACCACTCGTGGCTTTCAATGCTGAGAAGTACCAATGCAAATGGTCTGTCACGTCTGAGAGGGACTTGTCGCTGTTAAGCCCGGGCAGCTCTGGATTGTCAGGAGTTCCTCTTCACCATTAGGAATAAAATTTTCTCTCTCTTCCAAAAATGGTAGCGAAGCTGGAAAAAAGAACTGCTTTGTTCTGATGTGGTGATAAAAGTGGGAGATTTGCTGTGTTTGCACATCATGCTTCTATTCTTGAAATGACTTTTATGAACAACGGTAAGGAAATTAAACAGGGTTTGAATTTGCCCTTCATGTTATAAACAGCTCTAGTATTTACAATGCACTTTGCACTTGACTCTGTTGTAGCAGGAATGTTAACAGCAGCTAAATTAAAGTTGCCTAAAGATTTCCATTAGCCCAGGCAAAAGATATTTGTAAGTGTGTATATAATCTTTCACTTACATGAAAAATCAAAGTTACTTGTTGTAATTCTTTCCATCTTCATTTTTAGATATATTAAAAGAAGCTCAAACTTCTCAGTGTAGGTCAGTTTTTGGCTCCAGTTTTCTATCTTTTCGCCTTTTTTGGCTTTTTTTTTTTTTTTTTTTCAAGGTCAGGAATTGTGAGAAAGCTCTGATATGAGACTCAAGCTTTGAACAGTCACAGCTACACGTGGATTTGCAGAAAGCTCAGCACACAGCACCAGCTCAGCAAAGAGCACTGGGAGAAGCTCCAACCTCTCTGTGCAGCAGTCCCTGGTTGACAAATGGAGTCCTAGGGCACCTCTTGGTGACTTGCTGGGTTTCATGGATAGTTATCTGGGAGAGAAGAGCATGTGCCTTCAGTCTGTGTCGTATCAGGAGAGCGAGCATTTGTAGAGGGCATAGGTTCTTTGGTGATGTGCTCTTTTGCCTTTTTCTTTCTTTTTAAGAAATAAATAAATAAATAAATAAAAATTAAAGTTTATTCTCCTGTGCTTGTAGGAATAAGACTTTCAGATTGGCCTAGTTCATTATTATAGGTATATTTTAAATGTGTAAATGAGGCTCTTTTTCCATCCCTGAAGCAGTGCTTAGACAATAGAGTTAAGAAATTTTAAGTGCCTATGAATAAGCTGTCACACTGTTTAGACCTAATCATAAATGAACAGAAGCTGAAGAGCTGCTTTGCAAGCAAGTTGACCTGCATGTTTTAAAGGCAGACTCCTCTTATCAGGTGAGAGGGAGACAAGGGCAGAGGATCTATAACTTATCCTCTCATGTTTATGGGAGAGAGTCACCTGCAGTATGATTACAGGTCCCCATGGTGTTGGTTACTTGCCCGTAAACTGTAGGATAGTGTGTTGCTGAGCATTTGAATCTATAGGAAAGCACCTGAAGAATTTCAACTTCACCCTCCTTCACCATCAAGAACAGTGGCCTCCATCCATATATCCTCAAGAATCATTTCTGTCAAAGTGCCTTTATTCCCCTCTTGCCCTAGGGTACATCTTTATTTGCCATCCAAATATCTAATATCTTGATGACTACATAACTGAGATAACAGTCTAGACTTTCTTCTGATCTACCACTGGGTGACCGTCTTTAAATTTAGAATTGTTTCTGCGCCTCATTTAACAGATTCAGAAAGGGGCATACATTGCTATTCAGACTCGAATCAAGGCACCTTTGCTCTGGTAGCCCACAACCCACGGCAAGCACTACTGGAGACTGTGCAAGAACTCTGCTACATGCAAATATAGGGTAATTCACTTGTCTCAATTGGCCTTATCTGCATTTTTAATGGATCATGGCTTAAATCTTGAAGTACAAAAGCATAATCATTAAAAATATTCTTACAGATAAATAAAAAATCTGGAAACTTTGGCTTTTATATAAATATTAAAACTGTTTTTGAAGTTTGTTAAATTTTTGATAGTGGAAATGCCAATCACCTTGTGTCCCTGGACACATAACCATGCTTTTTATTTATATTTTACTTATATTCCCCATCTTCTAAACTTTCTCTAAGGTACCTGCTCCTTTGTAATATGCCATTTTAAAATTAAATGAGCGATCCTACATGCACTGTACTAGGTGGGACCAATCTGGTGATTTTAGGTGACTCAAACAGTAGTATTAAGATGTCCTCTGTAATATTTTTCAGTCCTTTAATTACAGAGATGCTGTGTGGCCCAAGGTATTTGAATGAGACCCTAGTCATGTATATATATTTTACTATTTATTTATTTCCTGTAGGTTACGCTACATAAATATTTGCTGTTACAGCAACAGACACTTTGCATATTCAGTTATAACATCGTTTGGTTACACAATGCAATATGCAATTACTTCTCTGCTGCAGGTTTTGCTACCAGTAAGGCTCGTGTTTCCGCAGCCAAAAGATATACTGGAAGATTTTTTTTCCAAAATCTTAACTAAACTAACAAAGCAATTATGGATTGCAATTGATATGTCAATGGAATGTGTATTCTTTACAAAATCAAGTTAATCTGGGAGAATTTATTAGCTGTAGTCCCTCTCCTCAGAGTAGCAACATGGGAGGGAACCAGTATTCCTGAAACACTGATAGAAGTTGTACATGGAGGAAATGCTGCATTTCCTTTGTTCTTTACATGTTCTATAAATATTTCATGTGTTTGTTAAAGCTGTGTTATTTCTGGAAGCATGCCTACTGTCTTGTTTAATTTTTCCTGAACCCTTCAGGGCTGCAGATAGTTTGGGATACACAGAGATTTAACATTCCATATTTATGCTCTTGCTAATAGGCACCACATGAAGATTAGAAATGTAAACGGGTTGTGAGGAACAGAGAGGGAAATTTTTAGCACATCTAAAAAAGGCCTGGACTTAGAGTCCTTTGGATAAAAGTCTATTACATTTCTATTACTCATGCTTGTGACTTTCCATCCTTCTCACAGGGAAAAAAAAAAAAAAAAAAAAAAAAAAAAAAAAAAAATGTCTCAGAGCACCTTAAACTTGATCAGATATCAGGACAGTACTGAAGAGTTTTGAATCTTGATGCTGAATTATAGCAAAAGATTTTTTTTTTCAGTAATACTTTCTTTTTCCATCTCCGTATATTCATTTATCAAAGCCAGTGGTTTTTCACAGCTTCTCTTGATCATATCCAGATTCTTCCCTTGGGAGAAAGTATTTCTTAATATGGAAAGGTTCTCCATTTACCTCTGCAAGTAAATAAAATCACTTTGTTTCCTTTTTCCATAATCCGAACACACTAACCTCCCATTGCCCAGCTCTGAATGAACAGCTGTAATGTTCTACGGCAGTATGTGCAACAAAGATGCTTGAATATCAGAGAGAGAAAAATAAATAAAACTTTGAGTCCATAAATATGCTGAGATAAATGAATAAAATTGTTGAACTGCTTTCAGAAATGACTCACTGCTTGTACCATCCAGTTAGAAACACAGGTCAAATGATGAAAATTTGTTTGGATCACAAATATGAGTTTTAACATGGCCATGATGTATAAATCATTCTTTAAAGTGGAGTATAGGGGCCTGTGTTTCTCAGGTACTTATGAAAGTTTTACTCATGTTTTTATTTTGCATTCTCTTCCACTGTTTGTTTATTTGTCTAAACATCTATATGGAGGAGTCAGTGAAAAATGAGTTGTGGATAACAGTTCTCTGATCTTTCAGATATAGTAGTAATGCTGTTTTGAAAGGAGTCATCCCCTAAAAAGGACTCATTCTCTTGAGCTGCTCCCTTTTTACCTCAGGGACCCATATCTTTGCCTGGAAATTCAGCAGTGATGCTGGCTTGGTAATGTCCATTGGGAGTCACTAGAAAAACATATAAAAGCTGTGCATGAATAGATTTTTCCAATGCAACTGGAAAAAGAATGATTTCACCTTATGCTGTGTACAGAGGTGAAGTAGTGTAAATGTATACTTAAGCCTCAGAATCATATGTTTTCAGGATATATTTTCCTTGATTATTGGCATCTTCAGGATGAACTGATAATGTACAGGATATTTGATACAATGCTACATTGATATATGTAGGGTGAGCTTTTGTTTGTGCTATAACTAGTGAAAAACAGGAGGAGTCCAACTAAAAGCAATGAGATTCCTCAGAGCATAAAATGCTGAGCAGAACATACAGGGCTGTCAAAGTATGGTTTCTTGTATTTTGAACTCCTCCTTCTACAAGGTAGGTAGGAAAGGTCAGGTTTATATTGAGAAAAGAGGAGGCTGGTTGGTGCATTAAGTCTCGAGGGCCTTTTTTCTATTTCCAAGAAATAGAATAGGAATCCCATGCACACCCCAGAAAATAAAAGGCCCAGAGAACAGAGACCTGAATCGTCTGATCTCCCCAGAGATTCAACATTTTTATTTGTAGTGATGATATCTGTAAGAAAGTAAGGCAGCAGCTGATTCACAAACCATAATGGGAGTTTCAAGGGTATTTGCTCAGTGAGTGAAATCTTCGGATCATGACTACAGGTCTTGGCAATCGCTCAGTTATTTTTACTTCAGTTTTAAAACTCATCTGTTCTATTTCCACATGTAAAACAAAACCCACGTGGGTTTCTTGTGTTATATTAGCATTCTCCTATTTGAAGTTACAGCTTTTTATGAGATCTCACATATCAAAATGGAGACCCCAAAGGAAAAAAAAAAAAAAATCAACAGTGTGCCTTGTTTCTCTAAGGCAACAAATAATTAAGAAAAATCTTCGCCTGAAAATTCATTGGTTTAGGGGTTTGGCTCTACATACCAACATGTTAACTGAGTGTAACTATTCAGAAAGCATCTTCTCCTGTAAGCCTAGCTATCCAAACTAAAGTAAAAAGAGCTTTTGAAGCAGTCAACAGTTCTGCATCTTTCAGCAATACCACATAAAACTATTTGAAATAGACACCTCTTAGAGTCAACAAAAGCTTCTCCTGACAACAGAGGAGGAGGATCAAGCCATAAAAGGAAAAAATGAATTGTCTTGCCCTAAAATTTGTTTGCAGTTGTCATGCTAGAGTCAGGGCCCATTTTCCTCCTGCCATGGGTAAACGAGATGTATGTCAAAGATGTTGGCACCACAGACACAGCTGTAGCCTTCCTTATGCTTCCCATTTATACTGCAGAACATCCCACAAGAGGATAGACCCTTTAAATGTAATGCCGTAGGAATTTCCTTCAATAAAACCTTATCTGGATACTGTAGTTCTAGGGTTTTGTGATGTTTCCATGGATTGCCTTAATGCAGGTGAACCTTTACAGCATTTTAACAATTCTTCATTTGTGTTTGTTTCGGTATTATGATACCACAAGTATGTATTTATTTTTGATTTTGAGGGCAACTCATCAAGACCTTCTTGAATGTAATAAGTCTTTTTTTTTTTTTTTTTCTCATTTACCGAGACTTTTCATCAAGTTCAAAACATTCCAGTGCAGCCCAGCCCTCTAAGAGTATTCAGTATAAAAAAAAAAAAATTAAATATAAGTATTTTTTTTAAATGACTCACCTTAAGAGGCTGAAAGAATTACATTATGTTATTTCAAGCCCTGCCCACTCTTTTTAGTTTGTACTGGACTTTCAGACTGCCTTCAGAAATCTGAGATAATTTCCTGCAAAATCTTAGCTCTTTACAATCATTTGTACCAGTGTTTGATCTGTGAAATCTTGATTTAGACTTCCTAGCAGATTTGTACTGAACAGCATCTCTAATCCCTTTTAGGACGTGTTCTGTAGGCTGAAAGAAATTTTTTAACATAGGCAAAATTTTAAAAAGGGCTTTACCTAGAAGATTTCCTTTAACCCAGTCCTCTTTAAAACACAAAACCCAACACCAGATAGACACTAATTCCAATTTGTAATGAAACCTGGAAAAGGGGGGAGTGCCAGTGGATATGTATAAGTCTCAGTATGAGCCAGACAACTTAATAACACCATTTATTAGAGAAGCCTTAAAGGTAATCCCATTAAAGCTATTCAGCAGAACATAGATATTTTTCTGAAATCTGCTTGGAAGCAGACAGGATTACTTGAATGAAATGTGAGCAGCTTTCTAATAAACCTCATCCCCCCACCTTTTATTCCTGAATGCTTTGGACCTTGGTGCTCTACTGCTCTCTCACTTGATGGATGAGGGGAAATTACTGCTTAGAAGTAGGGAGGGATGGAAAGGTGAATGTACAATCTTCTGCATCTCTTCTCATGAAGCCATGGCATGGCAAGAGAGTTTGTTGATGCTGCCACAGGTTCCTTTCCTGGCCCTGGATAGTGGAAATTCGGAAAATTCACCTTACATGGCTGTTAATTTCTGGTAGATAGACTTGGTTTTCATCCCTATGGGTACAGCAATAAAAGCAAGGGGGACTAACACGTTATACAGAAGGCTTTGCATGGGCATTGTTCCCTCTCATTTTCTTAATGCTTATCTCTACCTGCTTTCCCATCCATGGAAATGCCAAGACTCGAATATGTGAAGTGTCCCCACCTTGTGTGAGAGGCAGTGGTTGGGTTATTAGCATCTGGTGAACCCTTGCTGCTGAGAACAAGCACTGGTGGTTGAGAGAGGTACAGAGAAGTTTAGAATGACAGGAAACTACGATCTCGTTTGAACTTGAGAAAGGGTGCATTTCTGTTTTAAAGCACTTTATCTAAACAGAGCTTAAGGAAGGAAACCTTGTGAACTCTTGTTAAAAACCTATAGCTATAATTTAGCAACTCCTTTCATCTAGCATGAAGGGTGTTGTTTTTTTTTTTGTTTTTTGCCTCGAAGAAACAAGGATGCAGTGTTCTCATTTGCATGTACTGTGTCAGTGAAATAGGGATACTGGAACGATCTTTTCACTTCTTATTCGACTCTTTTAAATATCTCTGTTTCTCTTGATTTTTTGGAACTCTTTAAGATCACCACAGAAGTTGTCCTCAAAAGATAGTAATTTTTTTTTTTTCTTTTTAAGTGACAATGTCTGCTATTATTTAGATTTAACAACATAAGGAGATATCTGTACTCTGTGTAAACATTCTGCAAGTAGTTTAATCCAAACCTACAAGGATATCTGATTTCTCTGAAGGTGTCCATAATTATAAGGCAAAGCTCTGAAGAATGCAATTATTCATTTTAGAAACTTGGGCTGGAACATTGCACAACTGTTTGTTTTAGTCTTGGAAAAAGAAATATGATGGATCCAGAGGATTTTTTTTTATTTTTTTCAGGTCAGTGCCTACTTGAGTTTGGGGTAGTGTACTAGTATGACAACAGGGGTGTGCATCAGTGACATCAGTTACACCACTTCAGTCAGTCCTCATGGACATTATCAAGCCCTCTCTGTTCTTTGGAATTTACAATGCCCTGGAAGGGGGATTTTCATCTGGTATTTGGCTGGATGCTGGGACTTGTTTCTCCTGGTGTGTTGCTTTTGGAGTGTTTGAAGTGCAGCTGGTGGTAGCAGTGTCTCCCCCAAACATCCAGAGGATGAAGATGCTTTGGTGTACTTAATGTTGTTTCCTATCAGAACTGTTTTACAACCTGACCTCTGGGTAGCAGCTTCCTTCTTGTCAGTGCTTAACTAAAAGAAGCTCTCTGCTTTAAACAAGATGATGGCTGGATGGGCTGAAAATTTGCAAGGATATGGGAGGACTGGAAAGCTTTGTTAAGCCTCCCAGGAATGGATTCTGTGCTTGCTAAGAGATTAAATGCTGCTCTTCCAGTGGTGTGTGATTAAAAAGTGGAAATAATGCTGCTTTTTTTTTTTTTTTTTTTTTTTTTAGGAAGAAAAAAAGTTTATTGAAGGGTTTAGTGTGCTCGGAAAGTCACTGCTTCAGTGCATCTGATTTTGACTTTCTTCATTTTCCCAGCTGAGACTTGTCCTGATGCTTACCAACAACACTGTGTTGATATATCCGTAGCCTGTCTGGTGGCTTGCTAGTTAACCATCCCTGATGTACCTGAGATACTTAAAGCTTCCTTCAGTGTCTCAGTAGCACCGCCATCTTGATGAATTATAGAGAAGTATGTGTTGATCATTTTCCATTTTTTTGAATGAAAGCCCAAACAATCCATGCCTTCATGTTAATTCAGACTTGTGTTCTGTTTCTGCCTTGGATGTTCGGGTAACTGGAGACCACGTTTTCCAGCATGTCCCTCTTTGTTCTGCTTGCTGTCTCTTCCCTGATTGAACTTTGATTTCATTTTGGCCTGAGGGGAATTAAGTCAAGACAAGGAACAAAAGTTAGCTTTGACGGTCGACAGAAAGGGAGGAGGGTGTTACTCATCTTGGAAATATATCAGCTATGTCCATCTAAGTGCTCTGCCTGGTTAATACTGGTATTAATATGGTCAGGGTTCCTCTGTTGAGTGAATCCATAATATTTATCTATCCCAAACTGGAAATACTCCCATTTTGGTGTCTTTAGTATGCTTCCTGCATTTCAGGATGTTTTAAACTATTTTTCTTCCTCTCACCATAAAGATTTTATTTCCAATTTACCCAGGAGCTGTTGAAATTAATTCCTGTTCATAGCAACTTTTCCTTTCCAGTGAGCATTTCAATTTGCCTCAATTCAGATGTCAGAGTTCTTACAGCTGGAAGTAGAATGGTTCTACTTGATTTTTTTTTTTTTTTTCCTCTAAGTATGTGGAAACATGCGTATTTCAAGTGAAACTGATTCATGATACTGTAGATATTCTTCAGAGGTATAATTGGTCCCTCTTTCAGCTGTCTTTTATATGTACTGTAGAATTAGGTCCTAGTTGATTGTGCTTTCAAAATAGAGCATAGTAAGAAAATACATCCATTTTCCAGAAGGCTACGTCATCTTAAAAAGAAGTGGAGAGGACTCTGAGAATCTAGTGAAACCTGATGACTTGTTTCCTTCTGAGGTGAGAAGAAATCAAGAAGTGCAGTGAGAAGCTTTCTCTTTTTATTTTACTTCCTTAAATCAAAATCAGGGAGGACAGAGCGATAGAGGGGCTATGAAAGACATCTACTTGCTCGTCGTTTAAAAGCTTGGTGAAATACTTCCAGCAATAACACACATCCTGAAAAGCAGAGCCTCTGACATCCTGCAGCCATTTGTGAATAAAGAGCTGATGTGCTGAACAGCCTCACTTGGGAGGAAGGAAGGGGATGAGGTGCTGCAGAGCTGCACGTGCACTTTTAAGGGTTACAAAGGTTTCGTCTCCTCTCTGAGGCATGAGGGCAAGGCCATGAGAGGGTCATGAATGTTGTCTGTTGTTGACAGTTTAAAACCCTTTGCTGCTGCCCTTTTCTCTGTTCCATTCACATAGTATAACGAGTTATCTAAACTCTCAGTGCCAGCTACATAGTTTAACCTGATGGCCAGATGGTAGAGGGCTTCCGTAAGGCTGAAAAGTATGTAGGAATCATCAGCTACATTAAACTTCATTTACGGAAGGGGGCAACCAGGTGGTCCCTTCTTTTGTCACTTCATTCCTCTTACAAACCACCAAGCAACTGGGTGACCTGGAAGCAAATGCTCCCTGTCAAAGAAATTAATATCTAAATCATTGTTCTCCAAAGTGGAACAGGAATGTACCAAGGTTTCCGGGAAAGTTCTTTTTGTGCACTTGTCACACATCGTTCCTTTCATTAATATAACAGATTAATTGTTGCTTTGAGATATTTTTCTTTACTCTCCTTCAGGCTATGCACTTTTGATTAGAGGTGACTGAATAACTTATTGCCAAGTTGCTTATTGGAAAAGGTTTGCTTTATTCCATGCAGCCCAGAATAATTTATTTTCAAATGATTATTCAAATTATTATTCAAGTGATCCTCAGATAGTTTCAGTGAAAAAGTCTTGGTCTAAGGCTTACTTGAAAACAGATTTGTTACAAAAGCAGTAAAACTACTGAAGAGCATTTTGATATTCAAGGCTGTAGGCTGGTTTGGAGTGGGTGAGCAGACCTCTTATTTTGATCCACGCCTCGACTGGTTGTTCACCAGTCTGTTATTGGTTTTCTAATGTAAACACACTTGTGTTTTACAACATTCACTTTTTATAAGTATTCTCCACAAGTCATTGAAAATGTACTATTTCTATAAACATCCCTGCTACTAAATTCATTTGAAGTGATATTCACTGGTAAATAAATGTAGATGGTGCAAGAAGACATGAAAGAAAAATCCCTTGGGGAAAGAGTGAGGGAAGAAATCACAGAGATAACATATCCTTTGGAAGTTTTTATATAAATAGACCTACAGATTTCCACATATTTAGTCACTGGAGAAGATTAAAACGTTTGATGTGCAGTTACCATCACAGATGAAAGCAAAGGTAGTTTTCCAATTGCATTTGGTCCTTATAATTCAAGTGCTGACAATCACCGAAAACCTAATTTAATGAACGTTTTGTAACATCTTCAAGTGCTCCGTGGGAATTCCCCCCTCCCCTCGCCTGGCTGCGCGCTCCCTCTCGCTGCGGTTTCATGTCCGTAGGCCCATTCCTAGCAAGCCCTTCGCATGCCAGCGGCTCTCGTCTCTCTTGTTTGCTCTCTGGAGCTGCTCCCGCTGGCGCAGTCGCTCGACATGCCTACAGCTGCTCTGCTCTTCTCGGCTCAGTCAGGATATTTGTTTAAGCAACACAATTGCTTGTGGCTTGGTCAGCACAAGGTGAACGCGCTGCCAGGCTGGGGCTTGGCTCCTCCTCATCCTGTCCCCAGAGGCATGCCCCTGGCACAGCAGAAATGTTGGTGGCCTTCCAAATGCCTGCAAGGTGTCACTCCAAGGCCAGATACAGGTCCAAACTCCCTGCATCGCCTCATCATTTCCCTCACAGATCCCATTGCCTCTCACTTCTTCCACTGGTTGGCTCCTTATTACTGCATAGGACAGGCACTAGGCCTCAAAAGGACAACTGCCCTTTGCAGCTTTTCTGTAATGCTCTATTTTTTGTTGTGCCTAGTTGGATTTGCTTTCCTGTGGAGAGGTCCCAGGGAATTATCGCCTGTCAATATTGTTCCAATCTTCTTCTTGTCTCTCCAGTGTGGGGAAGACTCACAATGCGAGGTTGGAAAGGCATGCGATGGCAAATCATGAAGGACTTGGGTCACTTTCCCCACTGGTGGTCAGCACAATGCCCTCAGGCAAATGCCTGTTCACCCCTCATCTTCCCTGTACTCTGAGAGTGTAGCAAAAACGTTCCTCTGGCACAAATATCTTTGATGGCATTCCTGGGAGCATAGCTATCCCATCAGGGCTGAGCAAGACAAATGTTTATGATCCCAAGCGAAGGAGGAGTTTGGCTGTGTTCAGGAAGGATGCTGTACCCAAGGGCCTAGTGGAAAGCTCCAGGAAGAGCTTCTTGTATCTTGGGTGATCTCTGCAACACAAGCCTCTGAGCAGCTCGCAGCCCCAGGGCAGTGCTGTGCTGAAGTCAGTCAAGTGTATTAGGAAGAGCAAAGGGAAATCAGGAAGCTGATGAGAGGGGCAGGAGGAAAGGGAGGCTGTTGGCTTCCTGAATGACCTTAGGACAATATGGTTGCTTATAATCATTTGAGCATTTTTCAGAGAAACATTTGCAACAGTCCACAAATGCTGCATAATGTTGTAGAGAAGGTGATTTAATGAGAATAACAACTTACCCTGTGAAAGCAGTCAGAGGTTACACCCCACCTCCACCATGAGACAAAATCCTCTCAGGCTTTTCCACTTTATCAGGAAAAGCATGATTTAGGAGCTAAACATTGCCACCAGGCAGGACTGGGGCAAATCCACCTGTGCAGGCATGGACACAAGGCAGTGCAACAGCAGATGCTTTCCCCAAGGACTGCAAGGTGCTTAGGGTCTTTTCTGTGGCTGTGATCCTTCCCTGCTCCAGGCCAGCAGCTGAGCAGGGCCTCCCAGAGCCACTCTTCATGGGAGGCACCGAACTGTCCCCCGAGAGACCAAGCTGGCCTCCATCGTGTCCTGTGGCAGTGACTTTCACAGAGCAGGCTGTGGTCAGTGTGGAAAGGGGGAGTCATTTCACTGCTAGTGGTTTCGCGTATCCTCTCCCAGTTTCAGTGAACAATGCTATAAATGGAATTAACGTGGATATTTTTTAATTCTGGAGAGAAGAAATCAGGGAAAAGTCACCCTATGAATATTTTAGAAAACGGCTTCCTGGCACAAGCGCATAAAATAAAAGACCAGAAGTTTTTCACATCTTTGCACTTTTAATGAGCACAAGTACAAGATCCAGCACTCTGGGAACAGATTTTACATGGAGGTTTTCAGAGGAATTTAGTAATTTCAACATTCATTTCCCAGTGAAAATTCCAGATACAGGGGAAAGATTTGTAAGGGTAATCACTGCTTTCCAGCATGCTACAGCATCTCTTTTTAAGAGTGACTTTTTTTAATGCACCATCCTTGTTCTTGGGACACAGGTTTCCTTCTTTTGTTCTCTTCCTCACTCCACCCCTACCTCCAAAAATAATGTGCTTCTGTTAACCAGTATGCCTCTGTTAAAGTGATATGAAATACAGAGAACAGATGACACAGTGCATTGTGTGATAGCTAATGGTCATCTGGGGTGTGGTAGTGAGCTTGTGTACAGGGTGTTTCTAAGTTTAGCTCAGTAGCTAAACCAAGTGGCATCTCTTCTCTTCACTCAACTTAAAAGGGAATATGAACTCAAGCCCAAGAAACTCATTCCAAAATTTTCAGCATCTATTTTGTGTACATACTTTACTTTTCATAATGCAGGGAGTTAATATTCCTGTTTAGTCTCGTAATTACTAGGATGCATGCCAGCCCTTTTCACTTTTATTTAATCTGAATCTTCCCAGTCTGCACTAGTTTCACCCAAGTTTAATAGATTTATTTCCTCAACTGCCCCACCAATTCACCTTGTCTCAAGGATAAAAGACATGAGACACTCACAGCTGTGGTGCCAGATTTTCCTTATGATTTCTATATACTCTATCTTTTGTGTACTTGTGTCCATGCTACCACCCACTAAGTCCTCATGTGTATTTTGTAAAGATGTACTTCATGTGAATCCAGGAGATACATGTTTCACCTGGCAGATTCTTGTTTTATTTTAGGTCCAACAAAAGCAGTAGATCTCCATTAAAGCATTGCCCAAACCAGTGGTCAAATTTAATTCCTTTTTTTCTTGTGGCTTTGGAAAATACTCACAACTATATATGATTAAAAATAATAAATAATAATAAATAATAAAAATAATAAATAACTTTAGAAATCATTCTATTTATTTATTTCAAACAGCTGAAAACAGTTTGCTTTTGCTTCCAAGAGTGTAACTCCAGATAGAGATCAAGCATGGACATTTTCAGCTCAGAAGATCAATACCTGGGAAAATAACCCTACGCTTTGCAAAGGGGTCACTGAAATTAACATTTTCAGTATTTGATCACACTGTATTATGGTAGCCAAAATATGCTGTCATACAAATAGCAAAGAGCCACAATACAGCGGGCACCTCTCGCCCCACAGTATTCTGCAGGATCCTTCTTCTGTTGAGGTGAGAACTAAGCATGAAGAAGAAACAAATAAATAAATAGACAAATAAAACCATCCCCAAAGAAGGCAGGCGCCCAGGTTTGTTCATTTTGGCCAAAACAGATGTTCTGTCAATCCTTGTAATGTTTAAACTACAGGTGTTAAAAATAGCTTTTCATGCAGATGCTACCTCTCATGCTGGGTGGGACTGGGAAGCTTGATTTCAGGTGGGGTGGATTCAAACATCACACCCCACTGGTGTTCTCCCCATTGCTCCATGGGCAGTGTTCTCCTCTAGGCACCTAAATCTGACAGCTCCTGCTTGCTGAGAGATTGTCCTGGTTTGGGCCAGCCAAACCAAGCGTCCTGCTTTGAAACGGCAAAGTATGAAAAAAATAAGGCTGTCAAGCACCATATTTTTCTTCTGAGAGGAGAAACAGGATGGGGAGGGAAGCTGCTATGGAAATGTTTCGGTCTTCCCAACCATGGGCAGCACTGTGGAGCAGTCTTCTGAGCCATATGCAGGGGTGGAGGGGATGGATGCCTCCTGACTCCCACCAGGAGCCACACCTGGGGTTAGCTACTCTGTCAGCTTGATTTCTGCACAGCCAGTCAACATACTGCCTTTTCTGCTGGCTGGTTTTTACCCTCTGTGAGTGTAGCAGGAGGCACCTGGTGTAAATTCAATCTTTGTCATTATGTTTTGCCTAGTGAAGCACCAGCAGCAGAGTAGGATTAGGATCCAACGTTTATAATTTTTCCTGATAGGGATGGAATGACTGAAACAGGACCAAGTGGCAAACACAAGACTGGGGGGAGATCTGAGCATTTCACATGCACCTTTGCACAATGAAGTCTGTTTGTGACAATGACGAATTGTATGGCATAACATATGTGGCAATATGCAGTGAGATGGAAAGCTAAAGCCATGCAAAGTGGTATAATGGCAGGAAGGTTCATTTTTATGCATAGATACAAAAAAATGCAGAGAAATTCCAGAGAAGGAAGCCCAGGAGGAAACAGACAGGTTGGAACCAGCCTGAGCTTGGCCCCAGGAGCTCTCATCTTTCTACCCAGACAGCTCTCAGCTAGGGCAGCAGAAGCAACAAGGCCTGATGTATGGGTGTCCCTTCCCTTCCCCATGCCTGTGAGCAATTTTTGGCATCGGGGCAATTGGTGCTGTGAGTGGAGGACATGCCAGCTGTACTAAGGTGCTGGCCAGCCCCAGGAACCAGGCAGCAGCTGAGTCTCTCGATTAGCCACCTGCTCTCTGGAAATTAATGTCCTGGAGACTTTTACGCCACTGTCAAGTTCAGTTGTGACTGGGCAGTAGTGCTTTGTTATGGGGACAGCGATAAGCAGACAGACAGACAGTGTGGTCTCTAGCACTGTGCTTCCTTTGGAAATCAGGCTAAAAATAACGCAGTCGTGAATAGAGCTTAATTGAGAGGCACATTACAGAAGAGAGCTGATGGAGAGTGAAACAAATGTGTCAGTCCCGTTGTTATTTCACAAGTCTGAATGTCAGCAAATGCCCCTCAGAATGTTTCTAGTAATTTACTCTCTTAAAGCATAGCATACAGACGTACCTCCTGATCCAGAGCTCACTGTTCTCAGTGAAAATTAACATCTTGGTAATTTTAAACCCTGAAAAACCACAGAGAATTGCAGCAGAGCTGGGATGGGGTCCAATAGTATCTTAATGTTTTTTTTTCTTCTTGCAACAATCCCAAAGATAATAATTACATGTTCTGTTTAAATAAACAGAAGTGCTGCTCTCAGTGCTCCTGACTACTATCAAAGCATTTATGCAAGTTCATGATCTTAGGACTTCCTAGCTGGAGAGGAATTCAAGAGGTCTAACAGCAAGAGGGCAGAGGAGAAACTGAAAAACATAATATAGTAAAGGAAATTGGCAGCACAAATGATTCTATTAAAAAAAAAAAAAAAAAGGGGGGGGGGGGACACATAACTGAAAAAAAATTATGAATGTGATAGCTTAGCTGAAATTTTTGGAAAAAAAATAAATGTAATTAAAAAAAAGGAAAAAAAAAAAAAAAAAAGCTACTCAACCCCAACCATTGTTTCACTGCAAGTCAGCTTGAAGTATTTTAGCTATTCTGGGTTATTAAGTCCTCTTGTTTAACTGTGGAAGAGATCTGTTCATTTTCAAATGTGGAAAAAAATAAATAAGCACCTTTGGAAACAAGAAGTTAAAATGTTCATATACTTTTTAACCTCAAGACTGTTTTCTTATTTGCTAGCCTTTCCTTATTGCAGACCATTTAAAAGCAATCAAAACATTTCTCCCAGACTTTAAACTTGGAAATCTGATGGCACAAAAGAGATTTTATGTTGTTAGTTCTCTAGGATTTTGCAGAAGTACATATACATTGAGTTGTTTAATGGGCTAACGTAAAATCTATTGTGATTTAGTTTGGCTTTGAATTTAGTCTGCATTTGGTAGCAGAAGCATCAGAAATATGAATCCAAAACTAAAGCATGTATTTACAGACAGGTATTCCTCAAAGAAGAATTAGTAATTACCTTATGTCAGAGAAAGGGATTAGACTGGAATAAGACTAAAGTCGTCATGCCAGTGCATGATGAAAAGACAAAATGGAGCAATGTCACATTAGCCAAGAATGGTTTATCCCTGAAGGTTAAGTTCCTGATGGAACTTGCAACACAGCAATAAAACAATAGAAAGAAGCTATTTTTTTCAAGTCAATATATCCTTTAGCTGTGGCCAACCATGAGTAAAACCACTGCAAAATGAATGTGAGCAGCTACAAATTCTGCAGCCATTTTTCCCAGGGCAGTTTTCTTTCTCAGCCAGCTGACCCACAAGCTACGAAGCTGCAGGAGTTTGGTGTCATCCCAGTTCCAGGGGGCAAGGACGAGGAGCCAGCTGCTCTGCAGCAGGGTCAGCCCAGCACACACAGCCTGTGCGGTGACTGGAAATATGGAGATGATTTTGCACCGATGGGGATTGCTAAAGACCTTAGGGCCTCTGTAGCCAAATGTAAAGCTTGCAGAAATTCCTCATACGTGTGTTTTCTGTGTCGGTGAAAACACATTCATTCAATGTTTGGACCTTTATGGATTTTAGCTACTTCTGGTCAGCTATTCAAATGGGAGCAGACAAGAGATGGAAGTGAATACACCTCCAATGAAATCTGTTCGTAACAGTGTTGTGCACTTCTATGGGTCTCATCCACTGGCTGAAAAACATTTATGAATTCTGGAAAACTAAGCTCCACAGCTGTTTCGTGTTCATAACAGATTATGTTGACTATATTGAACAAAAGGAGAAAATATGATCCTGTACAACAACGATTATTAGCAGAGCACCATTTGTTGATGGTACATTCAGAAATACAACTTCACGGACACAAACAGAAAAGGCTCCTGACCTGAAAAGATGCTCTTCTCTTCCCTCTCCATCCCCACCACCAGCCTCCTCCTAGTCTCAGGTACAAATCAAGGCAATTAACTCCATATTATTCACTCTGTACTGAGAGTCACAGACTGGGCATTTCAGGAGGTGTGGGTCTGAGAGTTTGAAAGGGACCTGAGGGGCTGGTGTTATCAGTCCTATTTGATTCCAAATGGGACTTAGGCACCTGACTTCATTTTGCTTGTCAGAACTCCCAGGCATAGGCTCTGATTTGCATTGCATATTCACCTTTCCAGGTGCAAAAATATCCATTAAATTGTGCTCACTGAGGTAAAAATTCAGTCTTTTGGAAATGCTGGTGCTTTGACAATGCAGCCAGCAGATGACATCTAGGCTAGGCAGAACTTTTGAGTAACTGTGAAGATATTTTTGAGCATAAGGTAACGTACATAAGGTGTTCATTGCTGGCTCTGATATTTGTGTGTATATAGAACCATAAGTGGCTGGCTCTCTTGCAAACATATTTTGAAAAGCCCCTCTCTCTGTCTCCTGCCTTGGACTCACTTACGCAAGAGCAACTCCCTCTCTTCCCATGCATGCGGCTGTTTTATATAGGAGTGTTTGTGTGCTCTGCCCAGCTGTATGTGTTTGAATACGTTGCCAGACACAGCCATTCCAATGAAATCATTTGACTGTTATTCGGAGGGCTGAAATTTCACCCACTTCATAATTTATTTTACTCTCTACAGAGCCAGTCCATCACTTACCCACTGGAATGTGTTGCCAGCTGTCACAGCACACTAATACTCCTTGGCTAGCGAAACTTCAAAGTCTGTTAAGCTGTCCCAATGTGGGGGAAAAATTGGCCGAAAAGTTTGGTGTTTCTTCACAACAGCTTGCTTGCTTGCTTGCTCTCCAGGAATGCACAAATTCCTGTTTCCCATGCACCGTGGCAGCCAAACAAGAGCAGAAAACCTGCCTGCTGTCCCTCACCTCTTTCAGACAGCACCCACAAGTCTCTCATGAGACTCTGCATCTGTGTGAGTGAGAGCAACCCCAAGCTCTCATGTCTCTATGCTGCTGTGTTTTTTCCGTATTAAATATCATACTCCGTCTCATCTGGAGAGAGGCTTAACCCAGCCTAATGGGGAAGAGCAGTCCCAGAAGTGGGGAACACAAATGGGAAAGGCAAAGAGAGAAACTGTAAGTCAGACAAGAGGAGTTCGTTGGTGATGAGAACCTCAGTTTTCCAGTCACTTCAAGGGCTCTGCTTGGCCCTTTGGAGCCTCTCCCATTGTTGGTGAGAAGGGAAAAGAGGAGAGAGGAAGAGGTTCTGGGGAAGGGACCACGTCCTCAAGAGCTGGGGGAAATTTACACCGAGTCCTAGGTGTGCTGCCTTTGCCAGGCACAGTGAAGCACCCACTTAAATCTTGGGTTTGTCCTTCATTTCCTGCCGCTCCAGACAGATTTCGTCAAAATCAGGCATTCCTACTCAGACTATGGGGCTTTGGATCATAACCTCAACTGTATTTTCTTGAGGATGGTAGAAAACTGTTGGCCTTCATTTGTGATTTTCAGAAGATTAATGGTAACCGGTCACTACCTCATTTATTTGTAAGTATAGCTTAAAGGGAGCACTGGTTTCATCAAAGGGATTGGCAACAGGTTGTATGTTACACATAATCTCCACCAGCTGTAAATGCAGCTATACGATATCTTATACCTCAGTTATGCAATTGTATCTATTTGTCTTTTTCCTTTACTGTTTTTCTTAGATATTAATATTTCTAAGTAATTTTCCTGGGGGAAATGCCAACCTTCCTCCCCACCATTTGCCACTCCTTATATCTAATTCTGCTCATTTCCCCTTCACTTTCCATCGCTTTCTGGTTCCTTTGTGCAATCCTTCAACTTGGGTCCTTCTTCAGTTCAATGGAAGACTCAATTCCAGACTTTAGCTTTCTAAATGTTGTTCCTTAGTGACTAAACATAAATCTCTGGTCTTGTTTTGCTATTTTTCTATGAGATGTGAAATACACCAGTCTACGACTCTTGTCTGAGCAACCAAGGGGTGTCATCAAAGCATTATAACAGATAGAATAATTTCTTCATCTTTTATTGGTCTTGATGTATTTACTTTCCTTTATATAAGTTAACAAAAGCTGTGTTTACATTTTTGTCTTTTAAGTTGTCGGTGGTGCTTTTATTTTGGGAAGGAATGAAGGAAGGAAGAAGACATCCCTTCCTCTAAAAACAGGGGCCGTGTTAGCTTATACAGGGGACAGCTGTATTTCTAAAAGCCTGGTTTCATTTCTGAAAACCAGAATATTTAATGCATGGGCTAACCCAGGTGGAGGCTCGTTTCTGTGATAAGACTCTTTTAGGGGCTGCTTTGAAAGGCAGTGTCTATTTTTAATATTGCTGCACACCTGTGTCCTTGAGGCTTGTTTTTCTCTAGCAGGAGGGAAGCAGGGAGCGGAGCAGTGGGTACAGGCTCATTGTGGGGAGAGAGGGAACACCAGTCAGGCAGTGCTGGCTGTGCAAGCTGTGCAGTTTTGTTCCTTTTCTAGCTATCCTTGGTGGAAAATGTTGCTTTTGCTTATTCTGAGAATTTAATTCTTTCTTCACAAGCTAGGAATGTCTCTACTTTGTATAAAAACACCTTAACATGACTTATTTTTTTCTGACTCAGTTATATCTTGGTCACTGGAGGACACAGGAGAGAGATGTCAGACTCAGTCCTGCTCCAGACCTGTTCCTGCTCATCTTTGTCTCTTGATGTTAACAGAAGGTAGGAGAAAGGGAAGGTTATAAGCACTGATGGATCGTATCCGTTTCTTCTTAGTGCCTATCCTAAGCTTAAACATTGCCAAATCCCCAACACAGCAAAGAAACACCAAGGAGGAAAGTACCTGCATTTCCTGGGAATTTCAGATGTGAAACCTACAGGCTGATCCCTGCTACCCTGTGCTTCTGCTCACCTATAGTGGTCCTGCAAGAGGCACGTGTTTGTTCAGTCCACAAGGGAACAGTCTCTTATGGTGGTTGCTGAGACTTCTTGTTTCTTCTTCATCTTCAGCCCACCATGCTTGCATTTAAAAAATAAATAAAATCAACCCAACCTACATACCTTAAGTAGCTGCAGCACAGAGCTATGGATAAGTCACACCCTGCTCACACACACGCAAAAAAATCTCGAGAGAGAGAAAAAGCATTCAGGTCATCTAGTTATTTTATGAGATTCATTTCATCAACTTTTGCTAAGGATTTGGAAGGTGCTCTGCTGTAAAATACACATTACAGAGTTATACATATTCACTGTGCAAAGGGGCTGAAGATGAAGACAGACTGACTCTTTGTTCTGGCCTGGCAATTCATACTCTCGTATCTGCTGTGGCATTATGAAATTGCACTGTTGTGTTTACTGAAATATTGCACGCCCATTGGACTGGATACAAAATAGTATTTTTCAAAACATTTGACAAATACTATAATTTATTTTTACCGTGCCCCTCAAGTCATAATTACATTCCAATTTTACAGAAGAATACACTCTATATCCTTATGACTCTCCCAAACATAATCTGTTCAGTATCAGTCTTTCAGTTCTACATTGGGAAATAGCCATTTGGCTGATACAGTCCTGAGAATGTCTGGATAAATGTCTGGATAATTTCAGCTCGAAATTGCTGAGAGGCATTTGCAGCCCAGTCAGAAAGATTTCAGTTTGCACCCAGATACTCTGGACCATGAGAACACAATAGGAACAAAGTGGGCCCCACTGTCAGACGGATCTATTAAGTCAAGGGGCAGCGGTCATTTTGATGGTATTTCATGAAAAGCTACAGTGCTTCTAAAGCTATACTAGAGTCACACCATCGATGAGGGAATATGCTTTTTTTTTTTTTTTTTCCTCTACAGTGTGTCAGAGAGCAACTTTCAAGAGATTATTAGTTAAGGAAAAACTTGGAGATTTAATATAAAGCCTAATATGAAGTACCTACCAATTCTTTCTTGCATCTTCGAGAAAGGACTCACAAACAGTTAGAGCATTGACCTTGCACAGGATACCCAGGATACCTCTTGGAAGATGAGTAGCACGGGGATATTGGATGCTTCCCTTGCCTTGCAAAAAAAAAAACTTGGGATTAACCCTTATGCACATACAGTATTTCAGATCTCATTGATTCAGTGCTGGCAAGCAAGAAGCTATGTGACCGTGAATGGCCAGTCAATAAGCACCACTGAAGGAACTGCACTGCATCTTACATCTCTGAAATGTCATTTCTCTTGACATTTGCACATCACCTTTCAAAAATCACGCACAGCCAGAGTCTTGTGAGGGTGTTGGTTTTTTTCTTTGCTGCTGGGTTTAAGTGGGAGAATTTGCTACTTGGTTGCTTCCTCTGTGCAGGCATGACCCTTTAGGAAGTTCATCTCTGGAAGATGGATAGGGCTCTGCTCACTGCCCCGAGCCTCCTTTAGCCAAGCAGGACTGTGTCCCTGGTGGCCCTGCTTTCCCTCCTTCCATCTTTGCCCTGGGTTCATGGTTTAATTTATTGCTGCCTTTTCCATCAGCCCCAGTGATTTTTCTGGTCTTCCCTGAAAAATGCCAACTCTGAGGGCTGGGCTTTGATTCCTAGCAGAGGGGAATTTTATCCAGTTGCCCAGCTCAGCGCTGTCCCAGCCTTGCACGCACCCACCAAGTATGGGCTCCAGTTCTCCTGCTCCACGAGGGAGGTTGACTGCTTGTTACACTTCTGGGTAGAGAAAGGGCATTTTGCTTTTCCAGGATTTCACTCAGCCCTGGTAGAGGCTGATTTAACTCTTCAGTCCTCCTTTCAGAAGAGGCACCAAACTCAAAATGATAACAATGCTCAGCTGAGGATATATGGTCATTAAAATTTACTTGTACTGCATGTAAAGTTATTCCATTGACTTTCTCTTTTTCACTTCCCATTGATTGCAAAAGACATAAAATTTGGTTTATAATGTAGTTTTCATTTATTCTTAGCTGGAGACAATTTGAAGAAAAAAAGATGAAAGTGTGAGAAGTGTGTTAATTAATGAGACAATGGGAACAGTGATGCAATAGGGAAAAGAACCTGGAAGTAATCTTCCTTATTTTACACACAGTTAATGATTCCCTGGGGAATTTGCTAGGAGTCCACAAATAACATGTTTTTAGTCATTTACATATCTCCTGTATAGTTTATTTACATAATTTGTCCCTACAGTTTTCCTTTCTCTCATAACATATTTTGCAGTTGCTGGCATGTGTTGTGTCTGGTTATAATTGATTTCCATATTGCATTAGGCAATGTGAATGCTTCCTCAGTTTTGTCTAATGCTGGTGTGAGAGTTGTAAGAGCTGGCATTTCTAACTGAATTCATAAATCTCCACAGAGTTTCAAAGGCATCTCTTGGTCCTGTACTGAAAAGAGGGAGGATGTGGGAGGAATAGGCTAATCACAGAATGAAACTATTCATAATTGTTAAAACCTTGCAAGTGCTACAGCTTGCTTCTCTTATCTGCCCAGTGCAAAGTTCTCTTAAGTTACTTTCCTCAGAAATAACATCAAAGATAACATTAAGGGAGAGGGAGAGCAGTTTGCTTTAAAATGATAAGACAGAGCAACATTCTACAGACTGGAACACAGCAGAAATTTTCAAAAGCATGTTTTAAAAAAAAATACTCTATTGAAAATGAATTCCAGCTCAGTAAAATTTATACATGTCAGAGAAAAAAGAACAATAAAAGAGGATGAAAAATATGTCCCTGCATGCTTCCTTCCCTTTGCCTTGTAACGGGGAGAGCAGGGTGTGAGGAGGAAGGAAACCTGGAACGGAAACTGGACATTTTTTCATTTCCAAACTGAAGCAAACTTCTAAGTTGTTGAGGGGTTTGTTTGTTTGTTTGTATAATAATAATTATTGTTATGTTTTGTGTGCCTCAACATGCTCCTCTCAATTAAAATCTTGATACAGGACTTTGACAGGGAACACATGCAAACGCCTTTAGTATTTTTCAAAGAGTTATTTAGAGAAAACTAAATGCATTCTGTTGGACTTTCAGATCTACACATTCGATACTACTCAGTATCATGCTTGAGTTTAAAAAAAAATAATCCCTGAGCTGTACACAATAGTGGCAGCAAATGGAGCTTGGGCTCCTGCAGAGCCCTTCCTGTATCACCAGTGTTCTGACCAAGAGGAATCCAGAAAACTTTGGGGAAATGTGTATGCTATTATGTTTCATTATTTGGGCTTGAGTATGGGAGCTGCTAATTAATGCCCCATTCTTGCAAAGACGTATGTAAACTCTTAGCTCTGCCCTGTGAGTAATCCCATTAGTACCATGTTACTCTGCGGCACAGAGGGAACCTTCCAAGAAAGGCCGCCACGGTGTGCATGCGGTAATGGAAATGGTATTTCACAGTGAACTACGCCAGCAGTATATAAAAAATAAAAATAAAAAGTGAAAGAATATCAGAGAAAATTCCCTCAGAACTTGAATCATTATGCTTAAATTTTGTTCCCATTGATGAGGCAGCCTTCAGGGAATGTCACAAACCCAGTGTGGCTTAAAGTGCTGGGGTTTTGCACTTGCCCTTGGTAGGCAGGTAGTCGTCTGTAAGCAGATGGCTCTCCTCTGCCTTTGTATTTAAGGATAGGGACTTGAGCATGGAACATTCCTTCAGAAAAAGCACTGGCTTATGTTGGTATATGCTCCATGGATGTGACAGGGAAAAATGTGGCTTAGACCTTATATCTTCACATTTTTTATTAAGGAAGATGAACGAGTACTCTGGGGTCAGGTTCTGCCCTGATTTACATGCTGTGTAATCTCCCTGGCTTCGTCAGGGCTGTTGGAGGTGTAAGCCAGGTATTGGCTCTTTTGCCCTAGCCCCAGACCTGCTGATGCATCTCTGGGGAATCTTCAAACAGCACTGTCTGAGGGGCCTGAATGCCTTTGGGAAGGGAAGCAGAAAGCTTACTCAAACATCCTGCCTCTCGTCTCAGGCTGGATGTTTTCTGTCTAGAGTATAAGGCTCAGTGCAACGCCAAAGGGGAAATTTAGGCGTTTTGTGAGATTTGATATATTCTATTATCTTCATAGTTTTCCAGATTTTGGGAAGCCTTCAGTGTGTGAATATTGTAAATACAGTATGAGTTGTTCTCACAGGTGACACAACAGACTTTTCAGCATGAAAAGATAGATACTGCAGTTGTATTCAGTCCATGCAGTTGAAGTCCTAACAGACTTGAATGAGTACTTGTATGTCATGTACTGAACCTTTAATTCTGATGTGGATATTGTACCAAAATGGTTCTGGCCTAGTGGTGTTCATTCATTGCCAGCATGGAGCGACAGAGTGCAGCCCTCATGTGTAGCATCTCCAAGCCTTTCTGGCAGGCCTGCAATTTCCGTTCTCAGTAAAGTCTCCAGAAGTTAACATGCTGTTCACATTTGGCATGCCAACAGGGAGGTGGAGTGTTCTCTGACTGGGACTGCAGTAGAGTTAAATTCCAGAGTATCTGGTCTATTGCACCTGAAAAAGTGTTTTGCAGGACAGTGCATCAACAGATGTGATCTCCTGCTGCATGCCTCTTGGCACATACGAAAGTGAGAATGCCACCTCAGAAATCAAAGGTGGACTGGTACAGATGGTCTCAAAATCTTTTCTCCCTCCTCTTCAGCAACTTGTGCATTCAAAACACTAGGAAAAAAAAAAAAAAAAAAAAAAAAAGCTCCTTAACTTAATTTTGAAGCTGGACCAGGGGCTAGCACAGGTCTGGTTCCTGCATGGTGCTGGATTGCCATTGCTCCCCCTGTCTCTGGGCAACCTCAGTAGCTTTTGTCCAGAATCTCTGACAAAATAGGTACTGAAATCAGTCAGCCCATTGCCTTAACTGCATCCTTGTGCATCTGGGCATTCACAGCACTGTGTTTAAAAACAGTAAGGGCACCCTGATCTTTTAGCCTGCTCTTGTGTTCTCCCCGCTCAGCAGTCACAGATACTGTGACTTTGATTTTTTTTTTTTTGGTGATGATTTTTTGTAAGGTAATCTCTGTTCTGTGCCTCTTGCCAGTTGCACTGAACACTTAAATGTTATTAAAATGCAATTGAACAAGAGCAAGTCTCATGTTGTTAGCAATTTGTCATCTTCTCATCCAAACGAACAGTCCAGCCTTTCATACCCATTATAGTATCTCTGCTGTGTAGCTGAGCTTTGCGGCACATTTCACTGTTCAGTGTTTAACTGAACCAGACATTTTTCTCTTTCTCATCTTCCTCCTATCAATCTCACTGACATTTTCTTTTCTTTACAATGATGTTGACAGGAAAAATACTATCCCTCCCTCTGCCCTTTGACTACTCAGCCTCTCCCTTTCCTATACTTTACTTCACCAAGATGACTACTTAAGCTCTTTCTCTGGATTCTTCAGTACCTTTTTTTTTTTTTTTTTGGGGGGGGGGGGGGGGCCCCACTGTGCATCCTTCTGAATTATCAAGGGCTTATCTGCCATGTGTTTGCTGCAGTCTGATGTGGAAGTTTTCTCCAATTGATGTGGTTCCCCTTCTTTACCATAGGTTAACTATGACCCTACCAATTATCTGAGTTCAAACAACTGGTTGCTTTCTGATGCTAATGCATAGCCTTGAATCAACTGTTGAGGATTATTGTGCACTCTGTTTCACAACACAATTTCACATTATATTTTGTCACATCAGAAGAGAGCAGGACAGGTTTGAACTAATTAACACAATTAGCAACGACACCAGCTACCACAAGAAATAAACAAGGAGCTCATTGATTTTATAAAAAACTTGTTCATTATACATGAGAAAACGCATATGATTTGCTGACTCTTACTGCTGAAGTAGATGAGTGAAACAAGAAAATCAGAACAAGGCAACTTCCTGCTAACAGTGAAAGATTGTTCTCTGGTCAGACAATTTGTACAAAAGGAGTTGCATGAAACTGAAGCGTGCTCTTTTGTCATTAAAACAGGAGGCGCAATTTACAAAATTATATGTGCTAGATGTTTATACATGTGTGACTTGATCTATAATTTGCTGAAATCCTTGCAAAGGCTCCCATGCATTCCAGCTGGACAATACTACTATGGTTTTACTTCTCTCAAGGCATTGAGAAATCTGCTTCTTTTGGAATGAGGGCGAGAGAGGATATAGCTACTTCAGAAATTTTTCTGCATCCTGCAATTTGTGCAAGTCTAGATCTCAAACTCAATAAAGTCCCTGAGGGGTTTAAGTTTTAGGAACGATGCTCCATGCTGACTTCAGTTATTGCATCCTTCTGCTTCCCAGTCTCATCCTTCCTCTTCACTTCATCTCCCTACCCATTTACCACCAAAATATTCCACTGCAATTTTGAAAGTCTTCAAACTCAATGGTTTCCAGTTTTAATTGGATTTAAACTAAGAATAGATCCTTCAGCTGTAGACTGTATTTCTCCTCTCATCAATTCTGTAGTCTGAAAATCCCTTAAAAATAATAATAAAAAAATAAAAGGGTCTTCTCATTTTATCTCACAGATAACAAAATATTAGTGCAGATGTTATATCCTAAGGGAGGGGTTCTTATTATATTAATGTCACTAAGAACAAACAACTCCAGAAGGAAACGAGAAGTGTTGTAAGTACCAATTGGACCGGTGTGTGTGCGTGTATGGGAGTGTGCAAATCCACATACCTATAGAGGTATCTGTATATATGCATGCACGTATATGTGCACAGTGACTCCCTTGCTTTCTTTAAGTAGATGAGCTCTGTGGAAGGATTATTTAATAAAGCAAGTTATACATTCACAGTACGCTTGGCTTGCTGCATTTGACCGCGTGGGTATTTCCCAGCTCAGCTCTGAACAATGGCTAGCCACAACAGGAAGCGATATCACTCTTTGTCAATAAAAATCAAAATGGCACCGAAGGTCACTGTGGAAAAGCAATGACAAGAGAGTAATACTTGTAAGAACTGTGAATTAGCAGTCGCATTTATGTCTACAGTATAATATAAGGATGCAGTGAAAGTATTTGGTGATCTTTATGAAACTACCGGTTAAAGACAATTAGAAAGGCAACAGACACAGAAAGAGAGGAGTTCAAATAAATTGCCACAGGCAGGGTTGGCTACAGTTTGAGAGTTTATGTAATTGTTTCCTGTTAATGCTTGCAGTTTAGCAATTTGACTAACTATCTGTGACATTTCAAATATCCTCCTTCTGAGAAAATCACTTGCATCAAGTTTATAGATGGGGCTATGAATGCAGCTGCAGGAAAATATAATATGAGGCTGAATTTTTAGAGATCTAAGTGAGCTGACAGTGAAAACAAATACACAAATTAAAGGGAGTGAGACTGTTCACTGGCTTCTGGCAAACTGAGGTTTTTACTGTTTCAGGCAAAGTGGCACGTCAGTCAAATACCAACAAAGACATCGTAAAGCTTACCAGAGAAACTAAGGGTTCTCCTTAGGCAGATTAATCACTGACAAAAGTAAAAGTAACAGCCTATTTACATTACTGATCTATCTGGGAGGTGAAGCCAAGGACATTTTACCCTCCAAATCCCCAGTCCTTATGAAAATAAATAATTCTATAGCATTTGACTGCATGCAGTCTCACTGACTTCAGCAGGACGACCTGTAAAGCATAAAACTGAGGGCTCACGCAAGTCTTGGGATCACATTCAAATGTATAGTAATCCTGCTCCCAAATGTTCAGTGATATCCCAGCTAGCAAATGTGCTTGTGCCCTCCAGTACAACACGCATTTTTTCCATGCTGTTTACATTATCACTTGCTAAATTTATCACAGTGCTTCCCTAGCATTGCATGGCTTTCCAGCCTCGGAATTTCAGATATAAGAGAGTGCATACTCCTGTCTCACTTTCAAAGAAAGCCTACCATGTACAATCACAGTTTGCTAGTGACTGTCCTACAAGGCAGGTTTTGAGAAACATTCACTTTCAGTGTTGGAGAGGAGGCTTACTCCAGCACTACTAAACGTAGGGTCCAGTAGAGATCCACAGGGACAAAGAGCGTTGTGTCCTTCCCATTGTGTAGCTTAGATCATTGGTATGTCTGCTTATTCACCATGTTTCAGCTGAGAATGAGGAAGGAAAGAGGATGTTTAATGGGGAAGCAACACTTAGAAGGAATGGGCGATACCCTCGTGAGTTGCCATGACCTTTGAAAAATAGGATAAAACCTCAGCTGCAAATGGAGCCAGCCTGCTGCATAAGTAGCACATGCATTGGGACAAAATTCCTTGAAAAGATTCCTTGAAAACACAGGAAGCCATCTGACTACATCTAGATATGAATGCAGCTTAGCTTAAGCAATGCTGTGCCTTTATGAATGCATTTGACTTTTAAGTCTGTGTATAAAGGATCCTCAAAAATTGATTCAGGTGAGACCAGAATCCCAGAGCAGAAAATGTGAGATTGTTTCCTGAGCTCAGAGTGCCTGCAATCACTAGCATGTTCCAATCCCAGAACAGCAGGTGAAACAGCACAGCTAGGATAAATTTTCTTGCCTGCACTTGGTACCTGTGACCATTGTTTAAAAGAATAATTTGCCTCAGTCCCACAGCCTTCCACTAAGCTAGAACAGCTACCTGAGGGTTGGTCTTGATATGCTTTTTTATTTCAGAGATTCATCAGAAGACTTTCTGTGTCAAACAACTAGCAAAGATCTCTTCTGCAAATGGCTTTGTCAGAAAAAGTCTCTTTCCTTCTAAATACATCTGAGTTGGTCACATCAGTGGTGTGACAACAAGGTGTGAAATATTTTCTTGCATGCTACTTGACTTTTTAAAAGGCAATCAGTAAAAAAGAACTGTTTGCAAGTGCTTCAGGTTCAATGAAGCTATGCCATACATCCTGCCAGTTGCCTGCCACAAGGTTAAAGGTAGTTTTACCTCTGGTGTAGACATCAGTGTTGTACATATCTAGTGCCAGCAAGGTTGAGATACAACAGTTGTTAATGAATATGTTAATTGTGTCTGAAGGATGAAGGTCAAAGTGTGTTTTTACAAAGAGTCTTAATGTTCCTGTTATTTTAAAAAGAAAAAGGAAAATCAACACAGAGTCCAGAATTTAATTCATTTTCAGACTGACTGTAGTAGTTGTTTTGTTTTCTGTCTGATGTATCTTCTTTTTCCTCGACGCCTCTGTTCTCCTGTCTTTCCTCACTAGAAAGAAATGTAGGGGGAAAAAAAAAAGAGCACACTTATCAAGGCTACATATTTTCAACATAAATGCTTCCATATGCATTTCTCACAGCAGCTAATGTCATCATTTTTTTCTTTGTCGCCAGGAATATCATTAAATCTGTTTTTCAATGATGGGTAACTGGATATAGGATGTAAGAGAATGGCAAGAGATTTGTCAATAACCAGGAGAATTGGAACTGTGAAAGAGGTTTCTTGCATGAAAAATAGTAAGTCGTTTAGTATCAGTCTTCAGAGGGAATATTATGTGAGGCAGTAAATTCCTGAGAGAAGGAATATGTGTTTTTTGTTGTTGTTGTTGTTGTTTGTTTGTTTGTTTGTTTTAGTGGGCATAGACCGTGAATCCCATAAACTCCATCTGTAGGATCAGAAAGGCATATGCTGTTTTCTTTTTGTGTATGTGGAATGCCTCAGTTTTATTAAATACCTGCTGGTAACTATTGCTATTTGAGTTAACATCAGTTAAGCTCTTCACAGAAAAGAAGCTCTTCACTCTCTTAAGTGACAGCAGCTACCCAAAATGCTATTTCAGAGGTACAAAGTTGAGGCCCTACTTTCATCCTGCATACACAGGTAGGATGTGCCACCTACCACAGCAGCTGTTCTAACAAATACTCTAACAGTTCTAACTCAGAAAATTAGAAAATAATTATTTTTCAAAAACGCAGGATCATAATACCATCTGATGTCATATAAACATGTTGACCCTCTTCTGGGGCTACCAGAAATCAAATATTAGTAGCAACTAACCTGTAGGGAATGTCATCTTCAGTGCTCAAGATTTGAGTGACAGCCGGCAGCCTGGAGAGCCACACTGTCACTGTGAGTTGGTAATCTCTAAATGGTGATACTGGAGAGCATTTCCCAGCTCACAGGGCCTGCTGATGTCTCCCACCACATCTCTGTGCTGGGGGAGACCAGAGCATGCATTGCCTTCATATCATATCCTGCTTTTTGTGAGTGGGGAACGCTAGTAAGGACACTGAAAGCAAGCTCTGATGTATTCTGACCACAAAGCATACTAGCCACGCACTTTAGACATGTCTTTAACAACTACGCCGATAAGAAGGAAGGCATATGTATACAAGGGAAGTTGCTTTAAGCCTGCAGCAATTATTCTCCTCCTCCTTTCATAACAGAAACACAGTCTATGTGGCTCTGTTGTTTGCATCCTGCTTCCTTCTTTATCACTAACAATAAAAGCAAGCTTAGAATGACATAGGCAGTCAGAGATCAGAGAAGTGATATTGTGAAAGCCCCAGTCATCAACCTGCACGAGCATTAGCATGGTGTGGAAGCAGAGGTTGGGGTGAAGTTATTAAAGCTATTCTCAGCACCTCATGTATGGTCTGGGAAATGCTGATTGGGAAATCATCTTCAATGTCATGACAGTTAAAGTGTGAGGGACAAAAATGAAAAAGGGTTCCACATGAAATGGTTTTTATACCACTCTTGGCTGGTAAAGCTCCTCAGGAAAAAAAAAAAAAAAAAAAAAAAAAGGACTCATCTAATGCAAATAATATGTAATGTGTGTGTACAAAGAATACAGAAAATTTGAATCCTTAATGTTCTCTTTCAGAGGACAGGAGAATTGAAAAAAATAAATGAAAGCGCTAAGTCTTCCCTGCATGCACCTTTTCTCTCTAGTATTTTATAATTAATGTTATCGTTTATAACTAATGTTATCGTCACCTATTCTAAGTTTTCTTTATGCTTTGTGGTCTATACAGTGCCTGTTACTATGCAGTCTCTGGGCAAGGTAAAAGAAAGTCAAGAAAAATGGTGAATGCATTAGTAGACAGTCTATTACTGATTTTGTTCAGCCTTGAACTATGATTGTTTGAAATGTCAGCATCAGGAGAAATATATCCACTCGCTTATGTATGTGAGACATTTCTTTAGAATGTCGTCTTACTGTTTTTGTTCCTGACAAACTTCATATACACACACATTTAATCACACAGTACAAATTCAATAGTGCAATTACCTCCGTGACTTTTACAGAGGCTCCCCATATACTGAAGAGGCAGATTGAATTGCAAGGCAGCATGAATTACAGAGATAGGTCCATCAAGTGTTTCTGGTGATGTTATAAACAAACAGAATGAACCTCAAGTCACCAGAAATCTGAGACAAAATTATAGCCCCATGCTTCAGATAAAAGCTTGTGAAAAATTAATGTGTGAATGTTAAATTAATTGTGTTCAGTTTGAAAATGATAAGAAGGAGCATGTCTTTAAAATGTGCCTGCCTGCCTTTCCTTTCTTTAGTGTTCAGGAGGCTTTCCATCAAAGGAATGTGCTATGACTTTCCTTTTGCAAAATAAAGCTGGTTCAGTGCTCTCTGATTTGGAGACACATTTGTAAATACTTTCAGCAGTTTAAAATTCTGTAGGGTGGCTAGCCCTCTAATCTACACTCTCAAAATTATTTTTGGCCAGGCTGAGTTAAAGCCTATAATCACAGGGCACCAACTGTTCTTGCGGCTGTGGCACAAGAGGAAAAAGGAGGTTGCACATGCCCATAGGATGATATGCAAAATATGTATCCCTTTAAAAAAAAAAAAAAAGGATAAATGAGCTTTTGGGGTATTTTCAGCCTTCCTCAAACACAGTCAAACAAGGAGGTAAGAGGCTGGACCAAGAGGGGAGCCACTGCACTGAGATGTATGTGGGAGCGTGCCAGGGTTTCCCCTGGGGAATTTCTGAGCTGCTGCAGCCTGGCCTTGCTTGTAAAAGACGGCAAAGCTGAGTGGTGTCCCTGAGAGGCCACATTAGGGTTGATCTCAGGTGTTTTCTTCTCTGACTGCCCACTCACACCACGGCCGCAGGCAAAATGTTTATCCTCAGATAGCCTCTGAGCACCATCCCTTTTTAAAACTTAATTCAGTCTGAACTGATGGAGGGGGCTAGGTTGCTACCTCCGCAGGATAAAATCAATGAGGAAATAAAGACTAATAATTTGCCATTCTGAAGCCCAAAAAAAGCCTTTCATCCCTTAGTGTGATGTATCGAAAGTGACATCCGTTCCTTACGTTAGCGTCTGCAGACTCTAATTATGCATGTAATCTAACAGCTGGGGGGAGTGGCTTTTGATGCTTTGGGCTGCAGGATGCTTTGGAAGGCTAAAGAGTGCTTGCTAATAATAGGATCTCGAAGATGTTACGTGGCTTTCCTTGTGGAAAGGTCCCTTTTCTCTCCCACCTGGAGCCAACCACAGGGACTGAAAAGCAGTGTTCAGCCCCCTGAGGCTCCCCTTCCCCCCGAGCTCCCAGCAGCTCTGCTGCCTGCTATCCTGCCATCCCCCAATTAATCAAGCTGCCTGGTTTTGTTGTCAGAGAGAGGCCTTTTCCTCTTCCTGCTGGGAAGGGAAACCTGCTTTGTCCTTTTAGCCATTTCCAGCCCCAGGATCTGCAGATGGGGCTGGGCAGCAGGGAGGAGGTGAGGAAAGAAAGACAGGCCTCTGCAGCCTGCAGGGGGGAAAGAGAGAGGCTGGCTTCAGACCCTTGCAGCCGGAGTGCCTTCGGAGAAGGAGAAAGAGGGGTTGTCAGCCCCCTGCCTGGGCTATAAGGGCAAGAACTGCTTCTGCGTTTCATTTATTTTACCCATTAGTTGCCCACGGTGGCTTGCAGAACGGCAGCTACAAAAGGGAAGTTCTGAGGTCCGCAGAGTTATTGTCCCCTAAATCGCCTTTCCCTGGCACATGTTTATAAACAGCCCTCCCTGTCACTGACAACAACTACCGTGCTCAATTCAAGGCTTTACTGTGGGAGTGAAATGCTAAAAAGGAGAGGAATTCAAAAGCCCCTACCATCACCTGCGTGCTTTCCATGCTGAGCTCCATTCATCACTGCCATGTCCAAAAGCTTTAACCCCTTGTAGCACCTCAGCTGAGCCCATACAGAGGAACAAAGTTGCCAGACTAAAACCACTGAAAGCCAAGCTTGCTGCTGCATCGGGGGTCCCCACCTCTTGCGACATCCATGGCCTGCATGACAGGTTGGAGAAGGTTCAGGGAGACACCACACAGAGCGATGTGGCAAGGAATCAGAATAGGAAAAACATTTATTATGGGTGTCAGAAATGTCTGTTACCATTAAGGGCAGCCAAGGAATATTCCCCAGGGCCAGTCACAGAGCAGCAGTGTGTTCATTCCCTGCAATGCACCCCCACCACTCTTTTCCCAGAAAGGGCTCCTACAGAAGGGTCGGTTTATGTGGCAGTGGGAACAGTGAGGAAGGTAGTGATTTACCCTTCCACAACAAACACCAAACCTGGCCACTTGCTCTGGACAAGGTAGCTGTTGTCTGCTGAGTGTGCCCAATGTGCCCTGTGTCAGAAGGCTGGTGGTGGAAGGTTCTCTGATGGCACAGAGCTGTGCAGAAGTGTACTGAAGGAAGGACATCTCTGCCCTAACCTATCCTTTCTGGACTGCGCTTCCATGTCTTCCTTCATGTTAGCTGTGGCATATCAATACCATGTGAGAAACCCAAGCCTCAAAATGGAGTCCAATGATTGTTTTCAGTGAGAGACATACCAATTTTTTCTTTGATTTATTAAGCAATGTAATAGCTAGATCTTCAGGCAAACAGGCTTTTTTTTTTTTTTTTTTTTTTTTTTTTTCCAGGTGGGTTTATCAGACAGAGTTTGGGTACTGATTCTCCTGGCCACATCTAATTTTCCTCTCTAAGATTTTCTTTGGAAATAAATTCTTATATTCTCTCATTGTGTGGAAATAGACAGTTTTAGAGGTAAAGCAGACAGTATGTTTCTTCCTCTGTGGGCTAAGAGCAAGTGCTGCTCCTTCAAAGCTGGGTTGGGGTGAGATTCTCTCTGTACTCCCTGGAAGAAGTCCACAAGGGACTGCTTAGGCCAGGTATGTGGGGGCGATAACATGTGGAACAGACAGAGCTGGGGGTGCCAGCACAACACCCTCAACTGATTATATCTTAAGGGAAATACATACCCTGTATCCGCGTGCTGGGAACTACTGCCTGTCCATTTCTTCCAGCTTTTGGTGGAGCAAGAAGCAGCAGGCTCCCCAGCTTTCTGCTTTCTCAGCTGACCCAGAAGAGAGGAACAACTTTCCCTGAAACTACCAGCAGTGACACACATCTATTATGTCTGCTGTTGAGTCACAAATGTCTTTTGTATAGAAACAAGGGGGAAGTGAGGATCACTGTTCAAACGCTGCTTTCTCTCCTTGGACTGGCCATAGGGTGCCTGTGCTATTCTGGGGACAACAGTTACTCTGTGTCCTTCGTTCTGCGTGCCATGGCCAAGGCAAAGAAGATTTGTCTTGCAGAGAACTGAGGAGTGAGTCAGCGCTGGAGTCAAAGACAGACCCTGGGAGCATTGCATCCTAGTTTCCTTTGCTCACCCTCACATGGTATCCCAGAGAATTCTGAAGAAGTCAGGGTGCAACACAAAACCCTGGGAAAACTAATAAGCAGTTTCTGTAATGGCCAATTTTTACAGTACTGGAACTGCAAACTGAGACCTGCAAACTGAGAAGACAAGATTCCAACTGAGCAGGATATCAGTTAAATTAACTTCTCCCCCCCACCCCCCCATTCCCCACACTTGCCAAGTTCCAAGATACTTTACCAAGAAAACAAGAACCAGATCACACAAGTGTTTTCCATTTAGATTTTGTCTAAGCTAAAGACACTAAAGAAACCTTTAGGGAAAATTAAGAGAAAAAGAAAATTGGCTCACTCTTCCCACTTATTGCTTTAATAGAAGGAAATGAAACTTCAGGCTGCAGTTCTTAAACCCAAGGCCCACAGCAATCTGTCACTCTGTGTTTTCCCATGGAACTGGGTAAACAGAATACTGTTTGGCCTTTAATAAATGAGAAAATGAACACATGAAGGACCACTTGATCAGAAGTGACAAGAGCAAGAGCAGAATGATCCAGAGGAATAAATAAAGCTGTGAAATTTAATAATAATATTCCCTAAGATATCACAAATTCTTTTCTGGCTATTGCACAGGTTCCCTGAATACATTCTTCCAGAGACTGAACTGTGTTCCATCAACATGTCCATTGCTTCTACTGTTTCAACTCACCCAGGACAAGGAAATCACCTCAAAATACTGCTGGAAGGTGCTTTAAGAAGTTATACTCCCATGTTTTCTTTCAAGGTAAGTGTGATTTTTTGTTCTGAGAAGTCAAATTAAAGTTAACTGCCCATGGAGAAATGATGGGCTTGCGTTCTTCAGCTCTCCCTAGGGATATGCCCTTCGCAGCTGAATTAAGTTGCTACTGTGTTTCACTAATGTGCATCTGATGCTTAATGAATTGGAGTGTTATTACCATTGGGTAGAGGTGGATTAAAATTGAGTCCAAAGCCTTTCAATTCATTCCACTAATTATTCTCTGCATTCATTGCACACAGATGAAATGATGAAAGGCTCCCTGTTGTGCGGGATTTGGACATTTCACACTTGGAACATAAATTAGGCTGATTATCCATACAGCATTATTGTCACATTTGTGGGTTTTGGTGCCAGGAAGCAATAAGCTGTGAACTGTCATATTCTCAGTGTCTCAGCCCCTGGGGATGGGAAGGAAAACACTTTCTTTGTATGTCCTTCTTCAATTTCTTATCTAGATCATTTTGGCTCATAGACCTATACCAGAGATGGATTCCCCTCTCCTCTCTCCAAACATACAAACAGCCATCACTCTGAAGCTTTGGAGGCATTCAGCTCATGCTTCTAAAAATTAACTTCCATTCCTCTATTCCCACACTCACAGGTTTCAAGCAAAAGGCAAAACATGGAGATGCTGTAAGCGCCTTCTCTTGGCACTATCTGCTGGGGAACACAGTGCAGAAAATCTTTTGAAATAGATGGCTTCTCACACAAATTACACTCTGCTAAGAGACTTCAAGGGATTCTGGTTCCTGGTTGATTCTTACCCAGGCAGAAAGTCTTGAGTGTCTTGGATTGCCTCTCTTAGCTTGCCTTTTCTCAGTCAAGGGGTAGACAAAGTCATTGCTGTCGGGATGCTGGTGTCCCAGGGGCAGACTGCTCTGCCATAAAGACACATTCAGCCCTTAGCTGATGATCCAGTTATGCAAGTGCATTGCTTCATATGTTTTCTGTAGAATAGTGAAGTCCCTTCTCCATTAGGACGTGGCCTTACGAAAACCCAGCACTGCACTAAATACTGGATCAGGACTTAACAGTCACCTCTTTAGCCTGTACTCTTATAGAAATGCCTGATATATTTGTATGTGAAAGTGTATACAAACAGGCTGAAGATACACAATACATATACACAACTACATCTTACTGGTAACATAGGCGAGTTTCTAAGCTACACTTAATTCTGGAGTGTCAAGAGAAAGAAAAAGAAATCTGTGGATGTCATAAAAGTTGAGACATTTGTCTGAAATATTTCTATTTTGAAGAAAAATTTGAGAAATTTCAGATTAAATGTTGTTTTGTCAAAAATCTCCCAATTATAGCAAAAGGGAAACTAATGAGGAAAGCAAGTCTGGCACAGAACTGAACAAACTGGAGGCATCTCATACATAAACTTGGAATCAGATCTTACTCATGTCCCATGGATGTGTGAAATAAATTGGCAGTCTGCTTAGTCAAATGTCTTGTCTGGCTGATGGCTGCAGCACCAGCACATGAAAGAAACTATGTAAAACAGGGGACTAAAATTATTCTTCAGCTATACTCCAATAACAATATTGAAAGCAACAACATCTGTGTTATGTGGCAGAGGCAGTATAAAAAATGACTGTTAACCTCATACTGCAAAACTAGGGAGGTGTTAAACAATTGCATTCCCATTTTGGGAAAATATGACTATGACTGTATCCTTGACAGAAATAAGCTATAATTCCAGAAATAAGAAGCAGAAGAAAAATCCTTTGGCCTTTCAGAACTTCATAACCATTGACAGTATTAAACAAGTCACAGACTTCAGGGTAATTGCTCCTGGAAAACTTTGGAATCTCCTAAGCAAAACATAAATACAAAATATTTTTAAAATAGTGGCTTTAATCCCAGAGTTGAAGGAGCTCACTTGAGAATTTACCCTTTGACACATTAGGACTGAATCTTAGGGATAGTTCTAATGCTATTTTGTGCAATTGGCAGAATTGCAGCTCCAGTTTTTCCTCATACCCACCCAATTTAGATTCAAAGCCACTCTCATATGAGAGCTTTTATTAAGTTTCGGGGTAAGTCTGAGGAAGAAAACTTAATGGGGTTCATGTACTGCGATCACAAGCCCATGTGTGTTCCTACCAGAATATGACTGGCCCTTGACAGTCACAGACATGCACCAGATGCGTGCAATCTATTTTTGGGGTGAAGTGGCACTGTCAATAGTGAGTAGACAGGCTGGTCATGGGAGCATGGGACTTTTTTTTACAAAGTCCTTTATCCTTTTGCTGCAAAGGCAGTAGGATTTTGTAGCCTGCCAGGGTGTAAGCTATGCATTAGTTTTCCAGCTGTGTGGTAGCAAAATACAGCCAATGGTGTGGATACATGGATTATGCCCACTCACTGATTTGCAGTCCTAGGACTAAAGTGCCTCTTAGCCCATGCCCTGCATGGTACAGACCCTCAGGGTTTAACCATGCACTGAATGTTGATAAAGTGCTCTGTAAAACAGTCAGTATACTTACCTTTTAAAGTTAGAAAAAAAGGTCAAATATTTTGCAGAACGGAGACTGAAACTGCTGTATGTTATTTGCGTGCCTGCTGAATGCTGTTCAAACTGTTTGCTACTCCAAAAAAAAATTAAAATAACATTCATATAGAGCTGTTCTTCTATGGAGACCATTACATCTTCTTGAGCCAGACACATATGCTGTTTAGACTGTGTTTATGTGTTAAATCAAAGCCATCTAAGTAAATGCAGTGTTCGTGAGCCACTGCTGTATGCCCTTGCCACTGAGTTTAAACCATCCATAGTAACCCTGTCCAACACACAAGTACATGACATTTTTATTGATAAAATCACACCCAATTACCTTGCACACCATGGTTACACAGCACTTGCCAGTCAGTGCTGAGACGGGTACGTGGCAAATTCTTCCTTTGAAAAAGATTATATAAGTAACTATAAAAATAATAACAATAAAAAAAAAAAAATACTTCCATAGAATAGGACTCCCTGAGCAAGGATAGTTAGCTAGATATATTCTGCAGGAGTTTTGTTATCATGTTGGGATTTATATGTTCTGTAGGCCAGCTGCTAAAACATCCTCCAGTGGGATGTTAATAAAATCTTCCTGAGGGGAAAAGTAATATACCAGACAAAGAGATTTAAGGAAGAGGGGGGAAATTTTCCCAGAAAGAGCCACCTCAGAGAGGAAAATATCTGTGAGCACGTTCACAGGGGAGGTGGGATTACCTCCACACATTGCCATACCCTGGGCCCTCTACCTGGCACAGGCCAAATACACAGGCTAATACAATTTTCTCACATGCTTCTGCTGTGCATCACTTCCACCAGGCTGTTGTGCCAGTCCGGGGCATGAGACGCCACTCCACCAAGTCCCCTAACCTATATGCTGACATATATTCCCTCATGGAGTCTCACGTTTGATAAGATGTCCTCTGACGTGAGATACTGAACCAGGAATGCCTTGTCTTGCCTCCAGAGGTATCCCTCACTGTCAGCAGTGAGCGAGACCAGACCTTGTGGGAATACTTGGCAGCTTGTTCAAAACAAAAATGTTCACCTCAGACACGAAGATTTGAATTGCAGCATGAAGCATAACGTTTGCCTGGAGAGCTTGGAGTCACCGACAAAAGCAGGGGCGTCGCCTGTTTATTTTCCTGTTGGGAACATCTTGTGGGCTTTCTTGCTCTGCTGATGGTTATGAATGTGTTGTTGCTTTGAACAGAGAACACAGGCCTAGGGACTCTTCATTAGAGAGGAGTGACATACAGCGTGCAGATGCTGTGCATAACATTTCTTGACCAGAGAAGGGTTCAGTGCTCTTGGAATGAGGCCCTGCATGCATGATATCAAAGCTGTCCCAGTGCTCAAATGAGGAATCTGAACTTAAAGGAATGTTTGCTCGTTCGTTCACCCTTAATTAGTTTGTATCCACTAAAGCCATAATACACTGTAACTCATTGACCGAACATGAAAGGCAACAAATTGGTTAATTGAGAGAGAGCAATGCAGTGCCTGCTCTGCCTGTGGGAGCCAGGGCTACTGCTCCCCAGGCAGAATTTCCCCCAGAAGGGCTGTGGGGTTATCACCAAGCTGATCCCGTGCACCCTCTGGCAACAAGGGTAGCAAACAGCCCATTGTGCTGCAAGGCTCCCGCAATGTGCCTCCTCCAACACATTTCCTTTGCCCTCCCACACCCACCCCAGATGCACACCAGTTTCTAGTTTGCCTGTTTGAAAGACCCTGGGTGCAAGCAATAGATGCTCTGGTTCTCTCGCTAATGCCCTTCCTCCTTCAGAGCCCCTTTTTGCTGCTCATGCTTCATCCCCCTCCATCATTCCAAGGATCTGGGAAGTGAGAAGTAAGGATGAGCAAAGGGATTGCATTGCAGCCCTCACGGGGCTGGAACAGCTGTCGTATCTCCCCAGGTTCAGAGAATTTGTCCACATATCCTGCTTCCAGCTGCTTAGCTGTCAGGTCTGCTCTGCTCAGCTCCCACTGCCATTCACTTCGAATTTCTGTGGAGAAAGCTCTCTCCACAGCTTGCTTTTCCTAATGACATGCACAGCCCTCAGTTCAGGAGGGTCTGTTGAGATTTCTCATCTTCCCTTCTGGGGCACCACACAGACAGCCAAGATAGAGACTTTTATTTGCTTCTAAAGGAAGAACTCCATTCTTTAATTGAAAAAAAAAAAAAAAAAAAAAAAAGTAAAAATAATAATAAAAAGAAATATCTAATTAAAAAAATACAAACAAACAAAGAAAAACCCTTTAGTTACATTTGCCAGGCATTCCAGCAAGAAAACAAATAATGGTAATTTGGTTCCACTTTTCATTAGAGACCTAAGAATTTGAATGTCTGCAGTGAATGCCAGCCAGTTGCTTTTACTTGAATCTAAAATAATTGAAATAGCAAACATGACATGACGTTCAGCTGGAAATTCAGCCAGCTCAGAAAGTAGCATCACCAAAGTCTAGCCAATGCTGCTCTATAGCTCTTCTCCAGCAAAATGGAACTGTAACTATTGCAAGAACAGAGCTCTCGCAGGATATTTCTTTTCAATTTTGCTGCCAGAAATATCACAGTTACCTTTCAAATGTCTGCAAACATTCCTGAGAGTCTTGTGATGCTGAAATACCCAGTAGTTTTCCAAGCCAAGTCATCAAATCCTGAGAATTCGAAATTCATTTTTAAATGAGTTTACTAATGCTTAACTTGCATTTGTGCCTATCTCAAAGCCTCTTCGTTGTATCCTAAGAACAGGATGTCCTTGCCTTGCCTTTTAACATGTTCAAATTATGAACTGACTGGCTTTCATTTTGATTGACATCATGTAGATTTCTTTAGGTTGGGTAATACACTATTTTTTCACACAAGGAAGACAAGACTTAAAGATTTCTTTTTAGCATAATGTATCTGCCCAAAATGGTATTAGATTACACACTGAATGGAATTATCTCAGTCAGGGAAGAAATAAAAAAGGCCTGGGCTAGTTCCATACTTTAAAGAGAAGTTGTGTTATACTATTCTGGAGCTAAAAGATATAATGACAGTTAGAAGAGTTTTGGTTGGGTTTGGGCTTAGTAGTTCATTAGAGACACTTGATTACTTGTTTTGAGCTTTTTTTTTTCTTTTTTTTTTTCTTTTTTTCTTTTTTTCCATTTCCTTGTTCTGATGCCTAAGTACACAAGCTTCTTTATCCACATGCTCTTGCCTCACTTGGAAAGAAAAATCAGTTGGGCTTGTTTATACCTGTGTGTTCCTACCAACCGATGACAGTGTGTACCATTATCCCTCATTAGGGTGATGAATACTTACAGCTGTGCATATGCTCAGACTTCTTTGTAACCTTTTGGACATGAACACAAAACTGTGAATAGGGCAGTCTGCTGCTCTGAGAATGTGCAGCACTTCGCAGTCACTCACATGCACGTACAAATTTAGATCCCAGCTGAAAGCAAACCTCAGTGTCATAATGCCTCCTTCATGCATGCAAAGTACATTTTAACAGCCTTTGTGTTAGTTACCACATATGTCTAGCAGCTGGATGCTGAGAGACTGGGAAACTCAAACTGTACAGAAGAGCCATAAGGGAGTGCTTGATGAGTATTTTCCAAGTGAACAGCACAAATAAAACTACAAGTAGAAACCACAGCTACTCTAACACAAAACCCTATCTCACCACCACAAAAAGCCCCCATTAGCCATCTTCTGTACTTGGCTTTCCTTTCACCCCAGGTTTTTGATAAGAATCAGAGATGAGTTGCTGTACACTGGTCCATCTCATTGTGATTCTAATAAAGACTAGATTCTAAAGGGACCTCATAAAAGTACTTTATGTTAAGATACTCCACCCTGTTGTTTGTTTTGTTTCTTTTCCTACGGAAATAAGAATCACATAAAGATGATGACGATCTATTTTTCATCTAGTTCCCAGCCTTTATTAGATTACATGCCCATTGGCAGATGCAGCCAAAAGCTGTCAGAGATAGTCTCCAAAGACTCATAACCTTCTTATATGCCTTGTGAAAGTAAGAGATGAGGTTAAAGAGAGAAGTCTAATTTTGTGTAACTACAGGTGTTAGACTATATAGAGAATTCACAGTCCCAGACTGCATTTTCTTAGACTTCGAATTCACTTCACCACAAGACTCAAATCCATAGGATGAGCAAATTCAGAGCCAATGTGGAGCTGAAATATATTACAGAAATCTTTTCCAAAAGTAGGTGGAATGCTTATCAGACTGTTTGCTTCATATGATAAAAGATACGTGCATGCATGTTAATGACAAAACCAAAGATTTTACTACCACTGAATTCCTGTTAGGGCAGCAGAATGAGCTAGTAAAAAGGTTGAAATTCATTTCCATCTTCATTGTACACCATTAGCAGAATTGTTTATTGAGATGGTAGGCCTCTTGTAAGAAAGTATTTGTGAAAGCTGTAATCATGTAGGTGAAACCTAATCATACATGATTATCCAGTCTGGTCAGGGAATTGAAGGAGGTCAGTGAATAACAACTGAGTTATCACCATTGGAAATAACTTTGGATCAAGCCATCATGTGTTGATTTGGTCTAAATTAAATAGAATTAAATTATAACAGGTTTGGGATTTCAGAGAGAAAAAGTGAGAAAGTAAGGGCACAGGTCAGTGAAAACACCTGGACTGGAAAATCTAATTTAATTATCTCAGGGATAGAAAAACTATCAAGACTTTTTCTGAAAAGAAGGAAAAAGAAAAAGCAGAATTTTGAGACAAATAACAAAGAAAATAAAAAGCTATAAAATGATATAGATACTTAAATTATAGAAGTATATTGAAATATGTGATTATATTATCTGCCATATTGTATTTAATTTTGTTTATATTTAACATTGATTTATATTTAATAAAATAAAAAAGTGACACATAACATTAGCAAGAGTCAGCAGTTACCCTATAAAAGTGATTAAAGACTGGCTAGTTCAAATAGATTTCAGAAACTCAGTGACAGACACATCCTGTGTGTTTGGGTGCATTAATTGACTTGCTGGATGACGTTGACATGAAAAAAATAAAATAAAAATGAAAGGCGCTATAAACAGGAAATGATTTCATTAGACCAGGAACAACATGACCAACTATCATAACCAAGCTGGCCTCCTGGACTAACCACGCACTGGAACTGCAGGGCCAAATGAACTCATCTCTATAGAAATTAAATCTCAATAGATTTATAACAAAGACTTCATGATTTACTTCTCTCCAAACCCTTTGTCTTCAGGGGTAGGGAAAAGGAGGATGTTCTTCTAGCCCCATGCTTGGCTTGCACCGCTGATGACCTCAGCTGATTGCAGTGATGTGATAATATGGGAGTGAGGTCATAAGGAACAGCAGGTGGGATAGCTGGGGGTCTTGTAGTTGGGGGCAGAGGGGTCAGTCTGCTAACTTGTGGAGGCAGTTCAGTATCTCCTGAAGAGCAAGGAGACTGTCTGCTGTGATGGAAGATAGAGGAGGTAAGTTTTGCTGGATAATAGCTTCTTGCCCTCTTCCCTTCTAACCTTCCTGAAACACAACTGGTAATTACAATGGGGCTCAATGAGGGTCTTTTTCTAAAGCTTGGTTAGGAAGGGTATCTGAATGTTGGTAAGAACTGTAGTATAATCCATGTGAAGGCTTTAAGTAAACCAGGATTAATGAGCATGTTCAAGGTATTTCCTGTCTTATTCTTAAATAAAAAACTTTAACCAAGAGGTTAGACTAAATGCGACCTGACAAAAATGTAGCAGTAAACTTGGGAAAAACCATTTAATCTAAGGTTAAAATAAATGTGATTCACTTTCCATCTTTGCTCTTGCAGCTTGGATTTATGTTTACTTATTTAAATACATTCATACTCCTGGAGTATTTGTTAAATGTTTGTTTACTTAGTTTTTTTATCCAGAAATTGTAGTGGTTTGAAAAAGAATAAGATCAATTGAACTGTGTAAAGTATCTTGCAAGTGATAACTGAAGTCTCCTTTAGAGAGTTGGAAAAGCTTTAAAATTTAAAAGTAAAAAATCAAAAACCTTGATGTCCTTCATGATATTTTTAACACACTTTAAAAGTAGCTTGATATTTCTTTGTGTAAATCTAGTTTATTTTTATAGATGGGGGAAGCTATTGAAGCTTGCTATGCAGCCATTTCATGGTTAAAGCTGTGGCTTCGTTTTTGTCAGAAGCCTACTTTCAGCTGCTTTTGGTATTCACGTCCTGGTTCAAGCAGCATCTTAACTGATGTGCCTGAGTGGAATGAGTTTGATAAGGAAGATGGATAGATATGGAATTCCTGAACTGCAGTTATGGAAAGGAATTTTATCAGTTGGCTCTAAAGCACCTCACTTGTAACAGTGTGTATACAAGGCTATCTTGTGGCAGTGCTGATACCCCTGTAACGTGCAGTGGTATGCAATGGTGATGTGGAGTGGGGTGGCTTTTGCTTGCCTGGGTTGCTGTAGTGCAGTGCTCCCCTGTGGGTCTTGCTGCAGTGAACCACTAATGAACAGCATCTGTGCTATGGGAGAGCTGGGAGTTCTGAGGGAGTGGGAGGAGGGAAGGCAAGGCTGCCTGCAGGGCAGGTGGGCAGCTTTGAGACAGTCAGGCTATAGGTCTCTTTCCTCAGACTGAACTGCACGGGCAGTCTGCTAGCCATACTCTTTCAGTGGGGGCTGAAGCCTTGGGATGATTGGGAAACAAAACTGGTCCTATAGTGTCTCTATTTGCAGACTGCACAGGTGACATCCTAAAACTTTAAATAGCTCTGCTAGGCAGATTAACCTCCAAATCCACGCAGTCATGGTGCACGGTGCTTCCTTACCAGCTGACTCCAAGCTGTGTTTGTTGCTCTTCCCTCCCCCCACCACAGCTCCCTCTTAGGAGGCTGGGCTCTACCCGCAGTGTTGTGGTATTTGCAGGATTGCAGACCTGTAAGGTAAACAGTTGTGGGGTGAACTGATAAGTTTCCTGTGAGCGTTTAACAAAGAAAATAACTTTGTGTGATGGTAAGTCACCTTTAGAAAGCTGCAATTGTTTCATCAGGAAACAGCGCTTTGAGTAGGAAACCTGTATGAGTGTATTGGTGTAGAGGGGACTGCAAAGCAGGCTGGTATCCTGCCTTGTGTGCAGCAGTGTGTGAGCTTCTTGAAGGAAAGCCCCAGTTCTGTGAAAGGCCTTGACTCGGCAGCTAAATGCCAGCAAGGGGATGGGAGGAGGGGACAGGAAGATGCTGAAACTGCAGAACGCTTCTTACTGTCTGTAATTCGTAAAAGTTCAAAGTTTTTCCTTTGTGGAAAGAGGTGGCCATCCATGTGTTCTAGACATGACAAAAACATAATGAGGCTCAAAAGACACAAAATACTAGATGACCTTCAAATAAAGGGTTCTGATGGAGAAACAGAATGGGGATTGAGTGATGGTAGCAATAACCTGATCTTATCAGGATGCTGATAGCTCGAAGGAATATATTTCAAGTGGGCAGAAGGAAGGTACTACACTTCAGGATAGCTTCCAGTTTTTGGGTTGTGAGTAGTCACTGAGACAATTTAGCAAAAAGTATCTGCAGAGATGCTGGTACTTTTACATCATATGGTGGTGGTCTTTGTCCAAGACAGGTGGAAAGAGAAGCATGATAGTAAAGCAAACTGCTTCATCCGATTCCCCATGAGGATGAAGAAGTCCAGCCCCTCTGTTCAGATCCTTGTGTAGCCATCCATACTTTGTAAATAGCAGAAATGTGCTGACAGATGGATAAAAAGAAATTGAATATATTACAGCACTGCATAAACTCACAGGCTAAGCACTGGGTTTGATCTGATGAATGCGAGATCAGTTTATAATGCAGATGAGAATACTGATTATACTGTGATTACAATGCCTGTGTATTTCAGTGCAGATATAAACATCCAGCTGAAGACTGAAATAGTCATTTTTCTAGGTGTTTTGTAAGGGCTGTCCATGTCTCTTTTTTTGGGGGGGGGGGTAAGAGTTAGAATCCTACTGTTATATATAATAAAAGGGGGGACTATATGCAAACGCCACGATTCAGTTCAAAGCCATTCCCTTTCTTCTATTCTTGTTAAGTCTTCCTGGAACTAATGTTTCCTTTCCCCCAAGCAGAGCAGTGAAGCACTCTAAATGTGTTCTGCTTTCTGTATGTTAATGGCTGGAGTTTAAGTTGGAAATTGTTCCACTGCCAATTATGTGAGTAGACTTGAGCAAGGAGACAATGGGGCTGAATACCAAATAACCATGTGGCTGGGAAGGCAGAGAAGAAGGGTGGGGGTGCTGTCTGTGAAAGGCAGCATACCAGAAGAATTTTGCCGTGTGCGTTACTGAACAATTCAGATTGTGTGGAGGACAGCTTGGTGTCCTGAGCCACCCCGGTGGCCTGGGTGCACCCTTGCTTGCTGGGAGGAGGATGCACAGCTCAATTAAATGCAGATGCTGCTGATTCAGCCACCTCCTATCTGCTACGTGTGCCAGCTCCCCCTTTCTGCTTTTGAAGGGGCAGGGTGAAACTAGCTCTCACTACTGTTAGCACCCTTGCTTAGAGTGGGTGGGTTTTTCCCTTCCTCTGAAGGAAAACCACTAAGACCTTTAGTAATTTACTCATACTCCGTGGAGAAGTTGTCTTAACTACTGTGAAGAAACTCTAAGGCACAGGGATCAGGAGGTCTGGCGCAGATCATCTTGACCTTGTGCAAAAAGCTAGCAGAGCATGCTGCTTGGGTGCTGTGCATTGAAAGCACTGCATCACTGCAGTGACAGAGGTGTATGCTGATGTGTCTTCAAGTTGCTATGGAATCTGAAAGCCACAGGCCATTAGTCAGGTGACAGCTTGTGGTTAGGTACTGCTGTGATGGATGCTCTATAAATGAGACTGAAGGGGGGGAAGGCAGGGAGGGATGGGCTGATAGAAATGACCTTATCCCAAGAGTTGCTAAATACCCATGATGGCCATAAAACCTTAGGCTAACAAAAATAATTTCTAATCAACTGAGGATTCAATGCTATAAAAAACGAAACTAATAAAGTAGAAGCTCCCTATTTCCATTTTAACTTCAATATATTAAGCAGCTTGTAAAATCCCCTACAGAAGGGAAAAACCTCCTTGGGTGTATGTAGTGTCTTTGGTATACAAGGGGGGAAGCCTGTCTGAGGCTTAATGTGTGTGGCTGGGTGTCTGGACTTGATTAACTTCTCACTGTAGACCTTTTCTGTCACTCTGGTCAAGACACTTATCCTCTCTGTTCTCCTGTCTAAGTAAAGGTAATGTACCCCTTCTCAGAGGTACTGAGAAGTGTTGCTATTCATAGTAGAAGTGCATGGGCCACCATAATGAATTCAAGTATTGTACTAGTTGAAGCCACAAAGATAGTAACCAAGTTACTAAGATAGATAGACAAAAGAGTTTGTCCCTGTCATGGTTGTTCTGCATTAGACATCTGATGCTAATTGCCACCAGGATCTCACAAAAAGAAGTCACTTTGTCCCAGGAATGCATGGACAGTGTTTCTGCTGGCTTCCTCTGTGCTGGCAAGCCCTCTCTGTAATGGAAGGGTCTGGGGCTGAGTGGAATCCAAGAGCCTCTCCTTAAAACATTATAATTGTTTGACTCCTCTTTCCTCCCTTAGCTGGGAGGGGGAACTCTTGAAATGGGTTTGTGAGGAAAAAGCTACACGCTGTTGCTCAGTGTCTATGTTGTCTTAGGATGAGACCTTCTGTAAAAAAAAAAAAAAATGTAGTTAATATAATGAGTGTGTCAAGGGACATGGTGAGGATATCTGCTACAAGTCCTCAGGTAGAATGTTATGAATCTTCTTCCCAGCTGGAGAGAAGTGAGTGACTCAGGTAAGGGGTATCTGGGTCCCCTTAGAGAGGGGTGGCTGTGAATCCAGTTTTTATTCACTATCCTAACCATTTTGAGCTATCTTTCTGTTGGGTACGGAAGACTCAAAAGGTGCTCCTTGCAAAACCTGTCACTGATTCATGGATAGCAGGTATCATTGTGCCATGTCTACAACAGCTTCATGTGTATCCAAGAAGATGTAGATGCTGACTTAATTTGTTCTGGGTGTCATATGTGAAGAAGCAAAAAGGCTCATGTTTCTGAAATAGTTAATATATATTTAAAAAAAAAAAAAGTAATATATAATTATAACAACACTGCATTGGGACTGGTCTTCTAGTCTATATGTATAACCTAAGGGTCTGAGTTGTGAATTGCTTTATAGTAATTTTCACATTTTGCAGCAGGTGCCTTTCAATGAGCTTTACTTCTGTTTACTTTTGATCAGTTCTACACTAAACTAAATTGAACTAGTGTCTTTCTCTAGCATGTCCACACCACAGACTCAGTTGTAAGATAGAGGTTTTCAATCCAAATCATGTGAATTAGCCAAAAGCTTGGAGGGGATGTGGTCACTGTGCTACAGCTTTGATTTTTCTCTTTTCCCAAGGCAGGTATATCCTTTTCATCTTTAAAGTTTGTATGATATAGTAAGGGACATACTGACTGTAGTCTAGATGTTTTCACCTGGCATGGGAGACATCTGCTTGAGTTTGTCAACTGCATGTCACAATTGAATCCTGTTTTGTCTCCATCAGCTGTCTTAAAATACAGCTATTGCTCAGGTGATGTCACTTACTGCTGCATCTTAGATTTATGCTTTTGTTGTTTCAATGCAAATTTGATGTTTGGGCAAGTCATTTTCTGCCAACTTCTTCTGTCAATTTACTACCAGCACTTGTTCAAGTGCTTTCAGGTAATATGTTTTTTATGTTAGTAGTTAAGGAAGTTGCATCCTCCTGTGCTGAAGTTGCTTGTGCCAACTTTTGAAAGGGAATAGGTTGATTTCATCTCTGGCCAAGGTCAGGATTCCACGAGACTTGAGTCTTGGTAGACTGTCAGTTAGATCCTACTATATAGATCGCCTAGTATTTCCTAAACAGAAATTAGCTGCATCCTATGAGGTTTTTGAGAGGAAGTTTGAGCCTTGGATTATTGCTTAGGGGGATAAAGTGCTGGTCCTGCCATAAACAAGAAGGGAATCTGACTGTATATAAATCTGCAATAAGTTAGCATGATTAGATATAAAAGCAGCTGTGTGCTCACATGACTTCTGAGATAGACATGTGCATTCCTTAATACTACAAAGAAGAAAGAGGCAGTTCAAAGGCAGCCTTGAAATAACTTCTGTTTGAAATTCTGCTACTGCTTTTGCTTGAGGGCTGGAAATAAAGGTCTATGCTTTCTCTAACATTTGTTTATCTGAGGAGAGCAGAGGATCTTGTCAGGAATAACATCTGTCACATGTTTTGTATTTTGTCTCAGTTCTGCTGGGAAGGACTGTAGATTTTGTGCTCCATCTTTCCTGACTTTGTGGAAGCCTCTACAGCACCCTTACTTCTAGGAGCCTGTTTTTCTTCTGCTATTATTGAGCACTGGGTGTAACAAGCTGTCAGGTTCTCTCTAAAGATGAAAACATTTAGGCAATATCATCAGAGGTCAGGTTGTAAGGTGTTTTCAGTGGTCTCCACAGGTACCTCAAGGCCCCAGAGTGTAGGGAGGAATACAGCCCTTGAAGGCTCTTAGGTAGTCTAAGCATGGCAGGTGGCTGCTACTCATCCATCCTGTGCTATCACATGCAGGTAGACAGGAGACCTGAGAAAGAACCCTAAAGACTGTTTTTTTGGCCTGGGATCTCTGTCCCATTTTTTGCCAAAGAGCATTTCTGGACAACTGGGCAAGTCAAGCATTGCTCTTCACAGAAATCCCATAGTTTCATATGTGATGCACACATCAAAGCCAAGGCGAGTGCTGACAGTAGGGGTGTCAAAAGGTTCATGGAATAAATGTAGTACCTGGGCTTTCCCCATCTCTGCCCTGAATGTGTCTAGGCCAGGCAAGATATGCTGAACATGCCACGGATGTGGAATAGGTGGGATAGTCAGAATGGGGCAGTCCTCAGGCTCAGCTTCGCAGTAACAAAATGCAGCTAACATAGTCTATTTTCAAGGATGAAATTTCTGGAAACATCTACAAGAATGCTGCTTATTTTATGAAATTTGTATTTACAGTTCTAATGCATAAAATCTAGAAGAGAGTAAATGGTGAAGCACCCATATCTTAATTGCAAATACTAATTTTAGCTGAATATTGGCAAATACAGATCTAAATTTGTTCTTAATAGGTAATAACTTGCATTTCATCATATTATATGTGTTTTCCTTGCTGACTAGTGTCACTGCAATGATACTGTGGAAGAAGTAGTTGTCTATAAAGGGATTACTAATGTAATTATTCTCCCAAATCAATTTTCCTGTGCTCTCTGCTTAACCAGCAAAATTTCAGGTTCCCTATACCTCCTGCTGGAGGCTGGTGAATTGAAGAACCCACATGCAAACCCAAAAGCTTTCAAACTTAGTACTAGATAAAGACCCTACACTTGTGCTATGCTATGTGCCTCCCTGCACAGAGCATTTGCTATTCCTTCTTTCCTTGCATTTCTATTCCTTTTCCTACGTATGCCAAGTCTGGTCTGATGGCTGTACCCATGTGTAGCTGTAGTGAGTGAAGTAGCACGCTTTACAAATAGCTCTTCTTTTTAGATAGGCATTGGTCTGGTCTCTCTTAATTTTAACAACCATCAGTGGGATTTTAAACACAAACATTTGTGGAAATAGCCATAGGCAGAAAGGGGGAAAACATGAAATACCAAGTCAGAAGACTTTTGTTGTGACAGTTGGTGAAAGGCTACCTTTTTCAGTCTTGCAGGAGTCTGAAACTTTGTATGTGTATTACTTTGTCAGGGCTACTGATGCAATCACCTTCATCAGATCACAAGTGCTGTAGAATAACTTAACATGCCATGAACTGCTATAATTTTAGGTAACCTATTTCTTAATTTATATCTTTAGGCCTCCAAGATGCTGTCAGTTTTAAAGGTTATAAAAAAGGTATTGCATCACCTCTAAAAATGCATTGCTTAATTTAATTTCATGACTAGCAGCTAAAGCAGTAGGTATGTGACTCTTTTTTTGGTATATGCTAATTGTCTAACACCCTGTTGCAATTCTGTTGTGTGTGTCCTCTATTTGGGGTAACACAGACTATGATTAATGAACTTGTTAGCTCCAGATTTCAGTTCATCTGAAGGCAGGATGCTCAGGTTGCCACTGCCAACTCATTTTTTGGAAATGAAAGCAGCCAGTAGCCAATACATGATAAGGTGGTCCTAAACATACATTGAATGCATGTTTGTTTTTCCTGCTGTCTTGTAAATTGCATGAGTCTGAATTACTGTATATGCCTGTGCAGATGGAGAGGAAACCAATGTGTGTTCTGCTGTTTTGTGTGCCGAGTGATGTTTTACAGCTAGGAAAAGATAGCTTAATTGAGTCTATCTGTGCATGGCATTCCCCATGTTTAGTGTTTTGCCAGCTTGCAGGAAGGAAATGTAGTTTCTTGCCAGATCAAACATCACAGCAGAATATTGGTTTCCCTCAACACAAATTGTATCATGTTTTCTTGTCCTCTGCTATTAAATATATATATATATGTACACACTCCCTAGTGCTCTGAATATTGGCATCAATGTTGCTCTCCTTAGGAGGACTGGCTTTTATTAGGTCTAGCTGGTGACTTGTCTTGCTCATTATAGAAAACACTAAAATCTCTGCCAACCACCAGGACTGTCAGTGGTGCCAGTAATCCACTGGCTCTACATACGTGATGTGCATCATAATCTGCAGTGATTTTTGTGATGACACTCTGGCAGATTGGTAATTTGGACTGGTGGACTGGGCACTGAAACAGATGAGCAGTGTTTGCATGATTCTTCCAGCAGGTGAGGTATGGGGCAGGAAACTCCACTAGAAATATCAGAAGGACTCTCGCTGTGGGGAAAAATAACATCTTCAATCATCACATATGCATCTGGTAGCTAGTTCTCAGAAGGAAAAACTTCCTATCAAAACTGAACTTGTCTTAAACCCGTACATTTATCTGCTTTCCAGTGGAATGGAGAAGTCCATGCTCTGTTCATTGATGCTGGTGACAGGAATACTGACTACAACTTGTATGCCATCCTTTGCTAACATGGCATCATATCTAAGATGTGGCACCAGCTAGGAATCTTATTTTGTCCATCTGTTTCTGTCCAGTCACCAGACAGACTTGCTGATGGCCTAAACTCAATGAGTGGTGGTTTATTAGGAATCCCATAGGCAGTTGCTGCACAACACACTTTGTGCTTTGAATCTTGCTCTTCAAGGTGCTTTACACAGCAGTGAACTGCAAATATGGTTAGTATGGCTGTGTACTAATACACAATGACTGCTCAGCCAGGCACTTTGGTATGCTTTAGAGCATTCTGGCTGGTTTTGTATGCTGATGTGGCTGATAAGTTTGGTTTTGACATGTTTACCTGCAAAGGGTATTTTGACTGTAGCTAGAGCTGCTGAAAACAGCCACTGAAACCACTGGGCTATTTGCAGATAACAATGCATCATAGGGCAGATGGTACAACATATTCCATGGCAAATCTTGTTGCCAGTATGCGTTGAGTACTACAGTTCTTCATTAATGGACTTAGAGTCCATGAATATACCTAAAACTTGGGACTTTCAGTGTATTCCGAGGTTGCATTCCATCCCTGGGCTGTGACCTCAACATGCATTGGCTGTCTTTCCCCATTTGTCCTGGAGTATATCTGCACTGCAGTCTGGATACATCCCCTGCTGAGAGTGGTCTCACAGGGCTGTTACTGGCGTGGGGAAATATGGCAGAATAAAGTCTCTTTTTTATATACTCCATTCCTCAAAGCTTTAAAGCTTGAATCTGCAGTTTCAAACCCAGCTGGCTTTCGTGCTTTTCTGTAAGAGTTTTGCCAAAATACCAACAATGGTCTGAACTGTTTGTTGGTTTGGCACAGCTGTGTTCACAGTGGTCTTCACAAAACAACTGCAATATTTAGAAAAATGCACAAGAAACTTGAGCCTATTAATTGTTAAATATTTTTGTATGAGGCATGACGTTCAAAAGATTTTGCTTTTTTCAGTTCAACTGTGGGAATTCCAGTCCTAAGTGACAGTTTCCCTTATTACTGCGTATAAAACATTTCATAACTCAGCAAAAACAGTCAAAAAAGAATCCTATTTTAGTAGTTTTAACAATAGCAAAATGATTTTGGTCAGTCCTACAGCTTCATAGAAATTACAGAGGAGTGTTTCTTATTACAAAACTGCTTGTTCATTCAAGTGGAAAGCAGTCTGATCCTGTTTAGTCAAACTGGACTTGCATCTAAAGGATTAAAAAAAAAAGAACAAATCACACATAGCAGGGGTTCTCACACCCAGCTAAAATGTTTGCCCCCAGTACTTCCTCTTCTTGACCCTATTGTCCTTCTGGAAGCCCCAGGCCTCTCATCTGGGAATTGTTTGAATTATTATATCCCTAGTCATTTCAACATTGAAATAGAGAACAGATTGATCTTTCCAAGCACTGTGGACTCTGAGCTTTGTCTTCCAAAGTGTTTGCAGAGCACCTACCAGGATGGAGCCTAAGCAAGCCCTGCAATGCTACTTCTTGCGAAGATATTAAAGGCTGGAGTAAAGCAGTTATCCAGATAAGCATTGGAAGAAGTCCTCTAACCACTAGCCTATAGAAGGAGGTAGTACTTCATGCCATAAGATGGCATGAGATTTGTTCTGTTTTTCTTGGATCTTGCATATTTATCTGCAAGGCTCTAGCAAGTGAGAGGGTACCTTCATGCTAAGTTTAGCTGCAGTCAGTGTAATGTTTTTACCTCTCAGTATATTACAAAAATGTCCACAGCCAGTTTACTAAGCTCATAGGTGGCAATCTAACAGCTACTCCAGTTTTATTTCAGTTGACCAGTTCTCTTTTACACTGAGTGAAACCACACTAGGTTAACCTTGCCAAGTGAGATGTTTTGCTATACTGGGACAATTTCTCATATCGAAGGTTCTTTTCACTCAATATTATGTTTTTACAGTCTGTGCTTCAAGTAGTCATCTTGCGTTTTGACAACCCCTTGTGTCTTTTGGCTGCTCATGCCAAGCTATGCTGACTAGGCTTCCTCCCCTATGCAAATAGGGGAAAATGTCATTAGTTTCCTAGGCATGCCTCAGTCTCTCTAGGTCTAATCCATAGACTGGAGGATGGCTGTTAATTGGTCATTTCTAATCAGTGTCTATCAGGTGAGGATTCAGTAACAGTATGAGATATAACCAGAACCTTATCCCAGATTTGGGGGTTTCTCCTGTAACTGCTGGAATAGAAAATGGAGCAGACTGACAAGTTATTTAAGAGATAGATATTTGAAATAAATACATGGAAAGGTCAGTTCAAGGAATTTAACTGAACTGTAAGCTACCACTTCAGGGAATAGAGAGAAAATGACCTCCTCTGCTGTGGAGAGTGTGCTGAAATATTGCCAAGCCTTGAAATATTCAGATGATTGGTCAGCTGCCAGAAATTTGTTATTCATGAAATGCCTAGTGTATATACAAGCTTGTAGAGCCATTACAGATCTTAATGAACTACAATAGAGACTTGCCCTGCAAAAGGCAGAGTAAGTGGTTTGTTCTACCAGCATCTTTGTTTCAGCTGAGGTCTACAAGAGTGGGACGAGAGAATTAAATAGCTTTATTTGGTTTGAGAGACCAGCTACTTCCATTGCTAATGCATGCAGGAAGATACTTGCAATGCAGGCAAGGTCTTTGTGACTTAACTCACTAGATGAGGTCGTTAAATTTTTGCCTGAGTACCTATGCAGTGGGAGTGATCCATGTTTCGGTCCATCCTTTGACTGCTCAGTTTTGGATTAGTGATCAATGCAGCCCTGCCTTCTGTGAATTCCCAGCCCCAGTTCTCCTGGCTTTGCACATCTGACAAAGACTGCAAAGCACTTGATTAGATGGAGAATCATGTCCTGCTGCGCTCTCTCATTTTTGGTTTATTCAGCTAAGTAGCTTACTGCTTGACTTGTAATTGCAAGGCAGGCACTACTTAAAAGCTACTTGTTTTCCAGAAATGAGGCTCTATTCCTTCTGTTACCGTTCACATACTTTCTGATCACCGGAGCTAAAAGATTTTTATCATTGGTCTCCCATACTTTTCTTTCAAAGCATTCACAATTTAACCTTAACATTTTTTTTCTCTCCATTTTGCATGAAACTGCAAACTGCAGGTGACCTAGTCAAATGTTCAAATCATTCAAGTCTCACTGTGAAAAGTCCTTACCTGAATTTATTCTGTTTTCTGGTTAGTAAGCTAATTCTGAAAAAAGAAGCCAGAAAGTGGTCTATATTTATAGTTGGCTTAGCAATTTTTGAGATGGAGTCCAAATAGGAACCTGAGGCTTCCTGGGCCCAAAGCTTTGTTTTACCAAACACATCTAACATTTTCTTGTTATTCTTTTCCCTCTGGGTTTGAGAAAGAGGTCAGGACTCTTCAATTTCTTGCACCTTGGATGAACATCACTATCACTTCTCACTTAACAAGGGTTAAATGTTGTTCTTGGTGTACGGTGCGATTTTTGTCTTCAAGGTTTCTAACAAAATCCAATATGAAAACATGCCACTATTCATGTAACTTAATAGCTTCTAGGATAATCCTCACTAAAGGTTGGAAAAGAATATAAGAATTTAATTAGCTGTATGAGCAGAACAACATATTCCCCAAATGATATACTAGAATCTACAAGACTCCTTCACTGAAGGAACACCACTTTGTAAACATCAAATTAGTAGGAAGAAAACTTTGAAAATGTTTGCCCTTTCCCATGAGCTCTGTGCTGTACATCAGTGCGATGCCCACTGTAATGTGTCAGAGGATAAAATCTGTTTTCTTACAGTATGTTAGTGTTATATTTGAACACATTATATTTAAACTAATATAGCACTGACTCTAGTGACAAAGCAATCAGCTACTTTGGATTCTTGCAAGGTAGTGAAACTAGTGTGGGAGTGCAATTCAAACACCTTGAGCAGGATGATATTTTGCATTTGCTGACTGTCCTGAATAATAATGAAACTATTCTAAATTAATAGCAATAAACCATTAGGACTTCAGCGCAATTTTTCATGATTTTTTTTTCAATCTGACAGGAAAGATGCTGTGCTGAACTGCTACTTGTGCAGCACCTAGTCATGGCTATCTGAATTTGTGCTGTGAAGCTAGAGCAGAAGGATCCTCTGACACACAAAAGGATCGTATTGTCTTCACCTTATATAGACTTTTTTTCTATTTTTCAACCTTTTTCCTTCGAAGGTAGCCACATAAACTAGCTCAAAGCATCATATTGACAGCTGCCTTGCCTGATACTCAATTCCTATCAGAGTAGTCTGGGAGGTCAGACCCAGCCACGCGGCTGGCTGGGGCCAGCAGCGACTGGGCTTGGGCTCTGCAGGGGGATTTGCCAGGCTCCAGCTGACCCCTGGTGGCAACTGCGTGAGAGACCAGACCCCGGCGGTTTCTTCCAGAGCTGAGATGCTTTCTTAATTTCCTGATATGTGTTTTGTCTTGCTTTTGCAAAATCATACAGGAGGGGGGAGTGTGTGCGCGCATATATATGCGCAACTACATAGATACACACTGTATATGGATGGTCCTGCTCCTGGATGTAACTGTATGTCTGCAGCTGGTGCTCTTTGGCCCCTCAGAAATGTGCAAACTCTGCCAGCAAGGAGGGGAAGGCAGTATTTTCTGTATCTGTGGGCTCAAAGGGAGAGAAGCACCCCCAATGAAATGCAGCATGGAAATACAAGTGTGGTCTCTCAGTGGTGGAGGAATTTAGATGTTGCTGTTCCTGCTGGTGGCAACAGAGCTGCTTGGAGAAAATGAGTCCCAGGTTAGCTGTGAATCTGAGTTTGGACCTGTCTGAGAAAATGTGGCTCTTTGTCTTCCTAATGATAGGAAATCTGCCCCTTGATTGCTTGCACAAGGAGTCTCTGTGGCGTCACTACAAACCAAATATTTTGGGAGATGCATGCAGGGGCCAGGAAGAAAGGAAAAAAGAGAACAGGGAAAAAGTCCCACTTCTGTAAATTTTTTTTCTTTGGCAGGTATAGTTCAAAAAATACCCTCTAGCAAATCTTTGAAACACTACTTTTTCATCTTCAACGATAATTACTCTGTTCTAAAATCTCTTCTGTTTCTGAGAATGTGTTTTAAAGTTGAGAGGAAAAAGTTGGTTCCAAACCCTTTAAATTCACACACACCTATTAACTAGAGTTAAAAGTATGTAGCCATAAAAAGAGCGGTGTAAAGTATGTGTGTGCAGCGTGTATACTTTAGGGTAGTATTGTCCTGGGACTGGTATAAGATGGTCGGGAAGCCAAATTTCAGATCCAAGCAAAACTGAAAACCCAAACTTCTGTCTGGCAGCTGGGAGGCCTTATGAGGTCAGTTGTATTTAATTGCACACTGTAGTTACCTGTAACTGGGACAACCATCCCCAACAACTAGAAATGGTTCCACTTAGGATTTCAGAAGCCAATTAAGCGTGCATGTTAAAGTCATACAGTAAGGGCTTCGGTGGAGGGCAAAGTCAGACCTCAAAAGCTCTGGAGCAAGCAGCCCCCTCCTGTTGTGGGGGAGAGCTGGTCTGAAGCTCAGATTTCTCATTTGGGGAGATTAGTTTGTTCTGCCACACACACACAGCGCTCCTCAGGACTTCAGCTGGACTTACCTGCACATAAAAGAGTGACTAATGTGGCAAAGTATTTAAATATTTAAGTCTCTTTAACATAATCTCTATTAATTTTTATGGATTAAGGAATTCTCAGTGTTAATGCAGTCACAGAGGCTTTTGAACTTCTGGTTTGCTAATTGGTGGATAGAAAATAATTCCTTTTGTATGTCAACACAACTTTGGACTGATAGCAAATTAAGGAATTACACTAAAAACTGCAAGGCATTATTGGTCTCCCTTGATAAATGTTTAGTAATAATTGAAGAATTAGGAAAAATACCTAGAAATGGTCAGCAGACACATGTGCGATTTATCAGTCCATCTAAGCCAACAAGGTCAGAAAGGATGCTGTCAGAGGTGAACCTGCACTTGGTCCTGACAAGAAGTTATTTTTAGAGCAGTCAATTGAAAGGATGTGGAAAACAAGCTTGACTGAGGTTACAGTTCTATGGCAACAGAAAAGCAGGAATAAAAGAAACTTCTGAAGAGTTGCAAGTTGGCCTGACTAATGTTTCAAGATACCTTTGTAGGATTTGCCTCATCTGCAAGTTTTTCTGGGTCAAAACAGGGGTAAGGATACTTGTTCATGTTTGCACAAAATTGTGCACATGTGCAGGTGTGGGGAGGGCTGCTCTGGGCCCTCTTAGTTGGCCTTGCACAGCCCCATTGCAAACAAGGGTGTGAGCAATGTAGTAGACTTTTTTTCCCACAAGATGCTGGAGCACCTTATTGTGCCCTGAGCTCAACCTGTTTGAAACAGGTCTTTGAATACTGTGCTCATGGGGAAGCACGATTTTGCTCAGTAACTTCAGGGGAGTGCAATGGGTGGGAGTGTACAGACTCCTTTCTGTTCCATGTAGTTTCATTAAGCTCTTGGATGACAATCTGGAAAATAATATCTGAATTTACTTTTCCTTATCAAATGCTGAACCAGCAGCTGGCAATCTCTAATAGATGTTTCTGTCTGTATAAAAATAGTGACAATAAATTAATGCTGTCTAGGATCGGAAATGTTCACTTTCTCTGTTTTAAGATAGCACTCTTTTGTTTTAGTCACACTCCTTGTGCTGCTTTGCCTTTCCAGTTAGACCTATTTCCATCATTTCAGCCCTTGTCTCTCCCTTACTGAAGGGAACTTCATAGACCACTTAGGTAAGCACTTATCCTACTTTTTTAATGCATTCACTTGGGATGCAATCCATTCCTGCGCAGGCTTTCTGTGGGTCAACTGGTGCTTACAGATCCCCTTAATGGCTTAGCAGGGACTTCTGCCATGTGCTGCTAGTGAGTAAACCCTTTTTTTTTTTTTTGCATAGTACTGGTGACTTCTGAGAGCCTATTTGGTAGCCATGCCATCACATTTTCCAACTCCTCTGCCAGACAGTGGTGAGAGTGGTGACACCAGTGCTGGCTGTGCCCATGCCTGTGGAGCAACATCCCCCAGGGCTGGGGTGTGGTGGGCAGAGGGGGCTGCTGATGAGGTCTGCTAGCAGCCCCAGACATGGCAGGTGGTCAACCACATCTGGGACTCAACCAGAGAGCCTGTTGTGGAGCAAGAGGAGATGGGTGGGTCTGCAGTGAGATGAAGAGCTTCACCGGGACTGTCAGGCACCCCATGATCACAATCAGCAGCAGAATGCTCTTTGATCAGTCTAAGTGCCTGTGATACAAAGCTTCCACCTCAGGGCTGAGGTGTGCATCTGTGGGCTGTCTCTTGTCAGTGAAGTGTCTAACTGTGGAGGGAACTGATGAACCTTTCTAATTCTTCACGTCTCTGTTGTAGAAATGTTTTGGTTCTGCTTGCCTAGTGAAAATTGCTCTTCTGGATGTGAATCCTTAAAATGTCATGAGTTTCTGTAATGGCTGTAAATATGCATGAGAAATACATCTTGTTTTTGCTCTGATACCTAGGGAATGTAATGCTGGCGATGTCAGGTTCAGCACAACAATTGCAAGCAAACTGGAGATAAGCCTCCTAAAACTACCTGTGGCAGATCTGAAAAAGGAACTGGGTATCTGTTTTGCGGCTGTTCATGGAGTTTTAAGTGTGATGAATTTTATCTAGTTGTTCTCTTAATCTGCTAGCTTTTAAATCTGCCTGTTCTGTAATAAATGAACATGACTTCTGCCTTCTTCCAGCTTAGGAAGGCTGCTATATAAATAAGCAACATAACAATGTGATGTGACTTAACCTATTAGGAAATGGCACAATTTACTACCGCAAGTCTATACAAGGGCTGCTTTCACTATCCACTCTCAGCACCTCCATAGCCACTCACACCTTTCCCAGTGCTTATGTACTGAGAACCAATCATCAAAAGTAGGAAAAGTAATCTACAAGAGCCATAGAACAGTTTTAAAAAACATATATATTAAAAAAAATCATTAAATGATTTTAAATATTAGTTCAATAGAATATTTTAACAAGTGCTTAGTTTCGTTCACAGATGCGAACCTAGCAGCAGAGTGCCTCTAACTGCAATGTATGGTAGCTGAATGTAGTCTTAGAGCAATTAATAGGATTTTTCTCTGTGATTCAAGCATCTCTGCAATGTGCTCCTAGGCATATTGTGTGTGTATGCACAGAATATTCCTTTCAACTCCAGCTGTGGTTGGGAACTTGTCAATAGCAAACACTGGTGGAGCGGGCATGTAGGTCCATTCTCTGGTGGATATTTAAGCCTATCCAGCTTATTCCTCTTCTATTTCTCACTGATCTCAGAATACCAAAAATATCTTTCTTTAAACTTTGCAGGCCTAAGACCTCCAGCATATGAATGCTGCTGACAGTTCACAAATCTGTTGCCCCTAGCTGTCCAAAGGGACTGAGGTGCCTCTGCTCTGCTGGCTGTAGGGTGCAAGGGTTTCTCTGCACTCATCCTCCACTGCATCTCACAGATCAGTGTCCCCAGCACCCCACACATGCACACCTCTGAGGAAACATCACTAGCAAAGGGGGGGACCACAGAGCAGATGACAATTAGCTGCTATTAAATTTCTAATGCAAAGTCTACAGTTAAGTCTGCAAGCAGATTTCAGTCTCATGAACGATATTTTGGAATGCTTTGGGTGTGGGAAGTGCTCCAACTTAAAGCTGCCTTCACTTTCCCATATTTCAAGATGTTTTTTCCTGTATTGGTGTGAAATGGTTTTTCTACATCCTTTCTTAAAAATTGTTCCAGTAACTTCCATGTAGCCAAGTTAATGCTTAACCAGTAAGTATCCCAATGACCAGGCATATAGCATCATTAATTACAAAGCTTTAGTTTTGTCATAATACTCTTCAAGCACACAACATTAGCTTAGAGTTGAATTCAATGAAGTCAGCCAAAAATATTTAATAGGGTTAGCAGATTTGTTTCTATTGTCTCAGACTTTGGACTAGCCTTGGAGTGGATGGGAGGCTAATATTGCATGAGCAGCAAACTAGTACAGCCTCCTCCTGATGCAGTGCGCTTTCAAAGTCTCGCTGGTATTTAGGATATTTGCTTTGATAGACATTATTCCCAAAACATGTAATGCAAAAGACAATTGTTGCTTATCTGAGAAATGAGTGACATCTTCCTGAACTACTTGATATAATATTGCCAATGAATCTATGGAAAAACAAACTTTTACAGTGAAAAATATGAATAACTTGAACGGAATTCAGGAGAAAAAGAATAATCAGTACTACTGGAAGGGTTTATCAAAGCAGATTATTATGACTTAAATGAACAATAGATAAAGTTATTTCACAAACAGTGGGGAAAAATATTAAGGTGAAGGCAGAAGGCTGCTTATTCTAGGGGGATCAAGTCAAGACAACAATCTTTATGCTGTTTTGGGGTGGGGTTTTTTGAGACAGACTTAAAGGTGAAGTGGAAATATTCACCTTTGACTTGCTCAATTTATAGGGATCAAGTACTCTAAGAATAACTCAGAAGGTGTGAAGTAGGTCATAGATACGCAGAATATGGTAATGTTTGGTATTCTCATAAATCCATTGTTTAGAAAAATCTTATTCAAAAAATGGTGGCTTAGTCTACAGAAAGTATAAGCCTTCATCCCTCCATATTACTAACCTGAAAATTTATTTCCTTTCCGCAGTTATGTGGACTCTGCTATTGTCTTGTGGGGAGAAAACTGATAAGCCTTAGGTCTTCGCTGAAAACTTCACTTCAAGAAAGGGTCTGGGGTGAAGGGCACAGGGTATATATGTAGGCTATTAGAGATGTGGGACGCTCCTCAGAAATACTGAGCAATCAGTAGATCTAGCGGAAGGGAAGGAAGCAATTCAGGAGTAAATAGACTTTTTAAACTGACCACTTAAATCTGAAATCTCATGGTTTTAGGCTTTTTAATCTATTTGAATGTTCTGGGGGTTTCATTGACCCACAGTTACATTGGCATGACAAATATAGTCTCCTGTGCTTTCTACTGTCTGTGAATAGCATTGGGATTCTGCCCTCATTAGAAAGAGGGATTTTTATCACTAGCATCAGCAGTGTAATGTAAGCATCAGCACATCAGTGTAAAATCAAGTAACAAAAGACTAAAAGGGAAGAGGGAAGGAAAAATAAAAACAGCAACCATATTTTTTTCTGATTTTTCTGGAGTACTGCGCTCTCAAACCTTGGAATAAGAAATCAATTCTTGATATGCATTAATAAGCAGGCTTGATAAAGGATGAAATCACTTATTTCAATGGGATTGAACTATTGTGAGATGTAAAAGTCTTGCAGTTTTTTCTCCCCCTTACAGTTACTGAAAGTCTGTACTTTCTGTAAAAGCTGCTTTTCTTCAGATTAAAATTTCTGCTTGACTTCAGGATCCATAGTGAAAGCTTTTTTTTTTCCCCATACCTTCTTTGGAAGCTTAACTTTTAAAAATACACTAAACCAGATAGTTTCCAAGTTTCAATTTTATTTTACTTTGAAAAGTACTGGAAATCACTTCTCATATAAATAACAGCACATTAGTAATGAGAACTTAAAGACCTCACTTATGTTTCTCTAATAGACTCCTATTCTTTACAGCAATTATATTGTTTTCCTTTTCATATCTTCCCATTTAAATACTCTCTCACATCTCATATGAAAATCAAGTAACAACTTCTCAGTGCACTACAGCAGCCCACTTGAAGACTAAGCATAAAACTAAGGCCATTTTTTAAAAGTTTTTTAAAAAAATGAATCGATTTGCTGACTGCATTTGGAAATGTAGATAGGTGTCTGTGTTTAACACTTAACTAGGATGAATTACACACAGAAATAGTGCTTTTTCAGGTACAAGTTCAGTGAATTGTGATCCAGGATAATATGCATTTGGGCAGTTAACATGAAGATTTGTTACTTTCTCATAGCTGTTATTTGTGTGGTCTTGAATAGCCTGATAAAACAGGAGGCAGTCGAAAGGGGAACTATACACTGCTCTTTTACTCATGGTTCAGTATATCAGTTTAGGGGAAAAAGATTTTTTTTTCTGCCGAAAATACAAAAAGAAATCAATTGAGAATCCAAAATCAATACAATACTTAAATACAGTGCATAGAAAAGTTAAAATGATGTAACTTTGACACAAAGGAAATTTTAATTCAAAATATATATATATCACTCGAATGCCATTTTGTTCTGTATAGTTTGCTTCATGTGTTGGAGATTGGGTACCTAGGAAGAGAAAAATCAGTATTATAACATGGGTGGTGAATACAGACATCTTCAGAAGACTTTCTACGTAGAATTTAGGTGAATTTTTTTTCATGAGGATTAAAAAAAAAGTCTTCAGGAAAACAAGCAAAATCCATTTACAATGAATCCTGCACTAAAAATGGTACTTTGTACAAAGCAATATTCTGCGTGTGTGTGTATATATATATTTCCCTCTCCTGGAGATTTGAGCTCCAGAATTGCCTTTTCCTAGAGGTGATTTTCTAGTGCTTTTAATATAGCTTGGATGTGCTTTTTCTCATTGCGCTTTCTTGTGGATGATTTCTCTAGGGGCACTCTTTCTGGAGCTTGAAATCTAGTCTGGTACCTTTGCTAGTGCTTTTCCTGGAACTTCAAGTCTAGCCTGGATGCACTTTCCTAGAGGTGCTCTTCTAGAACTTTGAGTCTAGCTTAGAGGCACCTTTTCTTGAGGTTTGTCTTGTGGAGGTGTTTTTTTTTTTAGTGCTCTGGATATAGACTAATGTTTTTTCTGAGGCTGGTCACCCCACAGATCTCTTTTTCCTGGAGCTTTTTTTTGGTTTGTTTTAGATTTTTTGAGCTTCAAAGCTGGACTGGCAATGCTCTTCTGGAGCTTTTTTAGACACTTGAGTCTAGAAAAGAGACTTTTCTAGAGGTGCTTTTATGAAGCTTTGAGTCTTGTCTGTAGGGTTTGGAGGAGCTTTTTCTGGACCTCTGAGTCTCAGGTGGCAGGGCTTTTTCTGGAATTCTTGTTGAGTCTTGAGTCTAGTTTGGTGGACTACCCTCCATTTCCCCCTAGGAGCCATTGTAGCTTTGAGTCTAGGCTGAGAAGCATTTTTGTTTTCCTTCTGGAGCTGAGGTGTTTCTTTTTCTTTCTGCTGGTGTGGTTGTTGGGTGACTGGCTTTCTGCAAGATTTAGATCCTCTGGTATCTATATCAAGAGGCTTTTACCTCTTAACCTTATTTTCCAAGATGTACATTTGTTCCCAACGTTTTGTGATCTCCCACAGGCCAACTGTTGTAGGCTGCATTGCAGCCAAATGATTGTAACAATCAAATGTTTAATTCAGCAAGCAGCTGTAGACATACAGTGTTTCTCAGAATCCTGCACCCTTTGTTTCTCAAATACTGGCTCAAGTCCCTCTTTCTAGATGTTCACAGTTCTAAAGAGCTGACTAAGTAAACTTACTTTTAGCAGTGATGATGTGAGATGGGTTGTCCATATAAAAATTCAGATGGAAGCTTAATTATCTCTAAAGTTGGAGATATAGGAGAGAACTATGGTGAGGTTACTTCCACATCTCCCAAGTCTCCGGGACCCTCAGAGTGACTTAATCTGTTTTCCACTTCTTCAGTATAATTCCTGCAGGATTAAATACTGCAGCTTTGCCTAGTACTATAATGCTTGGGGTGGAGATGAATTTGGGATGCACGTCTGGCATTTTCATTTATTGACTGTTCTTTCCAGGAGTTACAACTCAACTGCAAAAGCATTGCTTGTGTCTGAAACTTGGCAAGTGAATTCTAAATCCCACAGAAATTAGTTACTGTAAACTCCCAAGACTAGAATCATTTGGCAGCCTCTAACCCTCTGGCCATCCGCTAAATAATTATGTAAACAAAAACCAAAGCACAGCAGTTCCAGATGTTTATTTGTACTCAGATGGGGAGAAAATAATTTGCTATTTTAAATGAAATTAGAGGGAATCTTGCTTTTGGAAGTAGGAAGCAAGTGTACTGTAACTGCTCATTTTCATTCAAACAGAGCTTATTAGCGTTTGAATGTTTGTTCCAGCAGACTGTAGCTGCAGCCATACTGTTTTAAATGCTGTTTAGCTTGTACTTCTGGATTCCGGCTTCAGCTGGAGCTGCGCAAAACCCTTCCTGAAACAGGGCTGGACTTGCTTGGCTCTGCATTTTGCTGCAGCCTTGAAACACACCCAGGTGTGCAAACCAGATCTACTGCCACCCAGTCACACTGGGATTTGCAGTGGAAATGGTCAGGCATGCAAAGGTGGTCTTTCAGGGCAATTGAAAGATGAAATAAAGTTGTAACTTAGTTATTTGATTTTTCTTTTTTTTGTCACCAGAATGAGTCTCAGTATTGTCTTCTGTATTTTGTTGTCGCAAGTAGACCTCACTTGTACTCCAGCTATATCAGCAAAACACTATAAGACTAAACATGTAAATAAGCTACACTGAACTCCTACATCTAGAACAGTTTTCCTAGTTCTTGTCACTTTTACTAAGTTTTCTACTATTTACCACTTTACTATTTTTTTGTCCTTTTCAGTGAGAATTGCTTGCTTTCCTATGCATGGATGGCCTGTTTGCAATTGCTGTGCTCATGAAGCCCACCTTCACTTTGATCACTGGCTTCTGAATTATTTTCATCTCAGCTCTCCTAATTGCACTTAAAGGCACTGGGTTTCCATATGCACACTCTCCTAGTCAAACAGCATCAGGTTTTGGATTGATAATGTAGGCTGGTCTAATACTTATTAGACGAGTCAGTGGTAAATCACTGAAATCTGGCAGGCATTTCACAGAAATCAGAAAATCTTGCCATGTAAGGCAGAGTTCATTTTTCTGATTTAAAAAGTAAGCAGAGATTTCAAATGAAATATAGGATTTTATTCATTTCATACTGCACTATGCACTGCTGGCCTTTTTTAAAGGTACCCTTGAGAGGGATTTTGCTAACACTTTGTAGGGTTTGGGCTGTTTTATTTACTGTTCTCTTGGCAGATCTATTATAAGGCAGGGGGGGACAGGGTCTTCTAGCCACATAAAATATTCCAGAATAATTGTGAAACTTACTTTCAGGGCAATGCAGAAAGGCTGCACACTGCAGTGCAGACAGGTTATTCATCAAAGTGACTGGAGAAGACTACCCAAGGCACTGACCCATCTGTCAGCATGACTGAAGGCAGAAAGGAAAGGAGTACCAGGGTTTTCATATATACGTATATATTTTTGTTACCAGCAAAGAGGAAATCAGAAAGGAGGAAGATAACTGCAGGAGTTAATTTCTTCCTCCGTGTATGTTAGGATAATCAGTATTTAGCAGACCAAAGATCGGGTCCTGACTCTTGTGTGCAGAAATAAGTACAGTGTGTGCAGCCACTGGCACTATTCCCAGACACTGCTTTTAGGTGTCCCTATAGGCTCTAGCAAGGTCAGGTTACTGCTTTCTGATGGATGGGCTTTTAAGGCTCTATCACAGCTATCCTGCAAATAACATGCAGTAACTTCTCAGGAAAGTACTGCGCCTTTTGGAAGCTTTTTTTGTCCTTCTTCCAAACACCTTTGGAACTGAGAGCTTTCAGGCCAGAGGAAAACTATTAAATTCAGCTGTAACTGAATTATTTTGGAAGCCACTTCCATATTCTAACACTTCTAGGTTACAAAGAGAAGAATGTGAGCCACCAAGATGTTAATTCTGAAAGCATGTCATCCCACCTCCAGCCAAGACCTGCCACGCTCAGGTTAAGAGAAGATCCTTAGAAGGATACAAAGGCCATGTTGGCACTTCTAGAACATGTTGTTCTTTAACCCCCTAGGCCTGATCATGCTAGGTTCACTCTGTAGATGTCATTTTCAATGTGTCTAGCTTTGGTACATTCCTGATGTGAGTAGCACTTTTAATTTCTTTGCAGCTATTTAATTCTTCCTGTTTTCATCAGACAGGAATATAAAAGGAGCAAAGAATATAATCTAGCTGTATAGGAACTATGAATGAGTGTTTAGTAGTGTAGTGTGTAATTCGGTGTTCATAGGTGGTAAAGAAAAAAAATCTGATTCACAGCTTTTAGTTCTGTAGGAACTAAAGTTAGTAGGAGCTTCTAGAGCTCCCTGTAAAATGAGGGTCCGGGACAACATAAATAGCTAGTCCCAGTGGCATGGTGCATTAATGGGGAGGAAACACCTGTGAAGCTCCAGGAAAATCTTGTGATTCCTTCCCCAGTTTGTCAGGGTTCACAGGAGGCTTTACAGCTGAAGTAGTGTTCTCTATTCAGATACTCAAATATCAAGGTAAATTATGAGTAGTGGACTCAGACTATGAATTAACACAGTATGTGGCTCTGTCTCCTACTCACGCCTCCCTAGGGCTGCTTCCTACTGTCCTCCCCTGCCAGCCAGGCAGATGGGCAGGAACATGAGCAAAACCCTGAGTGCAGATGTGGTGATGGTGGCCTCAGCAGTAGGCTGTGGGTCAGCCGCTGTCTCGTACAAGAAACCTGGGGAGGGAGCTGTGGCCACGTAGCACATATCACCTGAGGAGATAAACATGCGTGTCAGTGTTAATAATCCTTGCTCCTGATGTGTTCATTGTTTCCCAGCCCAAAGTTCCCAGCACAGCAGCCTCCTACCGGGGCAAGAAGTGAAATAACAGAAGGAAGTCTTGTGATTTGCAGAAGATGCTGGCATCTGCTGTCACTTTAAGAAAGTTATACAAGGTGGTTTCTGGCTAAGCCACTGCTTCCTCCATAGTGTTTAGGGGATATAGGGTTGATCATGCAGTTTTTCGGCCTGTGGTTCCGCTTGGCCGGTGTTCCTCTCCCTCTGACTTCTGCACAGTGAAACAACAATGCAGGTCCTAATAACACACCAACACAGCGGATTGCATTTGAACTTGCTGCTCTGGTAATGAAGCAGTAAATACTTGTCACTAGATCACGGAGCCACTAGAGGGCACAGAAGTACTCTGAATTGGATAATTCTGAGCATTGCCACTGCCGCAATAACAAAAGTAAGAAATAGCACATCATTAAGAAGACCTAGTGCCATCTGCCTTTTCAGTTAATTTGCTACAGCAGTCATCTCGAAACATAAATAGTGATTGCTAATTAGCAGTTGTTTGTGCTGGTTCTCACACTTTTGCATAACAACTTGGCTGATCTTGGTGATCTCCACTTAGTTAACCACTGGGAGAGAGTGGAAGTTGTCAAAACTGACCATTGCTGTGGATAGGACAAATAAGGTTTCATAGTCCAAGTCTTAATTAAAGATTTAGAGTGAAACTAGTGACTTTTTATTTACTCTTTCCTTCTTCAAAATATTATTAATTTGATTAAAAAATTATTAACCTTGTTCAAAAGTTATTAACTTTGCCATTGAGACTGGTTGACATCTATTTCTGGATATGGTCTTCCTCAAATATATCACTTTTAATTCCTCTATTGGTATATCGGATATTGATATATCCAAAGCTTTGAATGTCCAGTTTTTCTCTAAAGAATAAGGTGCTTGTTTCTTAATGTTGCCTTCCTGTATATGTATGGATATGTATGTATCAACCTATATTAGTAATAGGTAATGTGTATCAAAACACATTAGTAAGATTTTTAATGGTCAATCTACATCCCCAAGGGTTTTAGTGTTCTGTAAGGCAGACTCCATAATGTTGCAAGGTAATAAATATTGCATGAGTTATTGAAGCTAGATGAAATGAGCTGAACAGAATACATTAAAATGAAGAAAAGGGTAGTCACATGTTCAAGACATAGTTGCAAAGCAGTACCAGTCTGCTGATATAGAGTAACTTAAGAAGTTGTATTAATCAGTGAAAACAAGACAACTTCTACCTCCATTTCATCTCTGTGCTGCAATTCAAGATCGTCAACATTGCCTTTTTCACCTTGGCAGATGCCAGCAGGGAGCAGCAGCTCATGCAGGAGCTGTTCTATGTGACTGGCCTTTAAGCTTTTTATATTAAACATGAAAAAAAGTATTTATGAGGAAGGGATGGGACTTGGGTCATCAAGCTCCCTACTGGGACCCATGTCTGCCTCCTCTGCAATATGATGTCGTGCCAAGGGGAACAATCACTGTCATTTTGTACCACTTGTGTGTCATGGGGGATGTATACCAGTAACTGCCTGTGCAGGTCCACATTTCTATTTTCATTATAATGAGGGACGTCTGTGATAGAATCTATCAGTTTCTCAGACAGGCATCAGTAAATAAACTTCTTGGGGAGGAACTCAGGACCTTTATGGTCCTCCTAGTCTTCACTTGCTATCTACAATTGCAGTTAACTCTTGCCTCTAAACACATTTTCTCCTCACTGGCTACTCTGTCAAACACAATGACATGCATGCTACATTCATGTAGCAGACTTTTCTCTTTTTGCATGTTTTTATTTGAGAAGTAAGCAGCTATATAGGTATCTGAGCACACTGAAACCAGTTCCAAGAAACTTTATTAAAAATATTAGTTTTAATTAGACACCGATTTTTGAAGTTTTATGGCACTCCTTTGGCTTTCTCAACTCATTTCTTCAGTGCAGTCTGTCCTGTCACATTCCTAGGGCTTTATTGTGTTTTGTTGTTATGCTTGTCTTTTTTACACTGTGTAGTTCCAGCTATTTCAAATACTGTTAGGAATGGTTAATATGTTTTATTCAAATAATAATTGTAGACCAAATTCTTGTCGAAGCCATCAAACACATCCCATAACAGACTTCTACATAAGATACATAGTCACATCCCATGCAGTATGAGAAGGGTCCTGTTGGTGGCTTTAGCTTTACAGGACATGTGCTTGTCCTCATCCGTGGCCTTCCCATGTATTTTGGGGCAGGCCCTTTACAGAGGTGGCAGTATGTGTCAAGGTAAATCCCACAGATGACAGGTATGTGGCTTGTGGATACACTGGCCTCCCTGGGGGCATTTTCTTGATTAAGTGTGGTGGCAGATTTAAGGCAGAGTGGTTGCCAGTGGGAGGTTGCTGATTACACAGCATCTAATTACAGGCTTTCCACTTTACAGGGTAACCTAGTGTCACACATAAACCTGTCAAAATTCCTCCAAGATACAAAATATGATGGAAAATCAAGATGACCAGCGGCAGAGGACTCAGATCACTTACAACCATGTTTAGGTGAAGGGTTGTCTTCTGCAGCTGGTGCATGGCATGTTCTTCTCTTCTTCCTCTCCATTTGCTTGGCTTTAACCACTTTGAAGTAATGTTCAAAAGGGAATTGTGCAGTACTGTAGATATTAAAAAAAAAAAAAAAACTGAATGACACTTCAAACAGTTTTCCACTGTAAAGAAAATATTTTTTTGTTCTGATGGTGCTAATCAACTGCCTGTGCAGAATAAGCTGAAAAAGGGTGTTTTGCTTACCAGTTGTCAATGATTCTAAACTGAGTTTCTTTTAACCCTAAAAGACTAAAGGGTCTTTAGATTTAGCTGCTTTGGGGCAGCTTCATTTCTCACAAGGACAGGTTTAATGAGACTAATACAGTCACCAGGTATTTAAGGAGAAAGGAGCAGGTGAGATATTCCAAGCCTTGTCTGAGAACTGCACTGCAGAGTTTTGTCAATGAGACATCTGAAAAAGGGGGAAAAAAGTATCGAAGGACATGGGGGAAACCTGTATTAATGATTGGGCTACAGCAAGTTACAATTAGAGATAAACACCTGAGAAAATAATACATTATAGCCATTCTGTACAATACTTTCAATAGTACAGCTATTTTAAAACTTGAAGAGATTAAGGGAGGGGAGAAAATCTTTAGGGGAAATTCGAAATGATCTAACTGTGCAGTTAGCAGACTCACCAAGTTGATGCTAATCAACTATAATAATGAAGAATACAAGTTCTCTCCTCACTTTGGGAAATTTGGTAAGAGATTCTGAACATCCTTGCTTTGACTAGTATAACACAAGAAGAGCTTCTCCTAGTACTAATGCATTTCAACATCTGATCTTGAAACTAAGCCAGAAATAAAAATGATGAAAAGGAAAATATTCACTTGGCCACAGCATTAGAAACAAATGAAACTCATTATGAGTGAATTTGGCATTTTCAGGGAGCACTGTGCTTGAATGTTCAGTCTAATAAGGCAGGATGAAATGATGGTAGAGGGTTCAGGCACCATCCAAAAAAAAAAAAAAAAAAGGAAAAAAGGCCATTTATCTAGTGGCTCTGCAGTTTTGCATAGTCCCTGGGAAGTTGTTTAACATTTGCACTTGGCTCTCTTAATTAGTAAGACGGAGGACTCAAAGCAGAAATGAATGTGTTGCATTCACAAATGGCATGAATCCATGTTGTAGAGCCTCATGAAAAATCTTGAAGGGAAATAATACTGTAGGATCTCACATTGTTTTACAAAGACAAAATATTAACTAGAACAAAGTTTATACTGATTGCATTCCGGGAGTTATTTGACAACATGGAGTTTTCAGAGTGATGATGATGGTTAGGTATCCTTTGAAAACAATATATGACTTCCTAGAACAAAGTTGCACAGGTCAGAATAAGAAATAACATGTTAAGCTTGTTATACTTCAGGAGCATGGGGGGGGGAGGGGTGTTGTTTTTTAATTATTTTCCTGGTTCCAGGTCCAATAACACCAGTGTACATCAGTGTTGTAATAGCATTCAGGAGATTATTTTTTTTTAGTTTTAACTTTCAAAACAATTTGAAGCATCTAAATCTTCACAGAGAGAAAGTTGGGTTTTTCGGGGTATTTTTCTCTTCTTTCCTCTTGAAACTTTCAACACAATTTGAAGAGATGAGCATCTTGGAGAGAATTCACAGCTGTATCTGCACTTCTGTACCTCTACCTACATACCTTTAGGGATTTTCTGAGCAAAACTATCATTTATTAAATTGAAGGACCTCAGTACATGGTTGAGACGAGTGTTCTTCTGGAAAAAAATGGTCAGTCAAGTTTTGATATGGTATAAAACTCTGTAAGTGACATGTCAGTCTGCCAGTGGTGAGGGTTCCTTTTCTTAAAAAGAAAACACTTTATTTAAAATGGTGTTAAAATATTCACCTTTAATTCCCTCCTCCTTTAGTTGGTAATTTAGTGATCCATTGAAGCACATCATTTCACTGATGGCCTTTAGCCAGTAAGCAGCCGTTCATTACTTTTGAGGTCTATGTTGCTTACTTTGTGTACCTCCAGTTTATTGGTTTGGCACAGTGGTTCTTGCATCTCTGGGTTTATGCTCATGGTTTTCATTACTGTCAGGTTGGTAGACATTATTAAATCAATTGCTGTGCTGTGTATTAGTCACCATGTAACAAAACTGTCATGTCAATGTAGGATGATACAGTAGTATCTATCGAGCACTCCTCCATAACTTGGTGTTTGACACCGAGCTCTGCAAGTTTGTTTCTAAATTTGTTTTGAAGCATGTTAATAGAGGTGGTCTTATTTTGGAAAGATTATGAGGGTCAAGTCAGGATTTAGTTCTTAACACCCACAGCTTTGACCTTTCAGCCATAACTCAGAAATCACCAGTTCTCATGGCCAGCATGGGGCTCCCCAGCGTGTTCCCATATGGCAGTGAGGGGACTGGGGACCACCAGGGTCCCCACACAAGTAGTGAGGAGCATCTCGGTGACCTCTGGTTCACACAGCCATCATGCACCCTCACGTTACCTGCTGTAGTACTTCAGCCACTACCAAGTGATTTATGTGATCTGATTTGCTGCTGTCAGTTACCTCTGATTTGTGAACAAGCTGGAATGAGCCTCAGGGAGAGGTTGGGAAGGTGACAGAGGGTTGCTTGAAAGAAAGGTTACATACCTCCACACTCTGAAAAGCTAAACATATAATCTTCCAATGTTGCTTTATAATTTTTACCATGCCTGGTCATCTGGTAGGAAGAAAAACTGCTAACTGATGACAGCCTTGAAACGGGCAATTGAAGCAGCTTTTCTTCTATCTGCAGGTAGAAAATGTAGGAAAGGGTATAAGAAAGGAGTGGTTTGCATTTCTGGCACATGGAATTAGTCACTGCTGCCAAAGCACTGATGGAAATGTTATGGGAAGAGAGCTGCTCGTAATAGAAATAATACAGCAGCATTTATTATCATTTGAAAATAAATAGGTAACTTACTCCCTTCTTCCTGATGACTCATTTGAAACGTTCATGGGATTTGCAATGGCATTGGGCTGGGACCTCACCAGTCGTGGAGTCATTGCTTCTGAGGGCAGCCCCTGATGAGGTGCTGTACTGGGTCTGGCTGGGATGTTAACTTTCCCTGCAGCAGCCCATCCAGTGCTGTGCTCTGCACTTGAGCTAGAACAGCAGTGGTATCACACCAGTGTTGTGTCTGCTGCTGAGAAGTGCTGGCACAGCATCAGGACTCTCTCTGACCCTCCTAGGGGGTGGGCAAAAAGTGAGAAAGAAACATCAGCAGGGCAGCTGAGCTAAACCAACCAAAGGGATATTCCATACCATGTGATGTCACACTCAGCAATAAAAGGTGGAAAAAGGAAGAAGAGGGGAGGGGTGGGCTCTCGTTGTGAGAACATCTGTCCTCCTCCCGAACACCAGCTATGTGCGTTGAGGCCCTGCTTCAAGGACGTGGTCAAGCATCGCTCATTTGTGGGAAGTAGAGAGTAATTTCTTTCCTCTGCATTTCCACATAGCCTTTACTTGTTTTGTTTAGTTATTCCCTTTCCCCCTCCCTCTTCCCCTTTCCCTTTTTTCCCTTTAGTTGAATCGTTTAATTAATAATATTTCCTTAATAACATATATATATATTTCTCTTTAATTAAATCATCCTTATCTCAACCCGTGAGTTGTTCTTTCCTTTACTTCTTCCCCTCCTCATCTGAGGAGGGGGAGTGAGAGAGTGGTTGTGGTGTTCAACTGCCTAGCACGGTAAAACCACCACACCACACCTGCTCACCCCTCCAGGGAAAGCCCTCAGCATGCCCCAAGACTGCCTAGACACCTCTGTGTTGCTTACCATCTTGGTACCTTCAGGTAGGAGCCTTGCCCAAGGCAGCAAGTGAAAGGATGCATGAGAGGGCTCTGGTAGTCAGGTGACACGTAATCTCTTCAGGGCAAGGGCTAAGCCCTTTGCTGTCATCCCCTTTGCTCTTACACAGGCTGCGTGTGTGGCCTGGCCTCTTGGGTAAGCCTGAGGGCACCCTGGAGCACCCCCACACTCCCAGCTGCAGGACAGTAAATCTCAAGAACCTGTGAGCCAGTAGGGCCCCTTTACCCTCACCTCAAAATCCAGAGCCCTGGATTTCTTCTTCTGGATATTTGTCAGGTTTGGTCTTCTGAAAACTGTTAAAGACCTGTCTAATGCACACTTTATGTAGTGAAGGCTACAGAGGTCTTGGTGCAAGTGAGGAATCTCAGCTTAGTGTCCTCATTACCCCTTGTTCCATCTAACTCCAGCCTCCCACTTCTCTTCATCCTGGCGTTGATTCTGCTGCTACATCAGCTCTGCCACAATTGCAATACAGAAGTAAATCCATGGGGAAATATGAGGAAAAGATCCTGTTGAGGAATTAAATACGATATTCCCCCATAAACTCACATACCCCATTCCACAAACAGCTGTTTTCATGCGCGTGTTCTCTTGTACCAGCTGTTTAACAACAACAAGTATTACAAAGTACCTGATGTAAACATTCACAGTGCCTGGGTTGAGGTTTCAGATCCTGGTTTTGGAGTTTAGCAGCACAAGCACTCACCATGGCATGCTGCTAACCTGCCTACCCAGCTCCTAAAAGCATTGATAGAACAGGTTTGTGCTGTGTCAGAGAATAAAAGTTGAACCCTAATACCCAAATCAGACAGGCTAGGCTTTCTTGCTGCCTACAGAAATGTGTGAAGTATCCAGCTGTTCTTCCTGCATCTGTGATGTGAAGTGTGAGTAGCTCTGCACAAATAAACACTGTGGAAAGATTAAATCAATAGTTGCAAGCAGAATATAAGTTCTGGCATTCAATAAAACACCATACCAACAGAGCTGAATAAGTAGCTATCCTTCGTTAATGAAGAATCAAACATGCCATGTGATGTGCTAATCTTTTTAATCACATTAGTCTGCATGAGAATTGGACAGAGCAATTTATTATCCATCCTGCTTCCACAATTGAGGTTTCTAGCTCAAGCAGAGGGACAGAAGATGTCAAGTTTCTTTTTTCTTCTTTCAACTTTAACTTGAAGCAGCTGCTAAAAACACTCAAAAAACAATATCAGTGCTTTGGGAAGGCACGACAGGACCCCACATCACTTCTTTTGCTTGCTTTTGAAGTCCTGTGGGCATTCACCACCTATTAGCAGCCATGGCGACAGCTCTGTCCCCTGCCCTACAGCGTTGTCTGGCCACACTGCCACCGTCTTCTCCATCACTGGGAGATGCGTGGGGGAAACGCCCTGGTTTAGGCAGCATAAATACAACACCACTGGCTGCTGCTGCTGAGCCTGTGGAAATGAATTTGTGTTGGTCCTTTTTACTTTCAATTGCTCAAAATCTGAGAATAGACTTTAATTACAAATAGCTTTTTTTCAATATATTTTTTTATATCTGCTACAGACAGGTATAGTATTGCCTGATATGAGTTTTTTCCAGTATAGGTATATCTTACAGAAAAAAAAGCCTCCTTCTGGAAATACTTAATATCTGGATGACTCATTTTTCTTAACTTTTTCTTAATTCAGCATAACCCAGCAAAGATCCATCTGAATTGTTTCATCTGGTCTCATATAATTTATTTTCTAATATTTCCTTGCAAAATGAAAGGGTATTTTGGGCCTACACAAAATTCTGGCAGTGTGTCGAGGCTTTTGATACTGACTTTACAGTATAGCTTCTGAGCTGAAATTCTGAGTGAACTGGTCATGACTCTTGTACAAATACCTAGAAGAGAAATTATAAAACTAAATGTCGTTGCTACTGCTGTCCCTAGGAGCTTTACAGTACATGTATCCTGACTGATATTAAACAGTGAAATGTTTTTATGTATCAATGATTATTTCTGATTCAAGAAAAATACAGCAATTGTGTATATGCACGTGTCTGTGTGTGTGCAAGGTTTGGATGGAAAAAATTCCTGGCACAGGAATGGCTACAGCAAGCATCACATCATATTTAGGTGAACAAAATCTTAGTGTATGCATTATCAAAGATACAATATGTGGGAAAAAAGGTAAGCGTTCCCAGGCAAGGGAATAGGAAATCCCTGCTTTCTTTCATTTCAAATGAACTCTAGACAAAAAAAGTTGCAATTATCTAAGCAGTTTTAAGGAGATGAGTGAGCAGTTACTTTAGAAACAGCCCGGGTGTTAAACATACACAGGTCAGGTGTTGCCTTCTGGCAGTTTTTGTGTGTTCTTTAATATTAATCTTTGTAATTTAATAGGCATAAATAGAGTTCATAATTACCTTAAACAAAAATGCTTTTAAAGTTTTGTCTAGCACATTATTTTGCACTTTTCCTTTGGAGTGTGAACCATACAGGCAGAGCTGTAACCTGGGTGAGAAATGCAATGCTTGCTGTCCTGTATCGTGCAGCAGTGAGCTTCACTGCAGAGGTAACATCCAAAGCTGTGAGAACCTCCGTGGCAACTTGTTTGGGTTATTTTAGTGATAGCCAGCATTCAGACTCCTTGGAAATCATTCCTTATTCTGACAGTCGGTAGCATATGTAAGTATTTTATGGAGTGGCCCAGTGGGATCTCGGGGAATTTATGAGATGCTATATGCCATAAAACCAGCTCACTAATTCATAAATAACCTTCTGAGCAAACGGGAGGGAGGGAGAGAAACTTTCACCTAAACCTGGAAGAAAAATGCAAAATACACTCTAGCATGGTGTTGGCTTACCATTCCCCTGTCCTGCTGTCACGGCTGGGCACTGTGGCTGTACCTGTGGACCCCGCAGAGGCACCGCTTCCCTTCGCTGGGGCAACCAGCCTGTGCTGTGATGGATCAGCGTGTGCTCGCTGCCATGGGAGGCGTTCACACTGGCTCCTGGTTGCTTCCCTGGCTATATATATGCTCCAACTGAGCCAATTAAAAAAAAAAAAAAAAGTACAGATCTAGTTTGAAACCAACTCCAGCTTTCTCTAAGGTCAACTTTGTTATTTATGAAGCAGCTCAAGTCTGGAGAGCGCTTTCCAGAACGTGTTTAAGACCCAGCCTTCTGCTCCTGAGGGACCGAGGCTGTAAGGTCTTACCATTTCACAGTCCTCGATTTGCATGCATGGGTACGGCCACTGACTCACCAGCACAAACTTCCTGCAGGGCCAGAGCCTAGCTCTGGCCACTCTGTGGTAAGAGATGCAGGAAAAGTGGTGGGAAAGTGAGAAACACCCAGGTGTGTTTTCTGCAGTTGCTGAATTGTAGCATGTGCCCGTTGCAAGTGACCTAGGGGAAGGGTGTTAGGGTTTTTGTGTGTTTCTGATTTTTTTTGACTGTTGTTTCTGATAGCTGAGAAATGGAAATGGGGAGGATGCTTCAGGAGGCAACAACAAAGCATCCAAAGTGGGGCCAGTCCCTTTCTCCCTCCCTTTTATTTACTTCCTGCCAGTAGTGGCAACCCTTTAGAAGGAAAAAGCTGTATCCAATCAGTCCCCTACCTCTTTTAGGGTTTCCTTTTTACAGCTGGCCAAGTGTTTTGCTCTCTGCTACATGCTCTTCCAAAGGAGGAAAATGCATGGCAAGGTTTAAAAGCCCAGGGCAGAGCTGGTACTTCCCCTTCTTGCTTTCCTCCATCTGCTAACCTTCCCTGTGCGAGGAGCCTCTTCCTTAGACGTGCAGGGAGCAGTTCAGGCCAAAAGAATGAGAGGAGAGGTGGGGGGTTAATTTGGTTTATTGTTTAGGGTAGGTTGCCTAATTTTAGGTGAATGGCCATTTGTTATATTAGCTGATGCATATTTTGATATCGTAACTTGAATTACGGGAGACTCTGGTGCCAAGATTAGCATCATAAAATGAAATAAGGTAAATAAAAAGGGTTAAAAAAAATAATCAGCCAGTCCAATTAAAATTGTGGCTGTCTGGAGCCATGGAAAAATGTAGCATAAACAGAGCTGCAAGATTTGCAGGGTGGAGCTGGCATGGCAGCGGGGTGTACAGGTATATACCTGTCTCTCTGATTTGGCCCAAACAACCCACAGTGTGCTCCTTTTGGGGATCAGAGAACAAAAGTCAGGCAATCACTGCTGAACTGTGGGAGAAGCAGATCTGCGCAGAAGGAGTACCTGTTCAAACAGTCCCCGCTTTACCAAAACGTCTCCCATCTAAAGACTTCTAGCTTCTGTGCGTATCAGTTCATTGCCGTGCTCGCTGGCAATTAGTGATCCACTTCACCCCTTGCGAGCTCACATCATCACTGAGCTAACCTGACAAGATAAACTCGGTGCTTAAAATTCCATTTCCAGCCATAGAGAACGTCTCTATGACTACGTACCCCATCCTGTCATCTTTTGAGCGGACATTTTTTGAAGTTGTACGGAATACCGCCATATTAGGTTAAGCCTGCAAGGCATGCATTTAAAGGGAGAAACCTGTGTTTCTGAACAGTGTGACAGTTTATATTTTTCACATTATAATGTTTTCAAAATAACCATTTCCTAATGGTCTTACACACTTTACATTTGCTCAGGTTTCTTCTTATTATGCCCTTCACAGTCTTTTACTTTTTTTCCCTATCCTTTTACTTCATTTTGTACAATTAAGCCTGGAATCAGTAAAAAGTAAAAACTCTTAAATGTATATTTTACTGTAAGCTTGTACCTGGTCCTCTTGAAATGAATGGGTATTAAGGTCTTGCCTAAGTGCTCCATTAAATCATAACCAGGATCTTTGTACTTTGGCATTACTATGGGGACAGGGTATTTCACTGCACGTGGAGAGCTTTAAAGCTACATAGACCTTGCATAAATATGGACAAGCCAGGTTTGCTCATTGGCAGTGTTTTCTTCTGGGGGTACTTCTAGAAAAAAACATCAAAAGGAAAAGAACCTGTTGAGACTTCACTGGCATGCAGATTCCTGGATGGCCATGCTGGAAATAAACTTGGTTTATAGGGCTGGGAAGTGTCACACACTCCTAAGCACATGAAAAGCAATCACTGTGACTCCCTGGTCTGAAATGCAGAACAGAAGCAGCTCCTCTTGCAAAAAGAGATGTTCTTCCCCTCCATGGCATGACAGAAATGCTGCTGGGATGGTAGCATCGTATGGTGCATGGTGTTTCCCAACCAGCTTGCTGTCAGTCCACTCACAGGTGAGAGCTTACTGCATGATCCTGTGCCAAAGGTGGCCACCACAGCTGCCTCCCTGGCAGCTAGTGGCTTGGTGTCCCTCCTCTGAAGCACAGACACCCACAGTTGTGACTCTTGGGCAAAACCTGGTAAAATGAGCAAAGTTTGAGAGCTCTCCTGTGTTTGGAGCAATCTTGGAGGCCTTTGGAGAGCCTGAACAGAGGATTAGTTACTTTTGGGGAGTGTGTGATCCAGTAGTGGTTTAGTGGTTTGTATCTAACTGAGAATGAAGGTGTCATCAAAGCTCAGCATCTGTCTGTCCCTTCTCCAAACCGGTCTTTTCCTTACACCGTTATCGCTTTTCTATGCATTGTCCTGAATTGAAATGCTTATGAAAGATATGATATTCTTATTCCTTTCCTTCTCATCTGAATTTGCTGTATGAACCAAGTCAGCAAACACCCAAATGCTCTTAGACAAAGTCTTTCATGTAGGTAACAGTGGACTTTTTTTTTAGGAGGGCAGTCTGCCAAAGGGTGTCCAATATAAGCTTTTGTCGACAGCAGTTTTTCTACATAGAGCTGAGTTGACAGCTTTCCTCCTGGGATAATCACAATCTTCATTCTTCTGGGACAAAATTGCTTCTGACAGTATAAAACCCAGGACATCTTTGATGTAAGATCTGACTCAAACACATGAATGGTGAGACTACAGAGTCATCCCATTCAAGAGAAAAGGTTAGTGGTGGAAGTGGGATCAGAGGTGCCAGCTGAATTAATCAGACTGGTAAAGTGTGAGGAAGTATCAGTCCATAAAGCTGCCTAGTAAATCTGAGTGCACAGCGTTTGAAGGAAAGTGTCTTTGGACACTAAGCTGGGTGTCAGACCGGGAATGGGCCCTCTGTGTGCGTAGCCCTGTCCTGTTGGTATATGCATGCTGCGCTGCATTAAATATTTTGAATGAGCGTTTCTCAAAAAGCCCATCTGAACCTCTCGTGCTTGTTGACACAGCGTAATACCCAGCGGCGCGTTGCTCTCCCTCTTTGTCCTCCTTTGGGGGTGAGGCCCCCAGGAGCTGCTGTCTGGGGTGCACCTGCAAGGTTTGGCTCTGCTCCCACGCCCTGCCCTGTGGCTGGTCTGCAGAGGGGGGTCCAACAACAGCTTGAGTTTGTCAAGATAACTGTTAATTTCCCTAGATGGGACCAGAGGATCAAGAGGAGGATCACCTAGCAAATGTTTTGCAGGGGTCCTGGTAGCAAACGCTACCATGTTTTTCTTACTTTTTTTTTTTCTCCTCCTTATGAGAAAACCCACTGGGTGGCTCTGTCGGGGAGGAAGTGTGGGTGATATTTCTGTATCTGTGACCATCACCCAGAAACTGATCTTGTACCTGAGGGAATGCTGTGCTCCTGAAAAGCATCTCCCCCCTGCAGGACCCCTTTTGGGAGGCTCCCTCCTCAACTCCATCCATGGGCTGGTGGCTATCGTGCCACTGCTTGAGCTGCTGTGCTACAGAGAGAGCGATGACCTGGGTCCTGTGGGAGTCACTGGAGCTAAAGTTAATGTGGCTACAGTGTTTTACATGACCTGAGGTTTCAGTCTGGGCATCCTGCACTGCCAAGCTGCTTTGTCCACCGCCACCGTGCTGTTCTCACACCAGCCTGCTTCTGTTAATCTGTTTTCCATCTGTCCTTCCTCTTACTGCTGCCTCTCGCTGTTACTGCGGCATGGCAAGGTGACCAAATCCTGCCCGTGCTCTGCATGGCATTGGACTGTGGCAGCGCCCTGCAATCCCTGCCGTGACTCCAGGGAGAACGTGTTCCTGCACGCCTGGCAGTCCCAGCACCGGTGGGAAGTTAATGAAGGAACCTGGGAGCATTTCGCTGGTGGCGCAGGACACCACTCTCACACTCCACTTGTGGGTGAGGGCTGTGCAGCTCTCCTGTCCCAGGGTGGCTGCGGGTTAGTTTTGGCAATGCTCAGCGGGCCATGCGATAACCGAAGGCACAGCAGCCAAACGAGGCGCAGCGTGCCACCGCGCCCGGCGCTATCCACGCCTTAGCAGCCTGGCGAGCCTCCATGTGAGCATCGCTTGCTGTAAAAGGCTGGGAGATGGAACCGAGCATCTAAACCAGAAGCACAAAAGTCGAAGGGCTGTTTCGGCTCCCGAGCCTTGCAGCGAAGAGCCAGCCGCAGCTCGCCAGAGGGCGGTCGAGGCTGCGAGTCGCGGGCTGGCCCCGCAGCCCGGCAGCGGCAGGGGGCACTGGCGGCACGGCCGGCCGGAGGCTCCCCACCGCAGCCCCGTGGCAGCCCTGCCCTTCTCCGCCTCCCCGCTCGGCGTCGCCCGGCCGCGGTGCTCGTCCTGCTCCGGGAGCAGCTGCAGATTTGGGGGGCGCCCGCGTAGCGAAGTTAGGGACCGCCGGCTCTCTCCGGCCACCTTGCAGCAGGAATGGAATAGCTAGCAGCTGTAAGCTTCGCGATGTATTGCAGGTTGTTTTCCGTCTTGTTTTTTTTATACTCACTTTTCTTCGTATTACTGTGTTTAACCACGTGTGCCTTAGCACCCCTGCAAGTCTGCCCTAGAAAAGTAATGGAGACTGAGGAGAAGCTGGCTGGGAAAAGCCTGCAGAAATCACTCATACTGACAGGGCACGCACAGGCTTCCCTATTCCCATTGCTATTTCTGCAGCAGGTCTCTAAGTCCTCCTGGTTTCTCAAAGAAATGTCTGCTCCTCAAGTTTGCTCAGTGCCTTTCTCTCTTATTTGCACTGCTTCTTCCTATGTGCTCCCTGTTCTCTGCTCTCAGCAAGCACAAAGCAGCCCCTGTTCTTGGTTCAGCACAGCATCTAAGCATGCAAGTAATTTCATCTCTATTCAGCAAAACACTTAGCCACATGCTTACCTTTAATTATGTACTTAAACCAAGGACTTGTGAACTTGCGTAATGCTCTTATTCTGGAGTCGCATTGGACAGCATAGGACTTAACGAGATGCTTAAAGTTAAATAAGTACTCAATGATTTCCTGGATCAGGACCTAAAGAGAAGATTGCTCCACCTGATATTTAAAATTAGATTGTTTAATTTCAAAGTCAGGACATTTCCCCGAAGTCACATCAATTTGCCATAAATAGTTCTGGGAGGCAGTGCCCTTGGGGTCTAATCCAGGCCCCTTTGATCAGACTCCCATTGACGTCAGTGGATTTACATCGGGCCCTGGGTCCCCGCAGAGCAGAGAGAAGGAAGGAAGCAAGGAAGGAAGGAGGCAGCTGAGATCACACTCTGTTGCCTGACCCCCAGAGTGATGCTGGTGAAAGCTGGCAAGGAAGGCTTATGAGCCTCATCCCCCTTTGGCTGGGAGAAGACTGCAGGGGGGCAGCAGGGTGGGAACAGCACTGAGCCCTGCAGAAGCCAGGGTACCTGAAAATATGCACCTACTTCCTCTCTTTAAGCCCTACGTCCCAAATAAATATCTTAAAAGATCTCCATTTTGTATGTGCAGACAAAATGTGCTGTGTGCTGCTTTGCTGTGCACTGCATTTGCTCCTGGAATTAGATGGGACTAACTTACTGCATGCAAGCTTTAAAACAAGGCAGAGACTTTTGTGTGGGAAGTCCAGGGAGCTGACCACTGCCTGCATAAAGTGAGTGTCTGTAGCTGTGGTCCTCTGGTACAAATATGACTTTTGAAGAGCTTTTAGTTCTGTTTTCTTCAAAGAGGTGGAATGAATAAATCAACAAACTGAATTAAAACATATCCATAAATTTGTACACATTTGTGTGCCTCTAGATGGTAATATATCCACCTACTTCAGGGAAAAAAAAAAAAAAAAAAAAAAAAAAAAAGAAAATTTGAGTTTGTTTTGATTTTAAGTGTCTGACTAAGATACTGGAACCATCTTAAAACACACTAAGTACAGCTCAGTGAGGAATTCACATATAATTTTGTGCTCAAATGCTAGCTTTTTTTCTTCATGCAAAACATCTATCATCAGAAAGGGGAAACCATCTCATTTAATTTGCGTTCCAGGTTACTAAGGAATTCTTTAGTTTGTTGCAGTAAGCCTGTGCAGTGTTTTGCTTAGCTACAGAAGCCAGAGGCATTTTGTATAATTCCCGTTTCCTGGTTATATGACATACATAAGCGAAGGGGCAGAACTCGGATAGCTCAATTTACGACTGGATGCAGAGTTTGAAGAACTATTCCCAAAATCAGAACTGTGAAGGAAGAGCATCTCTGAAGATTAGCTTGTTCTTACCTCCTGTACTGGTATTCTTGTGAAGGACCCCTTCATTTATACCTCTAGTTTGTTGCATAAGGAGGTTGAATAATAGTAGCTGTTCTTTATTAACAGGAATATGTTTGCAGTGTGTTTTAAGTTGTGGTGAGTGCCTAACACAATCCAGTTCTTCATCTTGCAGTTCTGAGACACTGGAGAAGAGCAAAAGCTCTTCTCTGGGGACCAGTCCCTAGGAAGTGTAGGAAACACATGTCCTGGACTCACTCTTCTGACAGATCTAGTATACTTTTTGGCAGCATCTGCCACACAATGCCTTTTTCCTTTCTTCCTTTTCATAGGAGACATTTTCCTTCCCTTCCACTGTCTGCAGGGTTTTTACTCTTTACTCTTTCTTGCTTCTGATCCTTCCTCTACCCTTTATTGTATTCCCTCCCTTTCCTTGGGTCTTTCTGACCACCTTTAGCATCACCTTCCTCACCTCTTCGGCTGTGCCTTGCTCTGCAAGAAGAAATATCTTGCTGCCTTCTTCCACAGCCTACACAAGCTATTTCCAACTCCCCCTTACCCCAGCCCCCACCCCACAGCAGATGTCAGGCATCCAAATATCGCCCATCCCCTAGGCCGGGTGCAGGTGGCAGTCGCAGAGCAGATCCTCCCCTTGCTTGCCCGAGCTGTAACCAGCAGGAAGGAAGCAGCTGCTTGCTCTGCAGCTTCTCCTGGCTGCCTGCACGGCTGCCTTCCCTCTTTGCTCCTGCCATGGTAAGCACCAGCTCCACTGCTGACTGCGATAGCAGCAGCGGCGAGCTGAGCCTCTCCAGGTCTCTGGCTGCTTTGTCTCCTCATCTCTCTGCTTGAGACTTAAAATATAGAAGGCAGAGGCCTCTTGCAGTGCAAGTAAAATTAGTTGGTCCCTTAAAAGCTTGTCTGTTTTGCAGTTGGAAATACTTGATTTTCTGTGTTCATAATTCTTCTTTCCTCCACCCCAGTACTTCAGTTAGCAGAGCATCTGTTGTCAGATACTTGTAGAAAACATATGCTAGGGCAGGGATTACATACACGACCTGAAATCCGCTACAAGTCAGATGGATGTTGCTTGGAGGTGTCATACGCCAGTTTCTCATTGCAAGTGTCAGACGTAGAGTCATGTCTGTCCTTTTGCAAACTGACGCTGTGTCTGGCAGCGCCCCGACGAAGCATTAAGAGATAGGCCTCAGCCGGAAGCCCACATCCAAACAAGTCTCAGCTCTGAAAATGCTCAGTCCTGGGTCCAGATCCAAGCTTCATGGCTCAGGCCCATCTCCATAAAGAATGAGAGAGAGAAATTAAACACTCTGTTACTTCAGCTGACCAAGATATGATATTTTGTAATCATAACAAAAAGACAGCCACGGGGCCAAAGTACGTCTTGGCTGTTCTTATGTTTGTCTGTAGGGTGGAAAGACAAAAGTCAGATACGATGAGCACAGTTTAGGCTGTAAGGCCTAAGAGAGGAGCCCCTCACAGCTTGTGGCTCTACAGGATGGGTCAAGGATGAGTGGCTGGTGCCATTCCTCTGGATCCTGGACTAAGGATCTGCCAGAGCCACCTTTGCCAGGGCTCAAAGCAGTGGTGATGTTTGTTTCCTCAACTTTTCCCTTTAATTTATTTATAAACTGCTTTGAAATCAAGCCTGTAGTCAACTGTGCACAAAGGCATGATTACAGACATGACCTTTCCCGAAATGCTGGTGCTCTCCTGTCAGCCCTCCCCAAGCAGAGCAGTCTGTACCACCACCCTTTCACTTAATTCAGAAATTCAGCTGAATGCTCTTATATAAAAACACCAGTTTGGCAATCCTGTGTTGGGGTTTTGCTTGAAAAGCGACCTCCACCTTGGAGGATCTGTGAACTTCAGTCTTGCAAAAAGGTGTAAAACTGGCTCCCGAAGTCTAGAGGTAATCAAACACTCAGGCACAAAACTACCTACAATTACAGTACTTGACAACACCAAAAATGACTTAGACAGATGGTTGTTATTACCTCGGGCCCCAGCGAGCTGTGCTGGCACCATATGACTGAACATCTTCCAGGGACTCCTGCTGCTCTTCCAGCAGCTACCATAATCTCCTCGGCACAATCTGCAGTTCCTGAGGGCTGACCTTTCCAGACTGGCTTGCAAATGCAAGGGCAGCATTAAACACAGCTTATCAAGCCTTGTCAGTCCCATATTCAAATGTGGGAACTTCCCCGTGCTGATGGCACAGGTCCCTTGTGCAGGACAGAAGTTTAAGGTATGGGATGGTGGGTCTGGAGTCTGCAGAAGCGTGGAGGAGTCCCTAAAAGGTGTTATTTAAGATATGCTATTCTGCTGGACATACAGGGGGCTGTAGAGGAAAACAGGCTATGCTGCAGTTACTTCACAGTCTTACTGTTTGTGTCTTTGTCCTTGCTTTGGACCATGGAGTCCTTTGATTTGGGACTCCCATTTTTCCTAGAAAGCACATAGGGGAATGCTTTCAGTCTGGTGCGTCCTACAATTTGGGATAAACATCCCATTGCTATGGAGCAAGGCAGGATGGTTCTGCTCTACAAAGGCTGTGTTCTGGAAACGTGGATGTACGAGGCATTTGGGGTATGCACGAGGATGGCCAGGAGGTGGTGTAAGGGGCTGCCCAAGCAGTTGCAACAGAGTGGGTGACTCCCATTGGGACCAGCCCTGTTGCCAGCCCCCACCACAGGGAGATGGAGGCCAGGGAGAGAAGTTGCAGCAGAGGCCACCCAAACCTGCCCAGGCTGACACTCGGTTTGTGCACACGTGGGCTAGCTGTGGCTCTGCTCGGTGCTGGCGCCTTCCTCCCCTCCCTATCCAGGTTTTCCGTGGTGGCTCCTGTGCTGTGTATAGGAGAAGGTTCTGTTTCTTGTTCTTTTGCAATACTAGTAGCACTTGGTTTAAATTTAATTTTCTTCTTTCCAACAAGCGTTTTTTGGCAGTGCCTTCTTTGCCCTTCAGCTGTTTTAAATGTTTATTTCTCATTTTGCACATGTTTGACAAAGACAGCACTTACACAATTCCTCTCTGAATAATTCCCTTTCTCCCTAGAGCCAATAAAGTAAAGAGATTATAAAATGAGACACTGCACTTCTGTGTTAAGCGTCTAGGTTGCCCATCTTGTTTTCCTACTCTAGAAAAGAGCGCTGAGATATGAAACCTCCAGAGGACTATGGTCTAGCCACCAGGTGCCAGCTCCTTTTAACTGCTGGGTTTGTACACTTTTTTTTTTTTTTTTTTTTTTTTTACCTATGCAAAAACTCAGCTTTTGGAAAAATTGAGCAACATATGCGAACTGTCAGTTTATAGCCCATACTTGTCTTTTGTCATGTTCTCCAGGGCTTTGAAGCGTAATTAGGAGCTATAAACCATACCCTCAGAACGTGGTTGTATTTTCTGCTCAAGGTGCTTGTTTTGCAGCCCTGGTGCTGGGGCTTGCCGGCATCTTCAGGGCGCGTGGCTCATGGCTGCACAGACCTAGTAGCTTTGGGTGCTTGCCAAATGGCACGGGTGGGAATAGCGCTGTGTGGGGCACTACCAGGGCAGGAATCCTTTCCAGTGAGTAACAAGGATGGGCATTAATGAGCAGGTGTAAGTTTGAGTGCTTGGTTATTTAGCAGAGAGGGAAAATGTTTCAAGACCTGGCTGCTTTCAGACACGTGGCTTCTTTATGCATATATTTCTCTGAGAAAACCATAAGCCCTCCAGTTAACCATCTTATCCAAACAAGTGACTGGTGACTAAATGACCAACTACTTTCTGTAAGTTCTTTATTATTTATTTTTAATCCACTGATGAGAGAAATAAATAGGTCTGGAACAAACTCCAGTATATAGGAAAAGGGGTTTTAGCAGAGAAAATTTGGTTGGGTATTTAAGGTAAATTAATCTCAAAACTTGTTCTAAATTTAATCCAAAATCAAAGCTGATAAATGGCTGGGGAAAAAAAAAAAAAAAAAAAAAAAGCTTTTGTTTTAATTGTCTACTTGCTATCAATGATAACAATGAAAAATCAGAAGGAATAGGCATAACACCTACCCCATCTCTCCCCCAAGCACACACTAATACTTCACGTTGACCCTGTAAGTTGATTTGAAATTCAATGTCATAACAATAACACAACAATTCCTTACAACACTTTTCAGGGTTTTTAAATGCAACCCGAGAAGAGGGCTGCTTTCTTTTCAAGTGCCAGCTTCACAAACTGTAAAGAGAGTCATAGCGTAAGTTATGCATCCCAGGAATTTTAGATTGACTACTGGGGCCACGTATATGGAACAGATTTAATTCACTCAAATTCTGTATAAAGTTGGCAAAATTGTTTTGGTTTGGAATTCTAGCCTGAGCCAATAACTCACGTTACAATAAACAACTACCGCTCTTTTCTTGTCCACAAAGTTCCTGTCCATAAATGACTTAGATGAACTCACTATCTACTTTTTTATTTCTTCTGAGTGGAAATCTTCTTTTTGACCGTTGTGGATAGTTGAAATTTGCAGCTGTCTTGTTTGCTATATTACAAATGTGAGCTGAAATCCTGCCATTGGAAAAAGCTCTCCCAAATTTCATTCAACCAGATTTTCCCTCATGGGATACTTTCATTCTTCCGCCATCTATCTAACTAATTGCTATAATGAGATTTGCAAAGGGCAAGCATAGAAGTCAACTATACAGTCCAAAGTGAGCTGTTACCTGAAATTCACTTTCCATGAGGATTCTCACAAAGAAGGCTGGAGTGTTGAAATGCGCAGGGAAAAATGAACACAAAAGGCCTGCAAACATCATTATATCCAAACTTTTTTTTGGAGTTCAAATTACCTTGCAAAGAAGGTGGTTTTTTTCAATATTTTTTCAGCTCTGCAAACTTCATACTGTGAAACTGCCCATGAAAAAGAAAAAGAAGAAGAAAAAGGAAATGAGATATGTAGGTGACATGACAGAATTTGCCAGATGCTCAAGCACACCTGAGAATACGAGCTCTAAGCTTGTCCTCCCCAGCTCAGCCCCAGGAGTGATTGCACCTGGTTCGTTGCTCACAGCAGCCCCATGGGGACGGCTGTGCTGGGCACAGACCCGGGTGCAGATCACCTGAGCGGGTTGGATCCTGGCATGATGCCTGCAGCCACCAGGAGTTCTACACGGATGGCTTTTGAAACCCAAAGACACCCGCTTGTTTCTTTGCAGCAAATATTCAGGATGGTGTCTGCAACAAAATGCTTTGACGTTCAGTGATTGCGTCAGCCACACCCTAGCCGAGAGGAAGCTCAGCCTTTTGTTGTGCTGAGCTTTGGCATCCGCTTTTATCTCATCTTCAGTTTGAGTGCATGGGGCAGCTAGGCAGCTGCACTCCGCAGTAAAGAGGCCATAAGCCTAGTATATATTTCCACTTTAATGATGCAATCTTTTATTAGGATATTTAGCAATTCCAGAACAAAAGAATTTACCCTGCACTAAACAATTTGCAGCTCAGACTTGTCTGGCCATTGTTCTCTTGTCCTACCAGGTCCTTCATTGCTGCAACAAAAATGCTTGGCTCCAATTTAATGATTTCCTCTGTGAGCTCTGAGCTGGCAGACAGGAAAAAAGGTCATGTTCCCTGGCATGCTCTATAGGCATCCTCTTGGAGCTCCACACAGTGCCCCGCTGCGTATAGGCAGCACAAATCCCCACAATAGATCTGTGGCAGGAGCTGGGGAGAGGAGTGATGCTTGCAGTGCTCCCTGCTAAGCTAGCAAATGCCTCCTCCAGATCAGACCTAAAGATACTCCCGTGACTTGATCTAAATCAGACTGAAGTCATTTGCTGAATCAGAGCTCTGTCAACAGCTCTTTACTTGTCTCTGATGCATTTACTCTGTCTTTGCCAAGCAGTAGTTGATCTGGGGACTTTGAGTAAAGGAGAAATCACTGGAGCAGGAGGCTGAAGTATACATAGTGAAGGTGTTTTCCTCTATAAGTCCATGAGTAATAGAATAAAGGTGGTCCCAAGAAGCTTTAGGCAACTCATTTAATTAGAAATTGCGTTCCAAGTACCCATTTCCAGGAAGTGACTTTGTACAAAGAATAGGCTTCAGTAAGCTTAGCAAACACGACTAATTCTTCCATTGTTCATCCTTCCTAAATTAATCAACGATCGCGAAGCAATTCACAGAGGTGCTTACAGCTAAGAGAAAAACCTGAACTTTGCTGGACGTCGTGCCACATCATTTTGATGTTGGTTTTATGTGTGTGTGTGTGTCCTATGTGGACCAATTTGATCCAAAAGTGATCAGCGGACCAATTAGAATATCATCACGTACATCTTCTGCTCCTTCCCAACCCCTCTACTGTCTGCAGGAAAGCATGATGAAAGTGTTAGTGGCACGATTGTCACCTGAACAAACACATCAATATGCAGGTTAAAAGACAGGCACTCTGCCAGTGGTTGATATTTCTAGAAAGCTCTGAAGAGCAAGAAATCTTTCTGATGATTATACTTGGGCAGGGGGACTGTCAAAATCCTAAGTCTCGGTTGCTGGTTATCATGAGGTTGATATCAGTCTTGGAAAGAGGTACTCCGTCTTCATTCTTCTTCATTCTCTTTCCCTACTGTATTCTCAATTTCTCTTCCATTATTAAGTTTAGACAGGGACTTCGGATTCTTTCTTGTAAATCTGTGCACATGTTATGAAGAATTGAATGAGGTAGCATGAGGACTGGCTTCTGAAAACAGCTTCCAAATGGTAAAAGCTGTGAAGATCTGGAATAATGTGCTAAGGAGAATGTGTAGAAAATGCTGCCACTTGGGCCCCTTAAAATCACTTCGACAAACCATTTGAAACCACACTGCAGGGAACAATCCCACCCTGATGGCTGTGAAAACACCTAATTGCCTGTATAAGTACAATATTCCATGATGAAGCAGTATTCACATTTATTCATATCCTCTTCAAAATGAGTGAGGATACCAACACCCATTCAGTTCTAACAACTAATTTTTGTCATGTCTATATTTATGAAACACATTTTATATGGCTAGAAAACTAATGCATCATAAATATTGGATCCTGCTGTGTGTATGTATTAAAAACTCCCTGTGTCTCTTTGGGGAAAAAAAAAAAAAAAAAAAAAGAAAAAAGCATATGTTCTTGTTAAATAGTCATGTAGTTAAAGCACTGCAAGTCAAAAGTTTATCTCTGGATAGGAAAGTGTCTTGCTCCTTTGAGCTGCCATTAGTAGTAGCAGTTTTATTTCCTCTAAAGCTTTATGGCATGGTAAAAGGAATTTTATTTACACGCAACCTTGGGCTCGTGGGCAGTCCTTCTGCTGGCCAAGTTCTGCAGCGATGCAGTCAGCTCACCTACGTGTAAGAATGTTCAGTGAAGCTGGTCTGAGAAAATCCCACTAGGCCAGTACAGTCCTTGCAGAAGTCTATGAAAGAACAGGCTCAATGCAGGTAAAAGCTGCCTTTTGACATCAGCCAGATCACCAGCGTGGTCTTGTGGTGCTTGCCACACCATTCCCTGAAGCTCCTCAGTGGTGCTCTTCAGACCCACGTGTGTCTTCTGGTGAGACATGGCAGCCCCCACTGTGCTCCCAAGGAGCACGGTGAGGAAAGCATGACACAGCCAGGGCTATGGGGGCCTGCTCATGGCCTCGTCTCCTTCAGCCATTGGTTTTGTCTTTGATGGCCAAGTAGGGCCCACCATTGTGGTCAGAACATCGCAATTTGGTTGGACCAGCAGCAAAGGTTGTGCTAGCACCTGCTCTCTGCGACTTTTGTAAATACCATTCCCTAAGCACTGTTTGAGTTTGTGTAGCCAAAGCGTGGGAGCTGGGACACTCAGTGCTGTGCAGAGGTGGGAAGGTCCCACAGGCAGGGCTGCCATGGGCATGGCAGGCGGTGCAGGAGCCCAAACCTTCCTGGGGACAGCTGCAGCAAGGGCAAAGAGCCCCAGTGCTAAAGAACAGCTCTTGGGCAGGAGCAGTGGCCATCTACTGCCTCTTGGCATCCGCAGGTATGGCACCTACAAGCACTGCTGTGTATTTTCTTTGGTTTCCTGGCCAAGTTGGAGAATAAACAGAATTTCATTTTTATTTGATCTGAAACAAAATATAATTATTTTTTTTTCCCAAGGAAAACAGAAAGATAAAACATACATCGTGTCAAAGAAAATGATTAATTCAACACAAATTAAACAGTTTAATTTTTGTTTTGTTTTGTTTCTAGATTTTATTCTTGTCTTTGTGTGCACATGCTCTCTCTCTCCATTCAGATAATATTCAAGCAATTCAGATAATATTCATAATGAAATGGAATGGAAAAGTTAAAACCTTTGTTTTGAAATTTCCCAGCTTTTTTGTTTGTTTGTTTTTCTTCCATCTGAAGCAAGCAATGGGCTTGACATCAAACTGGGAAGAAAAAAAAAAAAAAAAAAAAAGTGTCCAAGAGATTTCTGTTCACCAAAAAAATTAATAGGAAAATATTTGCTCTTCTATATGCAGCAGTTTCTATGCTTCTGAAAGCAAATAATTCCTTTTAGTAGGCTCTTGCTATTGAAAAAATGCTGTTTGGAGAGTCCAGAATCCTCAGACTTGAATTTGTCAGTTAAAAAACAAACAAAAAAAAACCTTCAAGTTGTAAGTCATGGGATTTACAAAGATGCTAGTGACTTTCTTTTGGCAGCATCTCAGAGCTGTTTGTGGTAAACTGACCTAAAATAATTACTTGTTTTAAGTTTAATAAAGCTAATGTGCAGTTCATTTTCTTTACATTTGAAAAACAGCAGACCTAGCTCATTCTTTACTATTACATGGATTTTCCACATGGCCTCAAAAGTTTTGTAACATTAGGTTATGGTTTTTATATCCCTTCTTTCTCACTGAGAAGGTTTTGCTCAAGTCATTCCTCTTCTGAGTAGGCATAGCAGGTGGAAGATGGTTATTCAATTGAAATCCTAGCATATGTATTTTTTTTAATGTTCAAGTCTCCATCATTCTCTTTCCACTGCCTCACTGAGGCTCTGTAATTGCTTTTCCTGTCAGCTGCAATGCTGCCTTGGACTTCCAGTAGTGCCATTTGCTCCTACCTCTTTGCACGCAACTATCAACCATATTAAATACAGCACCCCCATGTAGATTTATCTGGTTGTACTTGTTGGAACAGCTCTGTGGCATTTATTCAAGGGAGTAAGGAATTGCTTTTGCAATCATGGCTTGGCAAAGAGCAAACCAGGAAAGGATGCCCAGACAAGAATGAATCTGTCAGACTCATTTTCTTCTTGCTTTTAATGCTGAATTTATTTTGTCAGCTTCTCGAGGAAGTAAAACATACAGATGTTTGATACTTAACTGGAAACTCAAATTCATTTACATTCCTGAGATAAAATTAAAATTAAACAAAGTCTGCTTCACTTCTTACCATCCTCTTACCATCTTCTCCATCTTCTGCTGACCAGACTTGGAGTCTAGTAAGGGCAACGAGGCATCACTTTGTCATGATAAAGCCACCTAAGATTGGGTTTGAAGGTTAATAGGGGCTCGAAGAGCATGGATATTTAATTGAAATCAAATATTCAGGCTCTGTGAGAAAAGAATATCTGCAGTATCTGAGATTAAATGACTGTAGGATGAAAAAATACATTTCTTCCAATGTCCGTCTGGTTCAACTGGACACAGTTGAACTGTAACGTGGTGATACCTGAGGAAAGGTGTTGTTCTTCCTGGGAGTGTGTTCAGCTTCCCTGGGGCAGGGTGAAATCTGTCCTGGGGGAGCCCAAACCCCTAACAACCACTGCCTTCTGCTGGACCCCTGTGCAGAAGTGACTTTAGCCTTCCTGGATCAGTAAAAATATACGTTCCCTCTCTTCCCACCCGAGGCATGCTCACTGAACTATCTCCAGGTCTTGTATGTCTAAATCTTTTTGTCCCTGTCTCTCATGTTATTGGTTGTCTTTCATCCTACCACTTGTTGTATCTCACCAAGGATTATTAGCTTTCCAGGACAAAGTTAAAATCTTCCATTTCTTGCAGGACATCTCATGTGCTTTTGAGGGCCTTGCAAATAAACAGGCAAGGTCAATGCTGCCATGGCACCTTCTCCCTCTAGATAGCAGGGCTGAGCAGGAGCAACTGTGTTTGCAGTGGGACACTTGTTGGGAAGGCAGGTGTGTCCTCTGGATCTCTGCTGGATCTTTGCAGGGTTGTGTATACAGCTGAGCTACCATTACCTGCCACCCAAATAAAGCTGCCAGTCTAGTACCCTGCTTACGTACTTAACCAAACAAAGCTTCACTTTGGCGTCAGTGGGTGTTAGCAAACCAGTGTGACTCCTGGAGGTCACAGGGCTTTTTGGGAGCTGGTTCCTAAGTAGAAATATTTCTGAGGGAGGCAGAAAAGTGGGAAAAAATAAAAATAAAAAATAAAATAAAACAAAGAAGGTTCCTACAGGAACAAGGTCTCGCTCAAGTCCCAGCTCCTTCAGACTGGTAGTGCAATGTTCAGTCCCATTAATTCCTGATCACAACTCTAAATTAAACGTTTGTGTGTGTGCCTAAGTTGCTAGTTGAAATTGATACACTATATCATAGAACTAGGGAAAAAAAAAAAAAACAAAAAACAAACAAACAAAAAAAAAAACAATATATACTTCTCTCTAATAATATATGATTGGAAACCAAATAGAAAAAAAAAAAAAAAAGGAAAGAAAGATCTTATTTCCTACTTCTTATCTGCGAAGGTCTTCACTAAGTTAAAGTGACTAACATTTCCATATGGACTCCAGCTGCAGAATGCATAACTGAAATGGAGATATAGGGCATAAATAACCAGAAAGATCATTTTCCAACATGCAAACCATCAACTTCCTAAATTGGTCATGGGATAAACCCCATAAAGAAGAAAAAGTAGCACAGGAAGTTCCAAAAACAGATTTAAGAAACAGGTTCTCCTAATTCTTGTCTGCTAGCAATTTTCCAGAGAGGCGATGAGGCAGGGGTCCCCACAAGGCAGACAGGGCTTCATGCCACCATACCTCAGCAGAACAGTAAAGAACCCATCAAATTCCAAGAACTAGAGAAAGCTGAAAACCAGAGCATGCACCACCCTCCCAGTCTTGATCAGAAAGCTCAGCAGCTTGCAATGCCATTTAAAGTTAACATCAAGTGGGAGCATGGCAGCTTTGTCAGGAATGTTTTCTCATATCCTTTTGTGAAACCTAAATGCTTTCCAGACTCAGAAAGCCCTGCCCTTAGAACAGGAGACCTAAGTAAATTTGAGCATTTTTAAGAAGTAACATTTCACAGTGTTAGCCATGCAAACACAACTCCAACTCAAATTAGGAGGTGTGAAGATGCACTGGATTTATGAATATGTTAATTGAAACCCTTTTCAGTTATAGAATCCTTTTATTTTCCATATTTTATCACTTCAGGTTTAGCACTGAATTGCATAAAATCTTTTTATTTAAAGCTCTATTGTGATTTTTCTAAAGTTATGGTATCACAGATATATTGTACCTTCTCTTCATGACTCCTACATAGTATACAAAGCTATACAAATCAGATTGGCCATCTCAAATTTGATGAATGGCAAACTTAATCCTTTATAATGTCCTTTTTAAAAATGAAATATTTCAACTTAGTTTATCCCTTTCCCAAATCTAAGTGTGGTTGGCCTTTTTCAAAATATGGTTATTTAAATTTGCAGCTGCCACAAAATGCTTGCCTGTTTTTAGAATGAGAGATTCAATCCCATACCTATGTGGTAACTGATGCTTTAACTGTGACCACTGCATAAAGCACTCAGGATCTGCAAATAACAGAACAGTTTGCTTAGAGGTAATGTGAAATGTAGCATTTGTCAGTGCTGCTGGGTAGTCTACACATGATAAATGACTTCAGACAACAGTGATTGCGCTGTAGAAGAGAATATTTACTGTAGTGAAAGAAAGTTACATTTCCAAGGTCAATATTTTCCCTTATGCTCTGTACTGAACCTGAGGAAATCTTTTGTGCACACCCTGTAATTTAAAATTTGAAAGAAATGTTGACAGAAAGAAATGCATGCTGCTTTTGCATGTCAACTAATCTCTTTTAGCAATACAGAGTGTTACCTTGATTGTCAGGTTCATTTTAGACCTTTCAATCTTCATTCAAGGAAACCTTCACTGTTTGGTTTGGTTTGACTGGTTTTATTAATTTACTTGGTCACTTGTTTGGAAACAAGATCAATACTCTAAAGGAACAAGCTGACATACACAATTAACAAAGGTCTAGTGCCAAAAATAGATTGCTAACTACTGAAATGGCATACAGCTCTTTTGGAAGAAGAGATGTGTGTGCCTTGGCTTTAAAACCATGTTCTCCTGACCATTTTCTGATCCAGAAGGATTAAACATTACTTCATAACTGGCAGATCCATGTCATGATTATCCTGAAGAAATCACCTCTTTAGTAACCTTGCTGAAGAGCGTTGTGCTAGCAGAGCTTGGCTGGGAAGATGGGGAGCTATGAGAGCCTTTGATGAGAGGGCAACAGATGCTTAGCCTTGTGGTGACAGCCGGGTGCTTTGGCATCATACAGGCAAGCCTGAGGAAGCCTTCACCACCAGTAGCTTGAGAAGGGTAGCTCTGTTTTGCTCCCGGAGGAAGAAGAGTGAAGGCAGTATAATAAGCTGAATTGTTGATTTCTGCTACATGCTGAGTAAGGCTTTCTATGTTGAGTAATTAGGAGAATGTGCATGGAATATATTTTTCTCAGTGAGATTAAAGGATCAGAGTCAACATGTGCATGGGACAGACTGCTGCCACGGAGATCAGCCTGAGTCGGCCTCGCAAAACTGCATCACAGTCATGTCCTCACACCGGTGTTTTCATCACACTGGGTGCAGTCGCATTCTTTCTGGAGTGAAACCCCTCAGGTTGAGGACAATGTTTGGTTGCAAAATAGTCACAGAGCTTTCCCTGAGAAGGCTGTCTTCCCCTTCCTTGCAGACATTGTCTGTGCACTGTCAGCTGCAGTGCAAAGGCAGACCACAAAAGCTGCTTTGAGGCCTGAAGTGAGACTGTCCCGGAGGTAGTTATTATCAGAGCAATTCAGGACAACATGCACAACCTCCAGGAGGAACCATGGTGTCCTATATGACATTCTCATGCATATATATATATACATACTTACAAACACATGTATACACAGAAGTAAATATATTAGTTCTGGTTATTTAGCTGCTAATTGGATGATTAGCAAAGGACAATGCGTTAAATGAATCCCTTGTGTAAGCACATTGTTTTTCATGAAGTTATACCAGAGATAATTAAGCCCCCCGTTCATTTCTCCCAGCTTTCCTATCTGTTTAGGGACAGAAAAGAAGTCCCCAGCCCAATTAAACAATCCATCTGGGAAAAGCGTGAATTTTGGAGGCCATTCTTCTCTCAGACTTGGCTGTCTCCTCCTTAATTATTATAAACATATTAGTTACAGTAGTTTGTTTTGGAAGGTAAACAGAAATAAAACATTATGAAAAGTGATACAGTAGTGCAGACCACAAGTATGTCTAACTCTGTCTGTGGATTCCCATAAATGTCAATATTTTCATTAGATTACTGGTGTTCCTATTGAAGTGGCCAACACAGTTCCAGTAATTCATTATTTATTTTCTCTCTTGTTCTCCTCGAATATGAGCTACCTCCTGCTGCTTGTACATCTAGCCCAGTATGGTGGGTTGCTTATAGCATTTGAAATACCCTCATGTTGAGAACAGAAAACAAACAAAATATTTTCCCACAATCACAAGAAACCATGCTATGAAAGGATTTTCAAACAGAGCTTGTTTGTGCCACCTGGAAAGCAGCCCTTTCACTAGCTCTGACTGACAGAGTTCGAGCCCTATCATTATTTCTCTTAAGGAAAATCCAACACCTTGGATATAGACATACCAGAGAAAAAAAAAAAAAAAAAAAGTAATTTTACTGCCATGAAACACTTTGGAGTCAATGTCGAGTAATAGCAGATAATTGTAAAAGAAGCCATGCTTTCTAGAAACATAATAGAGATGAGGAAGTCACTTTCACACCTCTGCAAAGAGAGAGAGAGAGAGAATGGTATGGTTGTCTGAAATAATTATCTTTCCCTTCAAGCAGAAATCAGCTATAAGCTCAGTAGTTCCATTATTTCTTCTATATAGTGTTAATATTTCTGGGAACCTGTAGATTGAAGTAACATCCAGAAAAAGCAGAAAACATTTTAAATAAGTGCCCTTGGGGGCGGGGGGGAGTTAAGGTCTAGGAATATTTTGTCCATTTATACAGTACCTGAAAAGCTTGAGTTTCACTCCTGTAACAATATGCAAATAGTAGGAAAGCTTTATATCAGTTAGGACCAAGAGCATATGTTCACATCCTATCATGTCTTGGCATGTCAGGAAATAGCTGGCTAGCAAGATTGATCAATTGATAGGAGAGTCATACAAGAATCTGACTAAGACTGTACCCTGTGTCACCAAGTTTCAGCTGCTGCAGGTAATGCTGTCATGCATGTCCATCCTAGTGCTGCTCTCATGCATCCTCTGAGCAGTGTTTGATGGAGTCGTGCAGTCAGCTCTGCTCATCCATTTCTCCGTTACCCAACAGCATCCCTAACATGGCAGATGTTTGCCTTCACTCTAGACGTGTCTGAGATGCACCCATTTTATTTGTCAGAGTTTCAGAGCTATCAAGCTCTTTGGTAGCTCCTGGCATTTATTATAAACCCATTCCCTTTTGCATTTTCATTCCATTTAGCATTTTGCAGGCATTTGCTTCCAAAAGCTTTAAGATGTCTGCCTGTGTGCCTCTGGGGGACGTCCCAGTTTCATATCCATATGTTCACATGGAAATAACATTTGAGTTATTTCATAGATTCATAGTTTGGTCAATGAGATGTTGATTGGCCTTTGAGTTGTAGATTTTCAACAAACGAATCTTGTTTAAACTGGTAAATGCAGCTGCCGCACTGCCAATTTGTGACCTTATTTCCTTCTGGATATCCCCATTGGCTTGCATGCTGCTGCCAAGGTATGTAAATTGACCTAGGGGTATTCCCTTGCCCTCTAAAGTAATTCTTCAGCTGGGAGTCGCTGGGGTTCTCATTAGATTGACCTTATAAAACTGATTATGAAACCCATCTGTTTGTGATTAAAAATAATTTGTTGTGATTATATGGTGAAATGTTGTTACTTTGGTACCCCATAGCTGCTGCTATGAAGCAGTATGTTTTCAAGATTTCTAGCTGTTCATCACCTGTGTCTGCTCCTAGATCATCCTTTGCTACCAATGTCATGGAAAATATATGCCACTATGATGGCAGCATTTCTCCCATCTTCCTAAAAATAGGCCAGTGGTATTAATAAGATGGTAATCAAAATTATTCCAGTTACTTGCAAACTTATTTTCTGATTTTCATGGTCTTATTCTCCAACTTAAAAGAAAAGAAAAGAAAGCTAGGCAAGCAAAAGTTAAAAAGAGAGAGAAAAATAGATAAGGGAAGCATTTATTTTTTGCAGTCAGATTTATACTAAATGTAGGGATTTTACATCAGGCTGAATTTATTACCTTTATTTCTAGTTTAATTTATTACAGTAGTAGGATGACTACTTATCTAACTCTGAATCCTCACCCTGCCCACCCATGTCCTTGTCCCCTGCATTTTAGAGAAGAAACCTTGGAGCATCTAAGGGTGCTGGATAGTGATTTACCTGGCCTGCAGCGAGACTCCTTTCAAATCTTTCTCACTTGGTATGTTGGTGTATGGGATTTGGTTTTCCATGAGAATTGTTGATTTAGCAGCTGTGGTAAATGGTGTTCCCCCAAACCCCATCACCTGCACATACTGCTGCAGAAGTACATGTGAGGATTGCATGCGGCACAGGATCACACACTAAAAATGGATCTCTGTGTATATTGCTTTTATTCGCAGGTCCTCTCCTTGTCAACACACACAAAGAGATGAATCAGAGCCCAGATCAGTTTTCATTATCATAAGCCTTGTTTTATACATTTCTGTTATGTTTCCTATTACTCAAATCTTTGACTGAACACATATTTTTCTTACTTGTCATCTTAGTACAAACTTTCCCAGGAATTTCAGATCATTTTTGTTGCTCTTTCTGGATATTTGCAGTTGCTATGTAACTAAGATAAGGCAATGACAACCAACCTATTATTCAGAATATTTTTTTGCCTAGGTACATAAGAGTATATATAGTTGTATACAATATGGAGATATGAAAGCCATATATTCTACATCCCCTTGTTAAAATACACAAAATAAGTTATGCAGGCTATGTACTGCAGAGTTTTGGAAGCAGTATGACTGTTTATCCATCTCCGATCAGCTCTCGAGTGTACACAAAAAAGCTGCAGTGACTCAGTGATATGGCTCCAGATTCACACAGCCAGCATCTGGGCTGGATTTTGTCTCAGTGCTGGCAATTTTATGTACAGCCCATGTACCTGAGAAGTTGCAATGATGTTTCTCGCATTAATTGATTTTGCACTAATGCAAATTAGGCTTTTTCAATGACAGCTATGCTTGCTCCAATCCAATACCCTCACACCACTGTCACCAGGAATATATTAAAGACTGCAAGCTGCAGCCTTTACAAACAAGTACTTGTTGGGCTGATGGGTATCACCCGTATCAGCTGCCATTAGAGAAAGCACATGTCAGAGGCAGGGAACCAGCACCTTCACCCCTCCAAGCTGGATACTGCTGCTGGGCTCCCTTGTCCAGCTATGGGGTGATGGAGCTGGGGATGGTGCCTCTGCCCTCCCTGGCTTGGCCAGCCCCCAGCACGGCAGGGCTCATGCTCCTGCCATGCTGGGGAGCCCCGTGGGTCTCAGTGACTCATTAAAGCCCAAGTGTGTGTGTTATGTGGTCGCCAAGGCAACGAGATAATTGAAGTAATTACTTCCACAAAGTCTCCTTTCGATATCCAGCACGTCAGCCTGCCTGTCGTTGGGCAACCTGAGGCATGCATGCTGCAGCCATCTTTTCTGGAAACCCAAAACGCATTTCCAGTATGGGGAGTGCATGCTCTCGCAAGGATTTTGTTGTTGTTGTTGTTGTTGTTTTTTCCACTCCACAGAGCACAATGCCTTTTTCCAAGTAAGTTGGTTTTTGCCTTGGGTACCCCTTGGAGACTCGTGGCAGATAAAGCAGCCACAGATCTGGTTCTCTCCTTACATTTAAATAAACATTCCTGTCCCGATTGGCAAAAGCCCCATCTCTGCTTCCAGCCCTGCCTGAATAGGCAGGGCCGCTACTGCTACCGCGCAGACGCTGATGCTATCAGCCGAATGTGCTCCCAGAGAAAGTAGGGAAAACACACTAGAAAACCCCACACTGTTGATAAGAGTAGCGGAGGCTCAGAAAATGTCCTAATTAGCAGCCAGTAAAAGAGATTGCTTCACCAAAACAGCTGGGGCTCATCTCGGCCAATTATACCAGCTCGTGTTTCTGCTCATGCATGGTGGTGAGGTTGGTTTTCCTGAAGTATGCAACTAGGGGCTCAGGGAAGAGCCAGGCACACCGCAGCTGGGCAGCTCCACGTGCCCCCATCCCACTCCCGTCTCCTTCAGAATTCCCCACAGCCTGCATAGGGAAGTTTTTGTTTGGGATTTGGTTCATGCTGATGGGCCTGTGCTGGGTACTTCACTGGAACTGAAGCATTCATTTGAGTCGTGACCCGAGGCAAATTTGAATGTAGGTTTCCAGAAGTGCTAAAACAGTATAGACAGAGTTTAATGGGCCAGTCTCCAAGCTCTATAAATTTAACTATTCCCGTATATCTAGTGTAAGTTACAAGTTGATTAAAACATGTGTGAATTGATTCCTGTAGACTGACACTTCACGGGTGGCTTTAGACTGAGAAATGATCTGGTTTTGCTTTATAAAGTGTTCTGTATCTCATCGGTATGGCTTGGAAGTTGTCTTAGAAAATCTCTGTGGCTGCTGGACCAGCTGAGCTGGCAGTTTGGCCAGGAGGCAACAGACAGATGACTATACTCCTTTTATCACCTGGAGGTTGCAGAAAATGCAAACAATATGGCCTTGAAGAGAGAGTGCATCAGAAAAGCAGTGTCTCCTTAATCCTTTGAATGAAAATTTACTCCAGCCTCGGACTTATCCTCATCAGTGGTAGCACGCCCATATCAATCTAGGAAAAAAAAAAAAAAAAAAAAAAAAAAAAAAAAAAAAACATAAACAATCCCCCCCCCATTAAACCTCCCCCAACCACTCCCGCACCCCCAGAGGAGAACACAAGGATAAGGGGGGGGCTCTGGGCAAAGCCTTGTCTGCATGTTGGGGCAGAAGAAATGGGCTAGAGGCCTTCAAAGGGGGTGGGCATCCTTTCAGCCTGAGGACCCCTGGGTTGTTGGGAAGGGCTGTGCGCTCTGGACAAGCCTGGGGATGAAAAGAAGGCTTTCTCATTCTCATGTTGCGGGAGGCTTCCCTTGTCCCTGCCATAGCCAGCAGGACATCACTGTTTCCTTGCAGACGTG
>NC_048896.1:62263313-62286531 GCF_011077185.1 Oxyura jamaicensis
CCCCCCCCCCCCCCCCCCCCCCCAGCAGACAGCCTCTGCCACCTCCCAGGATGCTCCTATCATGCTGCCTCCCGGGATTTTCACTGCAGAGGGCCATAGATGAGTGTGCCTGTGCGCATCTGCTGATGCAATAGTATGACCTCCTGTGAAGTTCTTATGTCACAGTCTCCTGCTGGAGAGGTTGTAGGGGAAGACTATAGCACTTTTGGCAAGACATCATGGAGCCAATCTTGATTGTTTTCTGGGCCACCACGAGAAAAGCTTCATAAACTGCTCCATTACCCCATGCCAGTAAAGATGTCAGTCCGAGCTATCACCTTCTCCGTTACCACTCACCTCCTACCTATTGTCTTTAATAGCAGTTGCTAATGTTACAAGCAAAGATAACTGATACACTCCTAAATAAAATTCCTATAAACTTGATTTTGATAATAGAAGAATAATGAAAGGTATATAGTTTCAGCAAAAGTTTACAGTGTGTGTTTTGCTATCCTTTCAGGGAAGCTATTTCCACTCTTTTTGGTGCCATGCAATATCTAGCTGAGAGACAATCTAATTTAGATAACTTGTCCCCAGCAATGGCCAATGATGTTGTTTCTAAGAGAAAGCAGCCAACACTGCCATGACTATGTGAGGCTGTAGGTCTGAGGTTTAAACTCAGTCTGAATCTGAATGGCTTGAGATTTTATTAGCAAAATCTTTATTAATCTGTTTTTCTCACTCCAGTGGTTGTTTTTAGTCTTCATTTGTGTACTGTTTGTAGCGTACACATGAATGGCAAAGACCGATGAAGTGCAAAGACTTCTTTTTTTTTTTTTTTTTTTTCCTTGTCATGTGGCATGATGTTTTTTCTATTTCCCTCAGATTTAATAAAAGGCAAGTACTGGGGCTGGGTGGGTGGGGATTATGATTGCTCTATGAAATTCCAAGCAATGCATTCCTGAGATTTAGGTGGGAAACCAGTGGAGTGCGTACTTGCCATTTGTAAATCATATTATTTAAATTCCCTGTTAACGTACATAACTCACTATCTATCTTGATAATCAAGCATGCTGGACTACTTCCAGATAGCGCAAACCAGACAGAGGGTTTGGACTTTGCTTTGATTACTAAGACACTTGAAGTAGAAGCTTAATTCCACACCCTTTCTGTATTGCATGATTTTTAGTTCTTAAAATATGCTTTTAAATCTTATTTCTGGAAGGCAGCGACATACATGGCCAGTCCCAAGCACAGAAGTTCACAGCATATTATTTTACATGTACTTAAATTTAGCAACATAAAAGCAACTGTTGAATTAAATGCTATGTGGTGAGGAAAACAACGTAGATGAGCTGTGGATGTGTTGTGAGTGAGAAAGAAGCTCATGATTAGCCGCAGTTTGAAGGCTGAGTCCCTGATGTCCATCTACCAAGCTAACTGCATCCTCCTGCGCCTCTTTTTCATGCTGATTTGCATGGCTGGAAATGAGAAATTTGGCATCTGAACTGATAGGGTGCGCTCACCCTATCAGTTGAGCAAGATTCAGGATATTTTACCTCAGATGTACTGTCATCTCCTTAAACATAATGGGGTTATCACAGCCTGTGGGAGCAAAACAACTTGGGTGGACCAGGCACTGCCTTTGTGGGGAGGCTGACTTTGCCCCTGTGGAAGGTGATTCCTCCCAAGCCTAGATTATGCTATCAGAAAAAGAAAATTGGGAAGTCCCAGTAATTTTATCCGAGCATAACACCATGCGAATGGTGTTAACATAACTCTTCTGAAATATCTGTTGCATTCTTAATCTTAGGAGAGTATTTGCCCCTTTATTATCCAGTACTTACATTTCACAGCCAAACACTGAGATTCTTTCCCTCTTGATTGTTCCTTTTTTTGCCTGAATAGATAGTCCCAGTGGATATCTTCTACCTGTTTCCTGTGTGGGGAACAAGCAGATAAGGTAGCAGCTCTTCAGCTTTCAGTATGTGCACAGTAAGGTCCACTACTGAGGATATGAGGACATGCTTAGGCACCGTCCTGACTCAGGACCTTTATCCCTACCACTTCTTTTCTGCTTCTGTTACCAGAAAGTCTACTCTTTTTAGTTTTCCCCAGCTACCTGTGAAGATAACAGTCTCATTTTATGAATTCTAAAAAAAAAAAAAAAAAAAAAAAAAAAAAAAAGCAGGTCTATGCTTGAAATGACCCAAAAAGCTAATCTCTATTCAAGACATTTGAAACCAGAAGGTGGTGGTGTTTTTTGTTGTTGTTGTTGTTTGTTTTTTTCTCCAGAACCTAATGGAAAAAATCATTCAAGATATTTTTAGGTGTATGTGGTTTTAGATCAGTATATTAATCTTTATTATCTAGATTAATGGAACTTTAGTATTAGATAAATGTTTATATAATATAACCCTTGCCAGTGCTGAAGGTAATGGGTGTTGCCATTGTACAATACTTTGCATTCTTTAATATGTACATTATTTATGAACATATTAGCCAAAATTCCAAACAAGTACATAGTTTGAAGCCTAACCTTGGAGTTTCTGCCCCCTAATCCATATGAGAAATGAAGGAGATAGTGAGCAGAATCAACTTTTCTATGTGCACGTGCACTGAGATTAGAGGCCTAGATAGGATGCAGATGTGAAACTCTGTCAAGTCATTTCACAGCTACGGTGAGCATGCAAGCAGCCTCAGATTTTTCACAAAGCGTGGATAAAAGCTGAACACCTGCCAGTCCCATATGTCTGACAGTGGAACATATTTTTCCATGGTCTCTTTCCTGAACTTCTACTTAATTCTCCTTTGCAAGATACCATGGATCAGTTCTTGTAGCATTTTTCACAGTGTTACCTACCCAGAGTGAAATCTAGAATTGCCTTTAAAATGACAATTTTTAAGTAAGGATAGTAGCATATTCTAATGATCCAAGGAATAATATTGCATTTTTTTACATTAACACAGTAAATAAACCACTCTCAGTGCTGTTTGAAATATCAACAATTTTATTAGCAATGCTATCAGTCCAGCCCTTCCTATTTTAGGCAATTTATTGTTCCTGCTTGCACAGTGCAGAGAAACTGGAGAATATAATACTGGGACATGTGATTGCTATCAAAGCTACACAGCAGTATTTTATGCTTTCATTTTGAGGAAACATGGACCATTTTTCTCTGACCATTGCCTGGGATGAGAGCTCTTTAGCCTCTGTTGTGCCCTGACTCAAGGCAAGTGCTCCTTGAGGAAAACACAACTGAACCTCCAACATTTGCGTGAAAAAGGGTCCCACTTTGAATGAACCACCAAAGTATTAAAACTTCTTAATCTTTATTTCATGTTCTTCATTCAGCCTGAAAAATACGATGGAGCTCCATGTCTCAAAGGAAGATGTTTTCTCCTGAGTTGTCAGCATGCCCTCCTGAGAGCATATGGATTTCCCACAGTTTTCTTCATAGCGCTTTTAGCCTCTTTGCTTTTTGTCCCAGCTGGAAGCAGAAACTGCCAGAGGTTCATGAAAATGAAAAATGGGGAGTGAAATACATTGTAAATCCAAACTTTCAAACCCCAATAAGGCTTAATTATTATTTCATCCAAAGTGGCTTGCATAATTATTTCTCCCAGGTTTTAATGCTGTAAACCTGTCTTCTGCAGCACACATTCACATTCCCATTGACCATGCCAGGAACTCACATCCAGATATATCACTTGAGCATGAAAACATACAATGATTCTATAAAAACCTGCCAACTGCTTGAAAGCTAAATATCATTGCCTCAGTATGAAGAGTACTTTCTAAAGAAAGTACAAGGAAGTGCAGGGAATACTGAAGAAACTGTATCTATTTATCTTAGACAAAACTGCCAGATTTTTAAGGATGTCTCCTCCAGGTACTGTCAAGTAGCAATGGAGGTCCTTACATAATTTGGACCAGAAATGATACTCAGTTAAAGAAAGCAAAGGGCATGTCAGAGATAATTTCCTTCTTGTGGCATGTTGTCATTCTGCCTCAGTGCTCCAAATGCAATATATGTCATCGCTAATAATTCCTGCACCCTACGGCATGTCTGTTTTTCCCTTTAATTCAGTGGTTAGATGAACCAGCCAAATTACACATGGCTGTGAGTTCCAGGGGGGAAATGGCTGGTATATATGAGAGACTGATTTCACATTCAGATTTGCAATGAAAAGTATGAGACAATGTTCCAAAAGAGATACTTTGTCATTGTCCTCTAGCCTAATATAGTTACTTTTGAGTATTATTAAAAATTTGCATTAATAATTCATAAGGACTTGGGGAAATTCTTAATTGTGCTTCTTTTCCAATTTTCCCCCCATGGCATCTATTTTTTCTTTCAGTCGGATAGATAGGTTAGTTGATTTCCTCATTTCTACTTTCTATATTTTAGAGCTTGTCTTCTTACTGTTTTATTTGGAATTACCCCCCAGCTTCTGTCTACTTCCTAAAGATGGGGTCACCATGCCCACAGTTTTCCACAGCAGCAGCGTAGTCCTCCGACTTTCTGAGAAGCTGCACTTCTAGAGAAGGAGAAGGTGATCCTTATCTTCTCTTCATCTCAGGGCTCTGGGTCATTAAATGTTGCTAACAGTTCCTCGAGAGCTGTATTGCCTTGCTAAGGAGGCAATCCCCTTTCTAAAGCCCATACTGTCTTATTCTTAATTCTGTGCTTATGATGACTACTTTGTAGATTATGTATGAATTTATTTTTCATGACACTTGGAAAAGCTCCTATCCCTTGAAAACTTAAGGGACCTTTGTGGACTATCTTTGTGCATGAGATAATATTTGAATGCCACTAAGACAAAGGAAAAAGACAAACAAGTCACTCTGAAAGTCCAAGGTACTTCCCCTACACACCACGGAGCATAAAATTCAGTATATACTGATTAATAAGACATTGCTTCTTATGCTGTGAAGCTCATTAATGCAGGATTATATATGTGTAATAGTGGTGAGGTAAATGCCTAAAAAACCAAAAACCTCCACTGTGCATAACGATCTCATGAAGTTCTTCCTCACCCAGGTGCTGCAAATCCCACAAACCAAGACCTTTGCTATGTAGGCAGCTTGGCAGCTTTCTGGGGGGGGTGGGGGGGGGAACAACCTGTAATCAACACAACTTCCTCCTCTAAATTGCATATAAACAGTGACCTTATTTATGCTTCCCAGTGATCCTTCCTGGTAGTGGTGGGATTACTAATTGCTGCCTTCCAGAGCCTTCCTCCCCGCTGCAGGAGGGCCAGGGGGAGAAGGACCAGGACCAGAGTCAGGCCGGGGAGGGGAGCAGATTCCAGCCCCAAGCTGCCTCTAAGCCCTTGGGAGCCCAGCCAGCAGCTGGCATGGTGGGCATTTGGCAGAGCTGTGGGTCCCTTGCACAGGGATAGTAGTTTCAGGGGATGGAAGCTGAAGTGGTGACACATCCCTCAAATTTTATCTGAAGGCAGACTGGAGGGTTCACATGCAGCAGCCCTAATTTGGGGAAATGGTGTGTGGTTTCCACTTGGAAGCTCTTAATTAAATAGTCTGCCTAGGCTTGCAAGTAGGTCTGTGTTTATCTGAACACGCTTTTTGTTTTCGCGGGGGTGGGTGGGATGAATTAGGGGGCAGGAGCGTGCACTCCAGGATAAAAATGTCTAGTGCCGACTTTGCCAGTCCTGCAGTGAGGAAAGCAGAAGTGCAGATCTACTGCATGGCTTCCAATTTTCCTGTTTCTGGTTTCAACATTTAATATATTAATTTATACTGTTTATCCAGGAAGCCTGCTTTCCTTCACCTTTGGAAGGCAAAACACTCCGAAGCCAAGAGAGCAGCAATCCTCATGAATTCTCCGTGGGCCAGAGAGGCCAGGCAATGTTTAAAGACACAGTTTATCAAATGGGATTTGCATTGCCCTTGCATCCTTCTGCCTTCATTTTGTTGTTTTAGTTTTCCTGCTTTCTCAGGGGCATTCATTGACTGAATTGTCTAAACACATTGACCACAACTGCCAAGTTATAAATGCTTTCCTTCAGAGATGATAATCCAGATAAAGCAGTTGGCTAGCTGCCTCCAGAAGAGGAATATATAGCAGGGTGAGTTCCTAGCACTTTTATTTATCATCTGGAGTATCTTAATTATTAGCATTAGACAAAGGCTTAGGCGTTTCCCAAGGAGCTGGGTACAGATGTATGATTTATGCTGGCAGAGGCTGTGCTCCTGCCCTGCCACATGTCTGCATGTCGCCCTGTCCTGCCCCTTGGAGATGGTGGGGCACAGTGGGGGAACATAACCCCAAAAACACAGGATGGCTGTGGCAGAATCTGGCCCTGCATCTGTGGGCAGAGCTGCTGGAGCAGGCTGTGTGTGCAGCCCTGGGGCACATCCCTGCTGCTGGCAGGGTTCACAGCCAAGTTTGGGGTGCTGGCACCTTGCAAAGGGAGGATGGAGCAGGGGAGTGCATCCCTCCACTTGGCCTTTCCTGCTCGTGCTCTGCCTCCAGTGCCAAAGCACCGTTTCCACCTAGTTCTCTAAAGGTGATTTTTATAAAAAAAAAAAAAAAAAAAAAAAAAAAAAAAGTGGCAGGTTTACAGGTATGTAAACACCTTGTTTTACAAACAGTAATATAAAAGCCTGACTTGACCTGACAGCTTTTCTTAAAGAAAATATTCCCCAGCTATAATGAATCTCCTGTCACTAGTTCCCGTTTCCAGAGACAAACTGTACTGTTCCAAGAATGTGTTGCACAAGTGAATTCAAAACAAAGTAATCATGGGGAAAGTGGGTTCCTTATAGCAAAGCTTTTATAAAGCATCACAGACACGGTTATTTTAATCTTCTGAAGTGTCTCTATCAGTACTTCCTTTCCTCCAAGCAATTTGGACCAGAATGACAGCAGCAATAATTGCAGGATGAGTCACTGGCTATATTGGAGGTGAGACATCATTGCGGATAGAAGGCCAAGAAACAAGCCTTAAAAACGGACTTGTTTTTATATTGCTTCTGTGTCTGTCAGCTGGGCAATCCTTATAACGGCACCGCGAGTGTCCCTGGTCCCAGGGCCCGCTGGCAATGCTGCTCCAGTTTCAGGTTTCCAGGACACTTCCAGAAAACCATTTCCAGCTGACTCCTGTCAGGCAGGATCTTAATTTCTGAGCTCGTTTTAATATAAAATTTATATTTGTTATAGTCACATAAATTATCATTTTGTTACATGAAATATTTTACAGGTTGTTGGTTATTATTTCAAACTAGGCCATTTGGGGATCCTTGTTGGTGAAAATCAGTCATGACAAATATTTAACGTTGCTTAAAGGAAATAGTTTTCATGTAGGTACTCTTAATAATAATAGCTATCTCCATGTGATCAATTCTAAGATGTGTTACGATACCCAGAAAGCATCTCTATGATAGCATTTGCAAGTTCTGCACTCCACAATCTTGTCACTGACACAGATAGAGCAATCCAAAAGCCCTGCAGTGGGATACGGGGAGAAAATGAGGCGGACAAAGATGCAGGAGAGTCTGGAGCAGGAAAGGAGGAGGATGGGGAAAGAACTGCTTTTTGCAATTGTTGCTTGGGCTTAAACGACCAGAGCAAGTTCAGAAGTCCTGGAAAAAATGAGTTTTGGCATCCAAAAAAGTGAGATACTTTTGTGGCACGCTGAGGGAAGAAGAGGCTGAAGGAAGCAAGGGGTCCTGCCTTTCTCTTACTGCTCATTCACACATAGAAAGTTAACATCATTTACTGCTGAGTTTCAGAGCGGACTTGAGATTCAAGCTTTTCCCAGGGTGGAAACCAAGGGAAGTTTATCCGATAAGGAGGTGCGAGAGGCAGGGAGCTGCGAGTACCTGGCACTGCTAAGGCTGTGCTCCCCAGAGCTGGGGGCTGTGGCGCAGGAGGAGCAGCTAGTGAATGGAAACGCGAGCTGTCTGTGGTACGGGGTGAGCAAGCTGGGAGCCGGGCAGCAGCAGGAAGGGAGGGCTGAGCCCGAGAGGAGCATGCACCGACTAGCACCAGCGCAGAAAAAAACAGCTCTTGGAACCACTTCCATAAATTTTATTTTCCTTGAAGCATCCGACAGCAGAAGAGAGTGAGAAAGGGAGGGGAAGAAAGGGAAGGGGGAAGGGAGACAGATGGAAGTGTGAACGGAGCCACAAGCTGTTAACGTGCCCTCCCAAAAGTGCAGATAGGCAATCGTTTCCCGTCATGACACCAGCGTGCCCTCGGACGGCTGGAGAACATCACCATGGAGAGCCTGCTGCTCTCCTCCTCCGCTGGCCATCCTGCAGCTCACCCGTGGCTCAGGGCTGGTCTCGGAGAGCTCTGCGCTGGGGAACAAATAAATCAGTGGAGCTGGAGGACTGGGCTGCGGCAAGCAGGCAGAGGCATGCGGAGAGCAGGGCAGGGAGGGACCAGGAATCCCCCAGCAGCAAAGCCCCTGCAAGCCCAGCCTCCCCACACTGGAGAGCCACCAATAGCCCCAGCGGTCCAGCACAGCTTCATACCTTCTCTAGAAACAGTGAGGAGCTCCCAGAGGGTCTTACACCCCACCACCCAACACCACTAGTGCCAAGCATGTTTGCAGCAGCCCTAACGGAGCAAGAGTAATGGCTCCTTCCTCGCATTCGACTCCCAGAAATTGCAGAACAGAGCCCTCATGCAAAAGATGCTTCTAACTTTTGTCCTGTCTTTTGACACCTTGCTCTTAACCCTGCATTTCTTGGTGAGGAAGTATTTATTTATGATAGGAAAATGTGGGTGGGAAACAAGCACATAAACACATCATTCATAATCACATATTTCTTTTTTTAGTTTTGAGTGCTGGAAGCAACAGGGAAATGTAAACTAACAAAAATACTTCTTTTCAACCTGCACTAATAGTGGCTGGACCATTAACTGTTTCCTAGTCTGTCATCCTAATAACATGTGGTTGGTTATGTGGCAGCTCCCAGGCAAGGAAGAAAGGTTCCTGTTGCCATGTGTGTTCCACAAAAGTGTATGCCAAGTAGAGGGGACAAAGAGACTTGCCCAGGTCAGTGAAAAAGGCCGGATCTAAACCCTTTCAAATCAGTGAAATCAGTTGCATTGAGTTCATCTGGGGATTTGGATAAGCCCCTGAGTCAGAGAGAATGTGGAGGATCACAAACACATCTGATTCTCTCAGCATTTGTCTCCTGAATTATATCATTATTTTCTTTTATTTGGGGGGGGGCCCCCCCCCCCCCAAGTGCAAGGCACAGTTGCCAAGGCAGAGACCAGGGCTGGCTAAAGCATACAAAAGTGTTAAAGTGCTTTATAATGATTCTAAGAAGTGCTCAGTAAAAATATTCTGTATCTAATAAATGTGTGAGTAAGGACACAATAATATTCACAGAACCATAACTCCTTCCAGCAAAGACTTTGAATAGAAAACAGATCAGATGGCTCCCATACAGAGAGAAGCAACTGGTTGTTATTGCAGCCACCATGGAAACTTCTCAGGCCTCTGCTCTGTAATTCCAGATGGTAAAGCAGGGGAGCAGACCACAGCACGACTGATACCAAAGTGAAGATTTAGCTATGCTTGTAATAGAGCCGGCTCTTACTACAGAGCCACAGAAATCTCTTGGATTTAGTGCTGCACTGGGGATAAATGGAGTGCTTGGAAAAGATCGAGGTCATACAGGCTGCCTCTTCACTCACCTCTCTTACAGTGCCTCCAAGTGCAGCTGTGTTGTACAGAAGCGTAAGGGCCTTACCAGAGCTATTCTGATCACACGTTGCTCTCATGGCCTTCCGAAGCGATCCTCTATTTTCTAAACTGACTCAGGTTGTTTGCTTTTTGTGAAGCTGAACAAAGCTCTCTTAGGAAATCACAAAAATGTCTGTAGTAGGGATTGTCATTGAAAGACAGGCACCTTCTCAGCTAGTCTTTGTCGAAAATGCCAACCTTTACTTTTTAACAGCTGAACAGCCCCAGAAACTTAGGTGAATGGACTTGTGGCTGAGTTAGAGGAAGTTTCAGATCAGAGACAGATGGAAGCCCCCTTCCTGGCTGCAGAAGTCCTGGTGTGAAATGTCTGCACCACGCTCCATCTACCAGGGATCTGGGGCTGGGGGCCCTGCTGAGAACATAGTGATGAGGTTGCCACAACTATTGGAGTAACTTCAGCAGTGAAATTAATTTTTTTGTGAATGCTTAGGGGCTTCAAATTCCAACAGTGTTGTGAAACATGGGTGCAAAGAGAGGCAAAGAGGATAGCAATATATACTGAACTACTTGTTCGCTAATGAGTAGGTCGTGACAGGACTGTAACAAGGTGCTCCAGTTACAAAATGCAAACAGAAAGCATGCTGAATTGAAATGAGGAGATACAGTGTGCGTTCATTGCCGGAAACAAACAAATGTCAAAATGAAGCACATCCTCTCTGACCTAATGGGGAGAACATCGGGTAGGATCCTGTCGGTTTGGACTCAAGTACTTGCTTTGTTGGGTGACCTTGGGAAAGTCACTTTCTTCAAGTCTGTGCAAGACAGGAATAGTCACCTCCTTTTCTAACAGAATTATTATTATCCTAACTGAAAGAATGAATTATGGTGGCTGTTATTTCGGTCCTCTCCCATCATTTTTCTCAGTCAGTTCAGCTCTTGTATCAGGGTGGCTCTCTTCTGGCATATGACATGCTGGGCAAGCTTAATCAGGTGTCATTTATGAAATGAAATGGGATTAAATTTTACTTGTAGTTAACAAGCACCCAACTATATTATCCACTGAATCATCACAATGTCAACCTCTTAAATTTTATTTAGCTTAAACAAACCATAGGCTGTTGCTAAGGAAGATATTATAACATTATAATAATTATAACCGTGAAGTGTTGTAACAGTTCTCTGATGGAGGCATTGTTGACTTTTCAGATTTTTCTCAGGTTTATATGGATGGCATTTAATTTGATTGCCTTTCACAGGTCTAACCACAATGCTTATCCTTTATTTTCAAACAAAGAGTAAAGATATTTGTCAAAGGCTACAGAAAATCCTGGAAGTGAGAAGTACACTCAGTGTTTGTACTTGGTCAAAGCTATGGAGACTGCATTTGGCTATGCCCGCTTACAGTCTTTTTCTGTAAAACACAGTGATTAAAATAGAATATGTTTTATGATTGCATTTGGAATACTTTTTTTTTTTTTTTTTCTTTTACCACATTTGCCTAGCATAAATGCGTGACAACACAGCTGACTGAGGAATGACACATGCACTGCTCCACGGTGCCAGTTTGAGGTGGAATCCTCTTTGGTGCATTTCAGTTCTCACTTTCAATGCCCCTGAAGGTCATGCTAGGAAACTTAGGGAAGGTTATATAGATTCTGCAGCTTCAGAAGTTTGCCATTAAAAAGCATTTCATGTGTGTTTATTAATCACACAATGCACTTCCTGCACTACCCAACCCAGCCGGGCTCTCTCAGTGCACAATTGCGTTGTATTTATTGCATATCCTCCAGGGCTGGGATTTAGTGCTTGGACGGCTAACAGGAACAGAATGTTTTCATCGTCTATGACTAATGTAATGACTAAGTGCAGGGCTCTAAATGGATCCCAGATCTACTGGGACAGTGCAGGGTAGGATATGAAGATGCTAACATCTGAAACCGCTCTTAGCCCCAGTGGAAGGGGGACACAACTGCCTTTGCTGATCCACTAGAAGAGGCCTTGAGTGCTTATGAGAAAGCATTTAAAGGATCTTGTAGAGGTGAAGGTCAATTTAAAAGAAATCCAAAGCTAATAGTAAATTACTGTATTTTTTATTAGCTTCCTAAGTACAGCGATCTATGAGTTGTTGGGACACATACGCACTGTACTGTGATGAAGACAGGACATCACCATGACCTTTCATTTAAATAAAATGAAAAAATAACAACCAAAAAACTCAGCAACTAATGAAAAAAAACCTGAGAGGATACAAGGAAGTAGAAGTTCATGGTTATTGATAATTATTTCTACTTCTTATTCTTTCTTTCCCCAGGTTGTACATGCAGATGAGCTAGAGATTTAGATGTTAATTTCACTCTGTAGTAATATATTTCATAGAAGTCTTTAGTCTGCTCATGTCTCTCATCTCATGTTAGAAAACCTATGTAAAATATGGAGGCATTTTTAAACTCTTTCACATGGAATAAGAATAAGAATAAATAAGAATAAGAGAAAATAAGTTAAACCTAACTTTACAATACTGGTGAGAGAGGATTTTATTGTAGTAGATAGAAAAAGTCTTCAGTACACTAAGAGAAGTCTACCACAGAATAGGGACATCTAAAAACTTGCTAGAAGTATGGGGAAAAGTCCAAATTCTTTAACTCCTACAGCTCAGTCTCTGCATATTCCCCACACACTTACCCTGTAAGTAAGGAAATCTCTAGGGTAAATAGATGGGCCCTGTATATGCTCACAGAACCACTTATAGGCATAGATCTTCCACACATACTTCAAAGAAAAGTGGCTGTTTAATACTATATGTTGTACTGTAGGAAATGTACAGAATTTTTAGACCTTCTAATGCTTCTCTACCCTAGAGACAAACAGAAGATGCAGCTTTTTGTCTGACAGGGTTTTTCTTATCCATAATAATGCTTCTGTTGTTTTTGTGTGTTTTTTTTTTATTATTATTATTATTTTATTTTTATTTTTATTTTTTATTTTATTTAATCCTTCTTGAATAATTTGACGTTCAGGTTAGGCAGTTCTTGAGATTTTGTCAGATATTATTACCTTCTCTGTGAAAGTATGTATATGGCTCTGTGTTCTGCATAACCCAGGCTTGTGTAAAGATAAAATATTTAAAAATATGCAGTTGGGTTTTCTTTACCTTGGCCTTATTAAGTATAGAAAATAACCACTTGTGCTTGTGTTGAAGGAAAGTGTTTCTTTATGGGTTAGTGAAATGAGCTATTCAAAAACACTAAATCCTTCCAAAATACCCTTGCGGAGCTGTCAAAGTCAGTGAGACCTCGAGTTATATTATCAACAACATGCTGTAAACGCTGCCAGAGTCTGAGGGAAGCATGAGTTTGACACTAAGCCTATTCAGAAATGACCTAGCATTCTCTTAATTAATTAACAGACATTGTCAGCTTGGGATGTAACTTTCCTGCTCTCATTCTTTTCAATGTGCTCACCCTTCCAGCAACAGGTCAGTGTGTTTACATATGCCTGTTAATGAATGCAAGCATCATGAAAATAGGGGCGGAAAGTCGCTTGAATTTTTCTTCATGTGTTTTCCTCTTGGCCGATAGAGAACAGAACTAATCCTGTGGGCATTTCTTTAATACCAAGATCCCATTTTTTTCTCCCGAACTTCTCTGAGAAACAGTAGTTTGAAAGATTACCTCTTGTAATTAAACTCATTCCATATGAACCCAGCTGTTGCATTAGAAAGCAAAGTGTCAACACAGAGTAGCGTACATCATAGCCCACTTGCTGAAAAACATGTTATCTGTATTAACATAGCAACTGCAAATAATTCTCCCTATGGCTAAGTTAAGCAAATTTGTCCTGAACTGTTTTTTCAGTACCCTATTGAGATTTGGGACACTTCCTATTTTAAATGGACTAATTTGCCCAACCCTGCATTCTTATTTGCATTGTGTACGCTATTATATCTATGCTTCCTATTTGTTACACAACATTTTTAAACAAAAACTATGTGATTGTCGAATGTGAATATTATTTTCTGATTGTCTGACAAAATATCTAGTTCTATTTAAACAACAGAGTACAAAACATCTATTATGTATACCATGGACTTTTAGTCAGGTTTAATGAAATGCGTCACTACCTAGGAAAAATATCTGTTTTTCCTAATTAGTAATTCCAGAAGATGAAAATTAATTAAATACAAAAGCAGATGACTGGTTTGGTTCCATGAAACCATACAGGCTTGTAACTTAGATTTTAGTGTCTTGATAATAGAAATCCCTAGCCAAGAAAAGTGGTTGGGGTGGGAAGAAGGACCGTATGTAGCATCGGTAGCTCTTCTTAGTGCTTTGAGAAGAAAACTATTTTTATCTGAGCCAGTACCTATTTTCTTTGATAGTTTTAAATATCCCTTAAACCTCCTAGAAATCTTTGTCACACTAGGAAGGAAAAAAGTGGATGCTTTCAAAATTATAAGGAACACGTGACATACTTGCTGATTGTATTAAACTACAGTGTGCTGTCCTCTGTATCCCAGAACAGGCAGGGAAGGAATAGATTATCTTACAGTAAAAGTCTAGGTAAAAGTCTATTTGAGATACCTTTGGGGTACTGCTGTTTTATTTTCCTTCTCAGAAAAAGGCCTATGTTGAAAACCTCTTAAATTAGCAAAATCTGAAGAGTTCTTATTCCTAGTGTTCATGGTTTTGTTCACCTTTTTTTGTCACCTCATGCAACCTTAAAGAGGAGACTTGCTTCAGCTCATGACATAGACAACTGGAAATGGTAAAGGCGCGTTCAGTGCCTACCAGTGCTATGGACTGTTACAAGCAAGGATTTTTCAGTGTTGCTGCTGTATAGGGCATGTTACTGCCAGAGGAAACACTTTCCTGTAGTAGAGAGTTTTCATTACTCAAATTAGATCTCTTCCAAAGAAAAAAGTGAAATATTTTTTTTATTATTTATTAGTGCTGCTAACATGAAATGTGTTACTTCAAAAGAGAGCAAGCCAAACTGAACAGATGAAGGTCAGCTCTTTGCAAGTAGCCTGCACGCTAGAAAAATGAGCTTCCCCCAAGTCTATAAAATGTATAACAGACTTTTGAGACTTAATAGTTAAGTTGATGGAGGATAGCCAAAACTACCAGTGCAGCGGATTAGGAAAAAGTCTGCAAGTACAGCTTGAGGTACATGAAATCCATACACCATTTGGAGAGCAAAAGTAAAGGCTATGAAGAAAACTATGCTGCCAGCTAAACAGGCTCCTATTTCATAAATAGTCTTAACAGAGCAGCTTGGTGCAGCTAGATAAAATCCCTGCTCTGACTATACCCTAGCACAGCAAATGAGAACATAGAAAAATTACAGTTCCCTGTACCTAGTGGCCTTTTGTATACGGGTTAAAAAATAATAAATAAATAAATAAATCACTTTTCTATTATTCTTCCCACTTTCCATCCTCTTTCTGGCAAAATATCTCTTTTTAACATGTTCAGTTCATATTTGCATGATATCTTGCCAACCATGCCAATCAGCATGTATTAAGAACCTATCACAGAAGGTTACTTTTTAGCTCTGAATCACCATGGGATGCCTGAGCCAGTAATTTTTCTTCTTGTTGGTATTCCTGGAGTGTATCTGTTGTGTTCCTGCTTCAGTAGAATCATCTACATCACTGACACCATGTTAAGACCACAATGATTTCAACATGCACTGGTGTTTTGAGCTCCAAAATAGTATTATTTTGGATCAAAAATGTGTGGTGAAAAAATAAGGCGATTATTCTAAAGAAAGGCATGAACATTTCGCTATACCAAATGGTGATTACGGGAGACCCAAAAGATGTAACAATGACAGTAACTCAAATGCTCTCCACTGACTCCCTTGAGATCCTAGAAAGGGTATTTGAAATCTCTCTTCTGCCACTGTAGTTAATTGCTGAAATGCGTGGCCAGAGGACAGGGAAATGGGCTGGCATCAAGCTCAGGTGTGGACCTTGGGCACAACACTATGGCTAGGCTGCTGTGTGTCACCTCCCCAGCAGTGCTCGCTCCTGGCAGCCCCCTGTTTCCATTAACACAGGAATGGCTCGGTTTTAGAGCAGCAGACAACAGGGCCTAGGGAAGCAACATGAGACAGCTTCATTTTACAGACCAGTCTGATATATTCCATATGGTGTGAGAGCAGCTTTCGACTCTTTATCTAGGCAGGGTTGGATGGAGAAACTTTGAAAGTGAGGAAACAGAAGGCAAAAGGAAAAGTCAGAAACCATCGTCTGGTTTCCAATAGTTGAACACTATTTGGTTTGGCTTTCAGACATGGCAATTTAGCAACAGGAAATGTCAGCTCATTAGAGCCATCGCATGGCATCATGTGATGATAGCAGTCATTCCTGCTGGCTGGGGTCCAGCGATCGCACTCGGTGGGGAAACGGCATGATTTGATATGAATGTCTCGGTTTCATTTTTAAGATGGGACAGTTTAGTGGGCTGGTTGACTTGGCAGGCTGTTAACAGAATTAATTTGATTGCCTTGGCAGTTGTAGGAGGATGCATGAAGGAAACCTTCTGGCTCTGCTGCCAGCATTTAATACCAAATGATTATCATATACCATTGAACTGGTGCTGGACAAAGCATGCGTGAGGGCTTGCAACAACTTTACCAAAAATAGTAAGTGCCATTTGAAGTTGGCAAACACGTGCGCTCAAGAGAAAACAGGCTTTCCAGTTAAAGCCAGTCAGGACTTCACCCCGCCAGGCCTGTTACTTTTCATGTTCCTGGACTGTGTCATTTTTCATCCATGCTCCAGTTGTGTGCTGCTTTGTATTATCTGCCGCTGAATTATATTAAAAGCCACGACTGTCTGCTGTTGATGGAGTCTGTTTCCACTGGAGGATGGATACCTGCATTAATGATAGCTGGGTTTTCTGTTGAGAGGCTCATAGTCTTGGCATCCAGCATCTTCGGAATAATATGGCATAGGGAGTTGTGTTTTATATATGTAAACCTCGTGGCTTTGTTTGGAGTGAAAGAAAATGCCACTTGGACTGTGATTCAATTGTACAAATACCTTTTCTTTGGGTACTTAGTACAATGAAGGGGGTGTTCAAGAAGAAGCTATGCATCTAGCAAGGTTTAGCCCTGGGGTCTGGTCCTCTGGAGACAGTTGTGGCATTTTTGCCACCATTTTGCCAAGTGACTAATGGTAAAACAGGTGTGAGCATTTTTCATCCAAAGGACTGAAAGCATTTAAAAGCATTCAGGAGAGCCAAGTGCCTCTCCAAATTTAAAGCTGCAACTCACTTTCCATGATCAGGCCAATGTTGGTTTCACATCCAAAACCAACACACAATGGAATATCTATCTCAAAACTAGCACAATATCTGTGTCTGAGGAAGAAGTTTTCTGCTAGATTTGAGGTGAAATGCAGTCAAAGACCCCTGATTTTGAGCACTAAAAGGGGGCCATGCTGGATCCAGACCCCAGCAAGATTTCCACAGAGCTGGCACGATGCTGGTGCGGATGGGGAAGGGTCAGGTATATTTTTTCTGGGGCACAGATCTGTTCCAAGAGCACCAGCTCTGCCTGAGAGCTGAGAGGTGCAGTGGGTTCTCACTTCTGGCCAGCACATCTCCTGGCCTGCATTTTTATAAATGCACTGTGCAATGTTATCGAGTTTGCTTAACATTTCCAATGAAACACACTTGTTTTGCAAAAGCCAGGTTTTTCTTTTTCATGCATGTTTAACGAAAGAAGAGGAATGTGTTCCCGAGAAATATTCTGAATCATTGCAGCTATTTTTATTTGGCAATATTCAAAAGGGTATTACTTTGGCAGCAGTGGCAGCATTATCATTACTCCTCTTTGATATTCTTTGCTCATGAATGCTGTGAATTGAACAATCCCAGGTAGAGTAGGGTTCTGCTTCTTTGCTGGGCTACTTTGCAACTCTCTAAGGTTTGAAAAATACAATTTCTCTGCAGTGTGGCTTTTCAGAACCTGAAAAAAAAAAATGGGGGGGGGGGGCGAGAGCCAGAGAAAAGGTACAGAGTGGGAAAAAGAAAGAGATTATACAAGCCTACTAGATTTTCTGTTGCAGATGATTGCAAAAAAAAAAAAAAAAAAACTGTGGGGGAGAGAGGGGAAATCAAAACACTGGAATTTAAAAATGATCAAAATTTGTAATCTGGGGACAAAAAAAGAAATTGAGGAATTGAACTGGAACCATAAACAAGTACAAAACTGACCTTAAATCTTCCTTGCTATCTGTTTCTGATGCTGTTTTTTTAGTGGGGCTTGGTTTCCTATCCTTTATGAACCTTATTAGTAGCATTTATGTCTCAGTGCTATATATGCTTGCATTTTTTTCCAACACACATTTGTGGGTACATACATCCACACAAAAACGGGACTATGGAAAGCTCAGGAGCTACTAGTGGAAGTTATTATTAAACTAATATACTAATGGTAATTTCTGTGCAGTAAATAGATATTTTATCCAGATAAATCAGATCTCCTCAGACAACAGAGAAGACTTTTTTTTTTTTTTTTTTTTTTTTAATCCAAACATCACCAGGACCAATTTATGGCTGCTGCAGCCCACTAACAGGTGGTTTGTCTGCATGAGATCATACAGCAGCAGCCATCCAAAGGATTGCTGGTACCCCGCACTAAATCAGAGTGATCTGCTTTAGTAAGTCACTACATTATTGAAGGAGCCATAGTGTGACCAGCACTCCACAGCATTGCTCATGTGCTCTTCTTCCTTCTGCACACCCACAAGGGTAAATGGGAGGGTGAAATAAATGGGGGAAAAAATAGATATGCTAATTTTAGTCAGTGTGTGTCTTGCAAACCATCTCGTCCACAAACCACCAGGCAACTTTGGTGGCCATTGCAACAGGGAAGGGAGGCAGGACAGGGGTGCAGCTGGTGTCTGAGGTGCATGGCTGTGCACAAATACACCCCAGCAGTCCAAGCAGGCCTCCAGAGCTGGTCCTGGTGCACAGCTGGCAGGGGATGGGGGTGTTGTCCCAGTGGCTTTAGGCAGGGTTTCTTTGGATGAGAGGAAGAGAAAGAGTGGTAGAGAAGAAAGGCTGGTAGGAAACAATGAGGTATAAATATGTTATGTATGAATAAGCAACAGTCAAGTTCCCTAAGAAATGTCACAGCAAGATGTTTTCTTCTGAATATCTTTGGTAGGTGGGACTTGAATCAACTAGAATGTTCTTTAAAAAGAAAAAGAAAAAAAAAAAAAAGAAGCACAGAGTTCAGAGCATAACAAGTCTGCCAGGACAACGGTGACGGTATCAACCACAATTTTATGCTAAGATAACTTGGAAATAAGTTAAATGCATGTTCAATGGCTGCACCTGGACTCAGCGATGCCTGCCATTATTTTTGTGGTTTTGCATTCATATTTTCCTAGGTTTCTTCATGCCTGCTTTCTCACATTCACATGAAGAGCCCACACAACCAGGGAGAGCTGGCTGACTAATGGGTGATAGAGAGGAAACAGTGACAGTGAGTAAAGCGCTCTCAGCAGCACAAAGAGGGGAAAAAAGGGTGGGGGAAGAATGGTCTGAGCTGTGGTAATCAAAGGAATTAGTGTTAATGTCAACGGGTGGAAAGATTCAGAAAAATGTAACCATTGTGCAGTTCCTCCCCGTGGGGCAGGAAGGCAACAGTGGGGCACATGGGTTCAGCAGAGAGTGGGATGCGGGTCTCGCCCCCAGCCGCTTGTTGCATCTTCCCAGGGTCATCTTTTGCACTCCTGAACACATTTCATCTGCTGGCTCTGCTGTAACTCCACAGCTTGAAATTAAACTCGGTGTCTCAAATGGGCATTGGATGTAGTAAGGCGGCTGTTGTGCATGAAGTGTCACACATTGTTAAGGCTTGTGCTCTAATTAACTCAGAGTGGCATAGACCAGGATTGTATAATTGTGTCCTTATTAACATGTGAGGCTTGACAGGAATTACTGGGCTTGGTTAATGTTAACGTTCAACAAGTTAATTTGATGTAAGTGAATCAATATCTTTCCCAATGTCATGTAAAGTTAAACATACATAAAATATCAAAAAAAAAAAAAAATGTCTAGCTTTTCTTCTTATTGAGGCTGATGTGCCTTAGGTTTCTTTAAAAGGAAACAAAAGTAGGAATCCATTCATATCCATAGCATTTGAGATCAGATCATCTGATGCTTTCTCTCTTTATTCAAACTGATGTGCCTCTGATACTTTACTACAGAGTTAGACAACAACTTAGCCTCTGAGAAGCGTCGTTTCCTATGTGCATGTTTTGAGGTGCAAATTCTGTTGAATGATCCATTACTGTTTTATAGATCTGGTGCTCACATGTTCCTTGTCATTAATCCTGGAAATAATTTCTAAAGCTGGAATTCCATTTTTAAGTGCATCCTCCTCTCAGGACAGACTGATTAAATCCACTACCTGAGTTCCTGCTCAAAAGCCAGTGCTGCTTGCAGGTGGAGATGTCAACACTGTGTACCAGCATTAGCTCAGTCTTCCCAACAAGCACAGGGATTGCTCAGCTAAGTCCAGCTCCATCGAAGTACTTTTATACGGTTTTAAATGCAGACCAGTGACATGTAGAGGAAACATGCAGCAGCCAATTTGCTCCTTTTGCATAGCTGGAAGCCAGAGGTTGCAGAATAAATTCAGTCTACAGTGGGTAAATGTGGGGAGGGATCCCTGGGAAGCAGTTTGGAGCATTTTGGTGAGATGCCTGGAGTGGACTGTCAGATCATTAAGTATTATTTCCCCTTGGTGAATCCATGCTGACTACTCCTGATCACCTTCTCCTCCACATGCTTAGAGATGACATCCAGGGCGAGCTGTTCTATCACCTTTCCAGGGATGGAGGTAAGGCTGACTGGCCTGTAGTTTCCTGGGTCCTCCTTCTCACCCTTTTTGATGACTGAAGTGGCACTGGCTTTCTTCCTGTTCTCAGGAACCTCCTCTGTTCTCCACAACCTTTTAAAGATGATGAAGAGTGGCCTAGCAGGAACATCCACCAGCTCCCTCAGCACTCTGGGCCCGTGGATTTGTGGGTGTCAGGTTTGCCTAAATGATCTCTAATCCAAACCTCCTTGACCAAAGGAGAGTCTTCCTTTCTCCAGACTTTATCTCTTGTTTCCAGGGTCTGGGATTCCTAAGGGCTGGCCTTAGCCTTAAAGACTAAAGCAAAGAAGGCATTTAGTAGCTCTGCCTTCTCTGCACTCCTTGTCACCAGGGCACACACCCCATTCAGCCGTGGGCCCACATTTTCCCCAGTCTTCCTTTTGCTACTGATAGATTGAAGAAGCCCTTCTTGTTGTCCTTGACATCCCTTGACAGATTTAATTCCAAATGGGCCTTAGCCTTCCTTGTCACATCCCAGCATACTCTCTCAACAACATTCCTGTATTCCTCCCAAGCAGCCTGTCCCTTTTTTCTACATTGTGTATACTTCCTTCTTCTGTTTGAGTTTTTTCCAGGAGCTCCTTGCTCATCTGTGCAGGTCTCCTTCCCTCTTTGATTGACTTCTCCCTCAAAGGGGTGCAGGTATGAAGCATTTGACTTTCCAATATTATTTTATAACTTACCCTTCTTATTACCTGTGCCAAGAAGGGCCCAGCCTCTGCTTAAAACCAGGATATCATTTCATTACTCACTCACTCTCATGGTGTGATTTTACCCTAGGACTTGTGTTATCTTGCAAAACTTTTGCTTTCTTCCCATCCCCTTACAGAGACAACACTTCCTCTGAAAGCACAGTCACATGTCCACTAATACCAGGCTTACCTGGTATGAACAGTTATAATCCTCTTTTACCCATTTGAGGGGGAAGAATATCATGCAGGGAGCAACACTGCCCCGGCTGGGAATAGAAAGAGATTTTTGGAAAGTCCATATTCCCTTGGAAGCAGCACATTTTTTTCTCTTTGGCATATGTATAGGGGACTTAATGTGCTTGTAACCTGAGCTCTGGCAATTGTCAGTGTGAAAAGCAAACAGGAACACTCCGTTCCAGTGCGTATTTTTCAAACATATTCAAAAGGCAAGTGGTACTGCAGAAAGCATATTTGCCAATGAAATACAGATCTTTCACTACCGACATGACTGCCCTGCTATGTACACTAGCACGGAGTCTGAAGGAATCTCCTCAGGATGGTTAAAGCCTATTTTTCCTTTGCAAGATGAAAGTATATGGAAAAGCAAGATTCACAACCAGGTGAGGGATGCTTAGAAATACTCCTGTCTAACAAGCACAAGATTTCCTCTGTGTACAAAGAAGTAGTTGCCTCGACTCATGCCTACAGGAGTTTACAGATCAAGTTGCCTGGCTCTCCTGGATGGATGCAGGCTATACACTATGGGATTTTTTCACCCGTTAAATATATATATCTTTATTTCTTGATCTGTTTCCACAGATCCTGGGAGCTTTCCAAGTGTAACTTTGCAAGTATTACCATAAAGTGACTTTTGTATTATTTTACAGGGATTTTTAATAACACAAGGTGGTATGGAGGTCTTCCATTTCTGATAGCCTCAATATATACAGCTAGTGCTTAAGAGGGTCACACAGAACACTACAAGTATAACAGTGCAAGCAGATTTCAAATGTAGACATCTAAGATTTGTGTTTGCATAAGCAGAGACCCAAGGTTTCGAGTGCAGTACACCACACAATCAGTCTGCCCTCACCACCTCAGTCTGTGGGGTTGAAGCATGCCAGTAGAGGCTGCACTGCTATTTGTCTTTTACTACCTGTAAATGTCAAGTTGGCAGGGTGCTTCTCCTCTTATTAAAATACATCCATCTAGGAAATTCTTCCTGTCACTGAGTGCTTCCTGCATGATAGCTAGCCTCATCCTGGCCTGCTTTAAGGACAGATATCAGCGTAAGTTTTGCCTTGTCAACAGGTAAATTAGGCTTGGGGGTGTAAATTCAAGTGGGTCCTCTGCTGGTTTTGTTTGTTTGTTAGAAAAAGAGTATAAAAGGAAGGAATGGTGGGGGTGAGACGCAGCTCTGAGACCACTTCTGGAAGAAAGGATGATGTCCACCACTCACTGCCCTTGCTCTAGCTGGGACTTCAGGGCGATGATTTACTTCCCTGCCTCTTTGTAATTTCCTTTACATGACATTTTACACCCACCAGGTACGTGGCCAAAAACCTGAAGTTTAAGATGGGGGTGAGTCAAATCCAAACAGCACTCAGTATTTTTCCATTCCTTTTCTGACCCTTCTCCACTGAGTGTGAGTCTCTGGGAACCAGCTGTTGGAGGAGATTGGCTGTGTCCCTTAGCCTGCTGTAACTCAGTCTGGCGTTTTGACCTTCATTTCAGGGAAGTTTTAACCAAGCAGATTATCACAGACCCTTCCTAGCTGTTTTTAAAAGGCAATGCACATGTGCAATGACTTCTGTCAAAGTTAGTATTACACCCACTGGCCTTGTATAACACTTGGCTGGAAAGCTTTTGTAAGTGATGGGAAGGGAAGGGAAGGGAAGGGAAAGGAAAGGAAAGGAAAGGAAAGGAAAGGAAAGGAAAGGAAAGGAAAG